>NC_084620.1:49729700-49769700 GCF_033978795.1 Nerophis ophidion | reverse complement strand
CCATCCATCCATCCATCCATCCATCCATCCATCCATCCATCCATCTATCCATCTATCCATCTATCCATCTATCCATCTATCCATCTATCCATCTATCCATCTATCCATCTATCCATCTATCCATCTATCCATCTATCTATCTATCTCTATCTATCTCTATCTATCTATCGATCGTACCAGATTATAGCTAAATAACTAATTTCCATCTGCACTCCCTGGCTACCTAAATTAAAGGGATACAAAAATCATGCAATAAAATTATGACAAAAAAATCATACTGTAGCATGTAATCAAATTAAGAAAAGTCATAGAATGCCCTTTAATTGACACATACCTAATATATACGTTGTGAAATTAATTATTTGCACAGAAATAATCTATAAATGTTTATTTACATACCTTAATTGTTTCCAAACGATGTCTGTAACATGGAAGTAAAACGGCTGATTAGACAAAACATTAATCGTGGTCACGGACCCACAAGCTGCGCAAGCTCCCACTCCAATCAGCTAAACAGACTCGATAACTCCGCTGTGACGTTTTGGTGAATTTACTGAGGAACTTGCGAAACTGAAACAATATGAAAAGACTGCCGTCGTAAGTTAATAATACTAATACAAACACTCGCAAACCTGTTAGCTTGATTACATTACGATAGCACATACAAATGTGCATGAAAACACTCCTACAGACATCACACACGGGACGCTTTAGTAGCTAAGAATTGTTTTAGTTATATTGTAAAACTCACAAACGTTGCGTGATGAATGCAGAAACGCTATGGACAATTAGAAGATAGAACGGCACTTTTACTTCCGGTTCAGAACTTTAAACAGCAGGAAACACTGTCGGCATTCACCCAGCAGCACCTCCAGTGGGGAAAAAGATCAAAAGATGGCGGCAAAGCACGAACAATAACACACCGTCACAGTGTTTTTGCGCGTGTTTCATGATAACTCTTTGATTTGTGGCCGTCAGCGAAGAAAAATCCATACATTTGCCGCAGCGAAGGAAAAGTAGTCCGGAATTTACGGTAATTATGCAGCCCTACTATCTATGTTGTATTTAGATTAATAGTTCTTACTTTGCAGAAATTTCTTTTTCAGGATCAGATCCAAAACCAATTACAGCGATAAAAGAGTGATAACTGTATATATTTTGGAAAAAAGTCACCCTGTTCTTCAAAACACAAATGTCCACTGCAGTGGACGCTGCTTCTCAGAAGGATAGAAGAAGTGCAATCTTTACTAAAAGCATCCTCTGTGCACCCAAGCGTGATGCACCTGTTTTTTTTTTTTTGCCTTAACGGGTCCAATCTTCACGCAGCTGTCTTGGGGCACTACTTCTCTCATGTGTTCTAAGCATTACGTTCTGCCCTCTTCCAGCTTTGAGCACAACAAGTATGCAACACGAACTGTGTTGTCCACTAATGATAGCGATTAGCTGCTAACGTTAGCATCCTTCAATGTCTAGCCTATCAGAACAACATGATTGCAAATTGTTAGTTGCTACCCTGGGACTGCTTTTGTGTAAATTAATTCCTCAGGCTGACATTACACCAAAGCAGTCCCAGGGAAACAACAAACAATCTGCAGTCATGCTGTTCTGATAGGCTACACATTGAAGGATGCTAACGTTAGCAGCTAATCGCTAACATTAGTTCACAACGGACAAAGTTAATCCAAATAAGTGTTGCGTAATTGTGCTCAAAGCTGGAAGAGGACTGACTTTATATATTGCTAAGAGCAGTGTTTTTCAACCTTTTTTGAGTTAGGCACATTTTGTTCATTGAAAAAATCCAGCAGAAAACGTTAAAAAAATGAAACCCCACCAGGTCATCGTGCCTTATTTTGAGTTTGTTGGTGTTTTCCTGTGTAGCGCTTTAGATTTTGTCTTGCGCTGTTATTTTGGTGGCCCTGGGGTTTTACTGTAGCAGTTTCATGTCTTCCTTTGAGCCCTATTCCCCGCACCTGCTTTGTATTGGCAAGCAAGGCTAAGGTTGCTAAGCTTCTTTGTGTGGACATCGTTAGTTTAGTCTTTATTTGAAGGGACACTGCACAGAATCATTAAGCCCAAAGTTGTTCTGTACCAGATTATAGCTAAATAGCTAATTTCCATCTGCAGTCCCCGGCTACCTAAGTTAAAAGGACACAAAAATCATGCAATAAAATTATGACAATAAAATCATACCATATTACATAATCAAATTAAGAAAAGTCATAAAATGCCCTTTCATGGACACATAGTTTATTTATGATACAACCACATCTAATTTACATCATCACACAAAGACAATACATGCTGTTGTTCACATCTGTTATCATTTGTAAAAACAACCATGATTTTAACAGACACACCTCACAATTTACAAGAAAAAAGGCTGTCATGGATAAATATAATACACATTGTTTGTGTCAAACATAGTGCCCACCTTAGTGACCGTGTGAGCAGCTTAGATTGCTCCAAAGCCATTTTTTTAACTTCAATTGTAAATGAAGAGTCATCTGTTGAACTTTTCAAGTTTGTTGTGAGGTTGTTCCATTCCTTTATGGCTTTATGTGAAAAGGCTGATTGTGCAAAAGATATTTTACATCTGGGTACGCTACACTGCCCCGTGGTGGAGGCTCGTGTGTTTCTAGTTGTCACAGCAGATGTAAACTGGACAAAGTGCTCAAGTGGTGTCAATTGTCATGTCTGATTTGGGATCTGAACCAAGGATGTCGTTGTGGCTAGTGCAGCCCTTTGAGACACTTGTGATTGAGGGCTATATAAAAAAAAGATTGATTGATTAATTGGTGTCATGTACGGATGTACTTTGTGGACGCCGTAAGTTTTTGCTGTCGTCCCGCATTCTGTTTCTGTTTACTTGGTAGCCAGTCTAGTTTTACTTGTGTTTTGCATAGCCATTCCTATGCTTCATTGCCTTATCCTTATGTTCATTTTTGGTTTAAAGGGGAACATTATCACAATTTCAAAAGGGTTAAAAACAATAAAAATCAGTTCCCAGTGGCTTGTTGTATTTTTTGAAGTTTTTAAAAAATTTTTACCGGTCTCGGAATATCCCTAAATAAAGCTTTAAAGTGCCTTATTTTCGCTATCTTCGAAATCACTATCCATTTCCCTCACAGTGCTGCCAATGTAAACAAACAATGGGAATACCACAGCAAGATATAGTGACATTAGCTCGGATTCAAACTCGGATTTCAGCGATTTAAGCGATTCAACAGATTACGCATGTATTGAAACAGATGGTTGGAGTATGAAAGTATTTAAGAAGAAACTGAAGCTATTGAGCGAATAGCTATTGACGCTATTCATAGCCATAGCATGGCCAAATAGCTGCGTTAGCATCGCTGGTAAAATGTGCGGACCAAACAATCAGGACTTTCCCATCTTTTGATACTGGAGCGACTTAAATACGTCGATTGGTAAGTGTTTTTTTTCACCTTAAATGTGGGTGGAAGGAAACGTAATATAGTTGCAAATGCATCTGCAAGTTATCCATACATCTCTGTGCCATGTCTGCTTTAGCACCGCCGATAAATAGCATGTTAGCATCGATTAGCATAGCATGTCAGCACCGATTAGCTAGCAGTCAACATCAACAAAACTCACCTTTGTGATTTCGTTGACTATCGTTGCAAATGCATCTGCAGGTTATCCATACATCTCTGTGCCATGTCTGCCTTAGCATCGCCGGTAAAATGTGGAGACACTCCAGCACATTCAATGGGGGTCTGGCGGCAGACACTTTGGCATCTCCGGGCCAGTGGTACAACTTGAATCCCTCCCTGTTAGTGTTGTTACACCCTCCGACAACACACCGTCGAGGCATGATGTCTCCAAGGTTCCAAAAAATAGTCAAAAAAACGGAAAATAACAGAGCTGAGACCCGGTGTTTGTAATGTGTTTAAAATGAAAATGGCGGGTGTGTTACCTCGGCGACGTCACATTCTGACGTCATCGCCTCCAGCGCGATAAACAGAAAGGCGTTTAATTCGCCAAAATTCACCCATTTAGAGTTCGGAAATCGGTTAAAAAAATAGATGGTATTTTTTCTGCACCATCAAGGTATATATTGACGCTTACATAGGTCTGGTGATAATGTTCCCCTTCAAGCATTATATACGTTTTTACCTGCATATTGTGACCACAACAAACCATCTTCATCTCACTTGACACATTCCAACTTTTACAAAGCAATGAACTAACTGCTGCCACCTACTGACATGGAGTATTACATGGTTACCCTGCTGAGCTCTGCACAGCATAGACACTAAGCAACGGCACATTATTTGCAGATTATAATTATTGATTTGAAAAAAATATTTTTGGGACCAATTAGGTGGAGTTGCATAATTTCCCACTACACACCAGACAATATCTCACGGCACAGTGGTTGAAAAACACTAGGTTAGAGCACATGAGAAAAGTACTTCCCCAAGACAGCTGCGTAAAGGTTGGTCCCGTCAAGTAAAAAAAAAACAGGTGCATCACACTTGGGTGCACACAGCGTGCTTTTTGTGAAGATTACACTTCTCATATCCTTCTGAGAAGCAGCGTCCACTGCAGTGGACATCATTAGCATTAGTCATTGTTAAAAATATTGGAAAAGTATTCTGAGAAACAACTACTGGTAACATTTGTTCACTGGTTGTGTTCGTTTTGGTTCGAAAGTTGCAAAAAGCCCCTTTAATGATACTTTTTTGATGTTTTCACTTCATTATGAGTGACATTTTCCTTCTGTTGCAGTGCAGAGCCCCTGTTGGTGACAGAGGACCTACTGTATGAAAGCAAACATCAGGTACAAGACTGCCCCTGGTTCTCTCCTGCTGCTCCCATAACCGCGACTGGAACCTCAAGGTTGGTGTTGGCTTTGTTGAAAATGCAAAAGAACTTTCCCGGCTGATCAGACTTTTCCACCTTTTGCTCCTGCAGTTTCCTTCCAACTAATAGTAACCACAGTACGTTTACATTTGGCCGGTGTTCATCTCCCGTTACCTCCACGCCATCGTCTGGGCCGCCTCATTTTGGTGAGTCTGCTAAAAAAATTAGATTCTTGCATTTTTTGTACATTCTCAGTACAGTGGAACCTCGATTTAGAAACCCCTCTGTTTGCAAACTTTAAATATTTTATATTGTGGTAAATATGCCTCCATGTCAAAAGCGTCATACAGTCCTTTATTTTGTGTCACGCCTGCAGGCAAAAAGCAGGGCACAGCATTTTTTAAGGGAGGCGGAGCCCTCATTGTTGCCCTGTCCCCTAAGCAAGGCAAGGCAACTTTATTTATATAGCATGTTTACCAAAATTTTTTAATTGGACCAAAGTGCTTTACAGGTTAAAAAGCATAGAGCAGGGGTATCAAACTCATTTTAGATGGGGGCCACATGGAGAAAAATCTACTCGCAAGTGGGCCGGACTGGTAAAATCACGGCACGATAACTTAAAAACAAAGACAACTTCAGATTGTTTTTTTTTTGTTTAAAAATAGAACAAGCACATTTTTGTTGTTCGAATCATAATGTTGTTGGGGTTTTTTACACTTACATGTTGCGGTTAATAGTATTCTATCTTTATTTGTTGTTATTTATATTTTCTGAATAAATGATGTGATAATGTTCATCAAACAAAGAAAACAATGGGAGCCACAAAACTCATTTGAAATTTAAAATGAAATAACACTGCATACAGAGTTTTTTTTTTGCTTTGTGCTATGTATAAACCAGGGGTCTCAGACACGCGGCCTGCACCTTAATAGGAAAATTTTACGTTAGTGCGACCCACAAGATTTTTATGAATGGCGCTTGACAGCATCACACTTGCCAACACTCCTAATTTTTCCGGGAGACTGTCGAATTTTAGAGCATCTATTCTCGCAAATGTCTGATGGTTTTCACCCTGATAACAATAATAAGGGCATGCTATGATGGCGGAACCTTTAGCGCCCCCTACAACCTGTACTAACAGCTTGCCAGCCCAGTCACATGTTTAATTGTGGTTACTGCAGACACACGTAAGTGACTACAAGGCATACTTGTTCATCAGCCATACTGGTCACACTGAGGGTTCCTGTTTAAACAATTTTAGCACTCTTACTAATATATGCCACACTGTGAACCCACACCAAACAAGAATGACAAACATATTTCAGGAGAACATCCGCACTGTAACCCAACATAAACACAACAGAACAAATACCCAGAATCCCATGCATCCCTTACTCTTCTGGGCTACATTATACACCCCCCTGCCCCTTTCCGTGCGTCGGATGAGGCTCCGGAGCCGCGGGTTGCTGACCCCTGATTTTCAAAGATACACAGAATTGCTATTGTGACATCTAGTGGACACATTTAGAACAGTCGTTTCTTTCATTCAAAAATTTCGGCTCCTTTTTATATTAGCAAACTCATCCCGCGGGCCGGATAAAACCTGTTCGTGGGCCGGATCAGGCCAGCAGGCCGTACATTTGACACCCCTGGCATAGAGCACGAAAAAAAAACAGAAGCAAACAAAGAACATAAACAATGAATGAGCTAAACAAGATATTGCAAGATAAAAATAATGAAATAATAAAAGTGCGACAAATTGAAAAAAAATTAAAGCGAAGGGGAGGGGCTAGAAATGGGCGGGCTCAACTCAGGTTAAAGGCCAGAGAGAAGAGGTAGGTCTTAAGAAGGGTTTTGAAGACCCCCAGGCTCTGGGCTGACCTAATGTGGAGGAGAAGGCTGTTTCAGAGCTTAGGGGCGCCAACGGAAAAGGCTCTGTCCCCTCTGGTCTTTAGCCTGGATCTGGGGACCGCCAACAGCAGTTGGTCAACTGACCTTAGGGCTCTAGACGAGGTATGATGGTGCGGAAGCTCGGTCACTAATAATATAGCATTACATTAAAATTATTTTATCTGCTGGTCTTAAAGCCAATGTTTTATTTTGTACTATTAATAAAATTGGTTAATTACCTTTTTAAATCGATGTTACATCAATATAAATCTTTTTGAAGACCAACTAGCCGAGCACAGGTTGATTTTCTTTGGTTTTAGGAGTATAAATCGATCTATCGCTATATAGATCAATCTGACTAGTTTTGTCCATTTTGCTTACTCAAAGAGTCCCAAAAAGACAAGAGATGAGCGTGGAAAGGAGGAGGGAATCTCTGTTATTTACGAGGAGTACATAAATTCTGCGTATAAGTCTGGAAGAGTTGACAAAGCAGGCAAGATTTAATTGTGATGAAGCCGGACTTTTCTGGAAAATGATGCCAAAGCAGACTTGCTTCACAGCCAAGGAAAAGACGCAACCTCTCATTCAGCAGTGTGTCTTTTAGGTGTGCGCACGCACGCACACACGCACACACACACACACACACACACACACACACACACACACACACACACACACACACACACACACACACGCACACACACACACACACACACACCCTGGTTTCTCTTCAGCTCCTCTGTAAATGCTAGTGTTGGTGTTGAATCCACCAACACTATTATTGCAGCAATATGGTTTTTGTGATTTCTGATCATCTGTGAGTGCGCCAAAGGGACTTCTGTTGGCAGAGCAGCGCATTCAACCCAGTTGAGCATGTTTTGTCTTGTTATAGATATAGATGATCCATCACCTCCTTGTACTGTATAGCACCTTATATTGTGCTCAAAGTCTACAAACCTTCACTAGAAATTGGACTTTTGTCAAGGCTGGAACCTATTATTCATTTACATTGTTTCTCATTGAGAAAAATGCTTCACTATACAAACCTTTGGATTTACAAACCAAGTTCAAGAACCAATTAGGTTTATAAATCAAGTTTCCGCTGTAGAAGTAGATAAGACTTGGGCAACGCTCATCTAATTTGTGTTTTACAGTTTTTCAGGGTGTGGTCTGCGCCATTACTTGTCCTAAAGGAGGAGAGAAGCGAGGTGGACGGGCCTCAAACTCCAAAGCTCCCACCAAAAAAGCCGAGTCGCTGCCGTCCAGACGATCGGGACGCAACAGTAAACCCCAGGCAGAACCGCCTGCGTCCGACCCGCCGTCCCAACCAAAGTCCAATGTTTCCGACTCGGACTCATCCGTCAGCCAGCCCTTCGAGCCAGGCCGGACTTCTCAGGTGCCTGCCAAAAGGAAAGGCAAGCAGGTAACAAACCGAAAGGCCAGCGGGAAGCGGAAAAACACGAGGAAAAAGCAGTCGTCTCAGCTTGTCGAAAGCCCAACTGCGAGTGAGGACGAGGAGGCCGACAGGGTTGTCGACGGCGCCGACAAGGAAGGAGAACATGATGAAATGAAGGCTGAAATTACCAACTCCAAGCAGACTTCTGATGCAGATGCAAGTCTCAACGCAGATCAGGACGGTGTGGAATCACCAGTCGGTGATGCGGAACCTTTAGGCAGTGACGTGGAGCAGGGCGTGACTGAGATCCGTGACAAAGACTCCGACGATAAAGAGGCAGATGATTGTGACAGCCCCCCATCTTGTTCCTCAAACTCTCCTCCAAAAAGCCCCGAGTCATGCTCAGATGGCAAACCGAGCACGCAAGAAGATGAACCCCCTGCCATTTCAATTTCATCTGGAGAAGAAGATGGGAAGATCACCACATCGCCCCCTGAACCAGAGAACATGCCGGAGAACCTGGCGTCTCCTGACAGCATCAAGATGACTGAACAGGATGGTGAAATGGAGGTTTGTGCAGGCTCCGATGGAAGCAGCAATGAAGAACATTTGAAGGAACAGCAGGCAGAAGCGTGTGAAAGTCCCAAGGCTGCCGAACACACTGAGGAAAAGGTAATCAGTCAAGAATCGGAGGAATCGGATTCACAAACACTTGAAACCGCAGTGGAGCAGAAGTCAACTGAAGTGGACATTTCAGCAGAAGCAATCCAGGATGACAATGTCTCCAAAGATGATAATAATGTCATTCCTATGGACTGTAGCTCGCCCTTGAGCGAGCATGGTAGCACGTCTGGTGCCACTTTAGAGGTAACAGATGAGAGGATTCAATCAGCTGCTGCTGAAACTCCTTCCTCAGTCAAGGACGACCGTTCCAAGGACCAAGAGGAGAGAGACAGGAGCCATGAAAGGAAAAATGGCCGTCAGAGGCGCTCTCGCTTCCACTCCGCAACCTCCTCCTGGTCCCCAAAGCGGGACTCTAGGCGAGATGCATCGAGGCGCTCCCGTTCCAGAGACCGCGATAGCAGCCCGCCCTACAGCCGCTCCTCCCGTCCTCGCAGCAGAGAAAGAGAGCGAGACAGAGAGAGTGACTACTCCAGAAGGGATCGTAGTAAAGAGAGGAATAGGAGGCGATCCAGGAGTCGCTCCAGATCCAAGTCACGGTCTCCCTCCAGAACAAGATCTTACAGGCGCGAGTCCAGCCCTGAACGCCCGCCCTCCAGAGATCCGTCTCCCCAGAGGAAAGACCGACAGGGTGGCTGGCGGTCAGGTCAGGGAATTGGAAATGGCAGCGAGGGACGGCGGTATCAGGGAGGCGCCGGCCGCTTTGAAAACGGCCTGCCCTCCGAAGCTTCCCCCGAACGCCGGGGCTGGTCGGAGAATCCGGACTGGGTTACAGAAAAGGCTCGCAGCGATGCCGAGAGCAGGAACCGGGATTTTGGTGGTGGATTCCGCTGGGAAGATCGAGGGAACGGTGGGGAATCGAGGGGCCGTGGAAGCTATGATCGTGGCAGGGGAACAGGAAGGGGCGGCGGTAACCGCGGCTTCCACAACCAGCATGAAGATGACAACCGCAGGCAGCCACGAAACAACTCAGGTACAGGCAACCATTCAGGTAACGATGCCTACAGCCGCTTCAACGAGAATCGCGGCGGCGGCCGTTGGAAACAGGACTCGGACACTGGCGACTCCATGCTGGACCGTTCAGGCTGGTCATCAGCGTCCAGCTGGGCGGTCCGGAGGACACTTCCTGCAGATGTTCGGGATTATTACTCCAAGAGGGAGCGTGGGGGAACCGGAGGTTGGAACAGAACTGAGGAGGAGCAACCGGCAACAGGTTAGAATCTTTCTACAAAACCCAAAAGCAGTGAAGTTGTCACGTTGTGTAAATGGTAAATAAAAAGAGAATACAAGGATTTGCAAATCCTTTTCAACTTATATTCAATTGAATAGGCTGCAAAGACAAGATAGTTAACGTTCAAACTGAGAAACGGGGTTATTTTTTTGCAAATATTAGCTCATTTGGAATTGATGCCTGCAACATGTTTCAAAAAGGTGGCAAAAAAGACTGAGAAAGTTGAGGAATTGCCCATCAAACACTTATTTGGAACATCCCACAGGTGAGCAGGCTAATTAAAAACAGGTGTGTGCCATGATTGGGTATAAAAGCAACTTCTGTGAAATGCTCACTCATTCACAAACAAGGACAGGGCGAGGGTCACCACTTTGTCAACAAATGCGTTAGCAAATTGTCCAAAAGTTTAAGAACAACATTTCTCAACAAGCTATTGCAAGAAATTTAGGGATTTCACCATCCAAGGTCTGTAATATCATCAAAAGGTTCAGAGAATCTGGAGAAATCAGTGCACGTAAGCGGCCATGCCGTGACATTCGATCCCATAGGTGGTACTGCACCAAACAGCAACATCAGTTTGTAAAGGATATCACCACATGGGCTCAGGAACACTTCAGACAACCACTATCAGTAAGTACAGTTGATCGCTACATTTGTAAGTGCAAGTTAAAACTACTATGCAAAGCCAGAGCCATTTATCAACAACACCCAGAAACTCCACTGGCTTCGTTGGCCCTGAGCTCATCTTAGATGGACTGATGCGAATTGGAAAAGTGTTTTGAAGAGTCCACATGGGAAAGAATTCCACCCGAAAAACTTAAAAAATGTTTGCTGAGTGTTGTTAAAAGGAAAGGCCATGTAACACAGTGGTAAAAATGATTGTTTTCAATGTGTTGCTGCCATTACATTCCAAGTTAATGATTATTAGCAAAAAAAAATGAAGTTTCTCAGTGTGAACATTAAATATCTTGTCTTTGCGGTCTATTCATTTGAATATAAATTGAAAAAGCATTTGCAAATCATTGTATTCTCTTTTTATTTACCATTTACACAACATGACAACTTCACTGCTTTTGGGGTTTGTACCTTTTTTTACGTTAGTAGTTAGTGTACTGTGAGAGATCATCGGTTTATTTCTTGTACACAAATAATATAGATTTGTTAATCCATCGATACCAGCCACACAGTGAATAAAAGTATACAATGCTTGACCACTAGGTGGCAGAAGGTACACAATCAACCTGTAACCCCTGGCATGCTTGGTGGTGGGCCATGAGATTTTACCCATGGAAAATGTGTCAAGTTGGGAAAACACAGCTGTACATAACTGTGAAAATAATCATTGTGATGTAGACCTTCACAAAGATTGCAAATAGAAGATGATCAAATTAAGGGGATTTTAGTGTAGTGTAATAAATGTAGTCATCTATAATGGGGACCGACCGATTATTGGCTATTTAGCATTTTAACATACATTGGTATCTGCCTTTTTTTTTTTTTATCAGTATCAGACTTTTTATTTTTTTATTTTTTTACAACTAAAACAGAACTACAACAGCAGATGCAATATACACAGTACAATGATAATAATAATAATAGTAACCGTGCTAAAACACCTACCGGTTAGTATTATTGAATTAAATAAAAAAAAAACAGTTAATTGATAACTACAATTTCATCAACGTACGGACCGACTAGCATTGGCTTGATGGCAAGCTTAAATGCTACCTTAACTACAAGTAAAAATATAAAATCCATTCCCTAGTAATGCCAAGTAAAAAACGATATGATTCTTATGAAGCCAAAAGAATAATTGTGTATTACGCCAAGAAAGTATGTTGTGTCTATTTGCGTGAGATAGGCTCCAGCGACCCCCCCGACCTCAAAAAGGGACAAGCGGTAAAAAAATGGATGGATGGAAAACGTGGATAAAAGATTTCAGTGTGTGAATTACTTTTTTGACCACATTCAACAATACCACGATAGTAATGATAACTTTGGTCACAATATCCGTGATAATAATTTTTTATATCGGTACATCACCATACACAAATGATACCAGTATTTAGCATTTAAAATAATAATTAGTAAAGTAGATAGTATTGATTACTGCTTAAAAAAAGTTACCTTTTTGCTTGAGCCCCATTTTTTTATTCAATTAAGAACATAAATAACTCATTGTCAATAATTTTCCCCAATTATGTTGTGATATCTGACGTTTATTTGAGTTCTTGTGAGAATTCTTCCCCGGTCTGCTCAGCTGCGTTCACTGCAGCGCTGGTCTCCTCCGCTTGCATGAGCTTCCAGTTTTTTTGCTGGGAATTGCAGCTTTTGTCCTTCCGTTTTGCTTTCGCTCTCGCAGCAATGGAGTAAAAGGAATAAAGAGGAGCAGGCAGCAGCTCACACATTCTCATACTTTCTGTAAGCAATTAAGTCCGCTAGCTTTATAAATGTTTTAACTCTAATCTACGTCAGGGGTGGCCACACTTTTTCTGCTGGCAGCTACTTTTCAATTGACCAAGAGGAGGAGATCTACCTCATTCATGTATATCGTTTATATTTATTTATTTATTTATGAAAGAGACTTTTTTGTTAACAAGTTAAAGGTGTTTAATGATAATACAAGCATGTTTAATTCCTTTCTTTCATAAAGACAAGAATATAAGTTGATGTATGACCTGATTGTGATGACATGCATTGATTGGAATCAGACAGTAGTGATCATCACGTCCACATTTTCAAATGGAGGAGAAAAGAAGTCCTCTTTTCTGTCCAATACCGCAGGAACGTGCTTGTTTTTCGCCATTTTATTCGTCCAGCTTCCAAACTCCTTTTTATAGACTTTACAAGAAATATATTGGCAGGATGAAGCAGGCAGGATGAAGCAGATCAAATCAAATCAACTTTATTTATAAAGCACATTTAAAATTTACCACAGGGGTAGCCAAAGTGCTGTACAATGGGCGGATTAAGAGATTATACGAGAACCGAGCAAACAACACAACACAACACAAACAGAACATGATAAAAAATAAATAAATAAAACATAAAAACAGGTTCACAGCAGTTGTATAATGAGGTGCCATTGCAGGATGGATATCATTCAGTATTAAAAGCCAAGGAATAAAATTATGTTTTTAAGAGAGATTTAAAAACAGGAAGAGAGGAGGCTTGTCTAACACTCAGAGGTAGGTCGTTCCAGAGCTTGGGAGCAGCAGCGACGAAAGCTCTGTCACCTCTAAGCTTCAGCCTTGTGTCAGGGACCGTCAGTAGCAGCTGATCGGCTGATCTTAGGGATCGGGTGGGGCAGTAAGGCTGAAGGAGGTCAGAGAGATATGTTGGCGTGAGGTTGTTTAGACATTTAAAAACAAATAGAAGGAGTTTAAAATTGATTCGATAACGCACATGGAGCCAGTGAAGGGATGCCAATATAGGGGTGATGTGCTCACGTCTGCGGGTCTGTGTTAGCAGACGAGCAGCAGAGTTCAGCACGAGCTGCAGGCGTGCAAGGGAGGCCTGGCTAATGCCTACATACAAGGCATTGCAGTAGTCTAAACGATTCGAGATAAAGGCGTGAATTAATTTCTCGAGATCATGTCCTGACAGAAGCGGTTTCACTTTCGCTATTTGGCGTAATTGATAAAAGCTTTTTTGAACGACGCTGCTGATTTGTGTTTCGAATTTAAAATCTGAGTCGAACTTTACCCCCAGGTTTGTGACACAGTCGCTGAGATACGGGGTCAGAGTGCTGAGGTCAACGTTGGGGGAGAGAGAGCGACTTGGACCGAACAACGTAACTTCTGTTTTGTCTTCATTTAGACTCAGGAAGTTAGCTGAAAGCCAGGCTTTGATGTCGTGCAGGCAGTCAATGAGACGTTGAATTGTTATTTTGTGCCATGGGAAAATAGATCAGGCAATCATCGACATAAAAATGAAACGCAATACCATACTTCCTAAAAATAGAACCAAGGGGGAGAAGGTAAAGCGCAAATAGGATTGGGGCAAGGATTGAGCCCTGGGGGACCCCGTGTGGTAGAGGAGCTGTGGAAGACATAAAACTGTCTATTTTTACACAAAAACTCCTGTCGGCTAGGTACGACCGGAACCAGTTGAGGGCGCCACACAGTTCTCAAGAGGAGTGATTAAGGTGGCGTGGACGACGGTGTCAAACGCAGCAGACAGATTTAAAAGCACCAGGACGACATATTTACCAGAATCAAGGCTCTTACTGTGAAGACAGAAAGTGTGCGGTAGAGTTTTGACGGCGTTTAAAAGTGTTTCTCGCCTTCTTGTCGGTCGTTTTTTCTCCATAATGATCTGGCAGCAGCCAGCGTCATCTCACAAGACTCTCGGGTGACGTCTTGGTGATGATAGATGATCGCCAATTTTTAGGTCGATTGTTTTTTTGTTTTTTAATGCCTTGCTGGTGATGGACTGACACACCCTCCGCCATCGACGTTATGGGCACCCCGGATCTACGTGAAGGAGCCCACAATAGTTTTTATTTAAATATTAACAATATGTCAGAAACCTTACAGTGTATTAAATCCGTAAAATGGAGTAGACCAGGGGTCTCAGACAAGCGGGCCAATTGCTATTTTGTTATTTTGCCTTAATATGAAAGTTTAATGTTGATGCGGCCAGCAAGTTTTATATGAATGGAGCTTGACAGCGTTGTGTTATTTGGGTCTAAAATGGCTCTTTCAACATTCTGGATTGCCTACCCCAGCGTTAGTGGAAAAGCGGCAAATGAGTGACAGCGACAGAGACGTTGCTATGGAGACGAAGGTTTTCTTACGTGCCTGGCTGCAGTCACAACCGTGACACCTGTCCGTCAGTAATAACAGTCCCCGATAACCTGGACCAATTCAAACCATTATTATTTTTTTTTTATTGTTTTATTTGCATTGCATCACACGATGAACACTACATATATTTGTATATGACGCCGGATAACACTCCGGGAGCCCTTACTTTTTTGTGCTCGCTTATATCCGCCCACCGCCGTGTTGCTGTAGGGAGGAAAAGCGGAACGACACACATTGCGGAATTAACGTTATTCTCTGTGCGTCGGCTAAATACAAATATATTCCACAACCCCAAACATGTCTTTTTCAAAGCCTGCAGTGAAGAGAAAGGTTAGTGATGAGCAAAGGCAATTCCAGGAAAAGTGGGAGATGTAATATATTTTTTTGTTGCGCACGGGGGTACCCCCAAATGTCTTATTTGCACAGAGAAAGGGATACAATTTGAAACGTCATTATACAACTAGACATGCTGAGGAGTATGCAAACAATTCTTTAAGAAATCTTTTTTTGCGGCCCAGCCTCACCCAGACTGTGCATCCAGTGGCCCCCAGGTAAAGTGAGTTTGAGACCCCTGAGTAGACGATGAGTTCTTGTGACGTCGCCACATTTCCTAAAATGTTCAAAAACTATCTTCAAGCCAGCTGTTAACTGACGTATGCTATTCAGGTTTAAAAAACTTTTAGTGCAAATCAATATCAGCAGCTATAGGCCTCCTGGACTACTAATAATGGGTAAAAAACCACATGGGTCGATCCCTAATCCATAGTGGATTCTCCGGGCATTCAATCTGTTCAGTTTTAAAAACAGTTAACAGTCTTTCTAACCGTTTATTTCCAGATGCGCCTAAAAGTGACCCCGCCCTCCAGGCCGTACCAGGCAACGCTCCGGCGCCCGTGCTGACCGCAATGCCGCCACCGCCGCCTCCTCAGCTCAACGTCCTCCAACATCACTTCCCACCTCCAGGACCTCATGGTCCCCTGCCGGTCAGCTTGCAGCCGGCGGCGCCGTACGCCATGCCCCCTCCGGTCCCTGTGCACCTCCACCCGGCCGTGCCGCTGATGCAGATGCCCGGCGTTGGTGCTCAGGGCCTCCCGCCACCGCCTCCGCCGCCCCCGCCGATGCAGCAAGGGGGCCAGACGGCTGCAGCTCCTCCTGACGTCCACACACAGGCATGATGCGCTTGAAATGAAGACAACAACACCCTGCATTCAAGTCGTCCTTTTTTTAAAGTCCCACTTTTCCGTAGATGGCGAATACTTACGGAAAACCCGGCCTGCTTCCTGCTCCAAACAGAGTAGCTGTTGCCATGGCAACCCATGGACAGCAAGCAGTCAGCCACGTGCAGCCGTCATCTACAACGCAGCCAGGCCAGCACAGCATGGCCCAGGCTGACGGCTCCAAAAAAGAAAAGGTAACTTTGTGTCCTCCTTTATAGCATTATTTGATCTCTAATGCAGACCTGGGCAAATTACATTACTTTATTACTCCAGTACTCTTGTTTTTTTCTGTACATTGTACAGTTTTTTGTATATTGTTTTGTATATTGTACAGGATTGCTTATTTTTATTTGGATAGTTGTCCATTCATTTCAATTCTTATTTTTTATCTTTATTACTTATGTGATTTATTTTTACTCCATATTTGTTTCTACTACATTCTGTTCTATTGTATTTTATACTACATGCGGCCCGTTATGACTTTCAATCCGGTCCACTGGACGTTCTACATGATTTTTTAGACCTTTAACATCAAAACTGTCGCCACCATTGTGATGTGCAGTGCTGTTTGAAAATGACCATAAGTCCTGAACTATAGAAAATTTAGGGATTTCACCATCTACGGTATGTTATATCAAAAAGTTCAGAGATTCTAGAAACTGATGCAAAGTGAAAAAGTGTTCTCTACATGGGAAATAATTTCACCTGGAAAGCTTCAAAAATTGGTCTCCTCAGTTCCCAAATGTTTACTGAGTGTTGTTAAAGGGAATGGCCATGTAACACAGTGGTAAAAATGCCCCTCTGACAACTTTTTTGCTATGTGTTGCTGCCATTAAATTCTAAGTAAATATTTATTTGCAAAAAATAACAAAGTTTACCAGTGTGACTGTTAAATATATTGTTTAAACAGTCTATTCAATTGAATATAAGTTGAAAAGGATTTGCAAATCCTTTTTTTCTGTTTTTATTTACCATTTACACAACGTGACAACTTGACTGATTTGGGCCCGTTATGATTTTTAAACCGGCCCGTCGGATGTTTTCCATAATTCTTTTTAGACCTTTAACATCGAAACTGTCGCCGCCATTATGCTTTGCAGTTCTGTTTTTAAATCACCACAAGTCTTGAACTATAGAAAGTATTTCAATGGTTGAAATCTGCACTTTTGAGTGTTATAGGAGTTATTACGGTAATCTACGTCACAGAAGTTTAGACCAGGAACAAAGCAGAGTGGGCGGGGTTTGTTTTCAGAGCAGCCAGCCCGAAACGTGTGTGTCTGAAACCGATGCAGATTTTTACGTGATAATATTTCATATTATCCACTATGGACTGGACACTCACCACTATGTTAGATCCACTATGGACTGGACTTTCACAATTATGTTGGATCCTCTATGGACTGGACTCTCACACTATTTTGTTGGATCCACTATGGACTGGACTCTCACACTATTATGTTAGATCCGCTATGGACTGGACTCACACAATTATGTTAGATCCACTATGGACTGGACTCTCACACTATTATGTTAGATCCACTATGGACTGGACTCTCACACTATTATGTTAGATCCACTATGGACTGAACTCTCACACTATTATGTTCGATCCACTATGGACTGGACTCACATTATTATGTTAGATCCATTATGGACTGAACTCACACTATTTTGTTAGATCCACTATGGACTGGACTCTCACACTATTATGTTAGATCCACTATGGACTGGACTCTCACACAATTATGTTAGATCCACTATGGACAGGACTCTCACACTATTGTGTTAGATCCACTATGGACTGGACTTTCACACTACTATGTTAGATCCACGATGGACTAGACTCTAACAATATTATACTAGATCGACTCGACGTCCATTGCACCGGTCGCCCACATCTGAGGTCTACTTCAAGGTTTCTCATTGTTATCCCATTAGGTTGAGTTTTTCTTTGCCATGATGTGGGATCTGAGCCGAGGATGTCCTTGTGGCTTGTGCAGCCCTTTGAGACACTCGTTATTTCGGGTTATATAAACATTGATTGATTGATATTGTAGGGGATTATTACACTTTGCATTCATATTTTGCTGTTTGTTATATGTTTGTTGGGTTTTGCTGGAGGTTAAAAAATACACAACTATGGTGGAGCTGGTCTGAGAAGTAAAATATATTGTTCATATTCAGTGTTTTATTGTTCATAGTTAATATTGTAAATCCCAATTTCTTTATTTTCATGTACATTTTGGGTGTCCCAGTCAGTAAAAAACTGTAAAATTGCATTCCATTTTTTAGGATAACGTTTTTAGAACTCTATCGGACATTGTGACTTTTGGTATAAGTGTTCCTGGAAAAAAGGGACCCAAACACACACAGTGCAGAGCATATTTTTACAGCTAAATGTGTACATATCATTCATTCTTTGGCCCCCAAGACACATATTTTTTCTCTCAATGTGGCCCCCGGAGTCAAAATATTTGCCCAGCTCTGTTCTAATGCGATCCTCCGCTTGCTTTAGAAACAACAGATCCAGGAGAAAGCAGTCAATGAAGTGAGGAACGCCATCAAACCTTATTACCAAAACAAGGAAATCACCAAGGACGAGTACAAGGAGATTGTCCGCAAAGCAGTAGAGAAGGTACGCCTGTTCACTTCTTCACCTTAGTCTCAGAGAATGCTGCTACCTCTCTTTCTATGCCACATCAATGTGGAATGCACTCCCAACAGGTGTAAAAGTAAGTGCATTTCTATCTTCCTTCAAAACCGCTCTAAAACAACACCTCCTGGCAACTTCAACCCTTTACTAATACCCTCCTCCATTCACATCCCATCTCCCCGGATTGTAAATAACCTAATGTAAACAGTCAAATGTAGTTCTAATGTATATACTTGTTCTTCAATCAATCAATCAATGTTTATTTATATAGCCCCAAATCACAAATGTCTCAAAGGACTGCACAAATCATTACGACTACAACATCCTCGGAAGAACCCACAAAAGGGCAAGGAAAACTCACACCCAGTAGACAGGGAGAATTCACATCCAGTGGGACGCCAGTGACAATGTTGACTATGAGAAACCTTGGAGAGGACCTCAGATGTGGGCAACCCCCCCCCCTCTAGGGGACCGCAAGCAATGGATATCGAGCGGGTCTAACATGATACTGTGAAAGTTCAATCCATAGTGGCTCCAACACAGCCGCGAGAGTTCAGTTCAAGCGGATCCAAGACAGCAGCGAGAGTCCCGTCCACAGGAAACCATCTCAAGCGGAGGCGGATCAGCAGCGTAGAGATGTCCCCAACCGATACAGGCGAGCGGTCCATCCTGGGTCTCGACTCTGGACAGCCAGTACTTCATCCATGGTCAACAGACCGGACCCCCTCCACAAGAGAGGGAGGGACATAGGAGAAAAAAGAAAAGAAGCGGCAGATCAACTAGTTTAAAAAGGAGGTCTATTTAAAGGCTAGAGTATACAGATGAGTTTTAAGGTGAGACTTAAATGCTTCTACTGAGGTAGCATCTCGAACTGTTACCGGGAGGGCATTCCAGAGTACTGGAGCCCGAACGGAAAACGCTCTATAGCCCGCGGACTTTTTTTGGGCTCTAGGAATCACTAATAAGTTGGAGTCTTTTGAACGCAGATTTCTTGCCGGAACATATGGTACAATACAATCGGCAAGATAGGATGGAGCTAGACCGTGTAGTATTTTATACGTAATAAGTAAAACCTTAAAGTCACATCTTAAGTGCACAGGAAGCCAGTGCAGATGAGCCAGTACAGGCGTAATATGATCAAACTTTCTTGTTCTTGTCAAAAGTCTAGAGGCCGCATTTTGTACCAACTGTAATCTTTTAATGCTAGACATGGGGAGACCCGAAAATAATACGTTACAGTAATCGAGACGATACGTAACAAACGCATGGATAATGATCTCGGCGTCTTTAGTGGACAGAATGGAGCGAAAATTAGCGATATTACGGAGATGAAAGAAGGCCGTTTTAGTAACGCTTTTAATGTGTGACTCAAAGGAGAGAGTTGAGTCGAAGATAATACCCAGATTTTTTACCGAGTCACCTTGTTTTATTATTTGGTTGTCAAATGTTGAAGTTGTATTATTAAATAGAGGTCGGTGTCTAGCAGGACCGATAATCAGCATTTCCGTTTTTTTGGCGTTAAGTTGCAAAAAATTAGCGGACATCCACTGTTTAATTTCATTAAGACACGCTACAGTCCGGCGTGTTGGTCAGCTTTAGGGGCATGTAGAGTCAGGTGTCATCAGCATAGCAGTGAAACCCAATACCGTATTTGCGTATGACGTCACCCAGCGGCAGCATGTAGATGCTGAAGAGTGCAGGGCCAAGGACCGAACCCTGGGGAACTCCACACGTTACCTTAACATAGTCCGAGGTCATACTGTTATGGGAGACGCACTGCACCCTGTCAGTAAGATAAGAGTTAAACCAAGACAGGGCTGAGTCTGACATACCAATTCGTGTTTTGATACGCTCTAATAAAATATGATCGACGGTATCGAAAGCAGCGCTAAGACCGAGGAGCAGCAACATAGATGACGCATCAGAATCCATCGTTAGCAATAGATCATTAGTCAATTTTGCGAGGGCTGTCTCAGTTGAGTGATTTGCCCTGAAACCGGATTGAAAGGTTTCACATAGATTGTTAAACGCTAAGTGTTCATTTAGCTGCTCTGCAACAATTTTTTCGAGGATTTTCGAAATAAAGGGAAGGTGAGACACCAGTCGGTAGTTTACCATGAGGTCAGGATCGAGGTTAGGTCTTTTAAGGAGAGGATGAATAACCGCTTTTTTGAATGCTAGGGGAACAGTGCCCGAAGAAAGGGATAAGCTTATAATATTTAGCACTGATGGACCTAATAATACAAAAAGCTCCTTGATAAGTTTCCCAGGAAGTGGGTCAAGTAAACATGTTGTTTGTTTTATTCCATTTACACGTTGTAACAATTCTTCTAATGTTATTTCATCAAAACGAGAGAAACTATTTTGGATATTTGCAGTATCCGCCGTATATACAGTCGTATCTGCGTTACTATAAACCAGTTGTAGCTGGGACGCATTGTCTTTAATCCCCTTTCTAATAAGTTCAATTTTCTTATTAAAGAACTTCATAAAGTCATCTGCCGAATGGGTGGAGCTACTGGAAGGAGTCCCTTGTTGGGTTAGCGATGCTACTGTACTAAACAAAAATTTTGGATCGTTTTTATTAATGCGGATGAGATTTGAGTAATAATTAGTTTTAGCTAAGGTAAGCATGCGTTTATAAGTTATTAAACTATCACTCCATGCTTGATGGTGCACCTCAAGTTTAGTCGTGCGCCATTTGCGTTCCAGCTTTCTACATAATAATTTCTGAGCTCTAGTTTCTTCAGTAAACCATGGCGTACGCCTTTTTGGAGCCTTTTTTAACTTCAGCGGTGCTATACTATCAATGTTTTCGCGCAGGGCGTTGTTAAAGTTTTTAGTGAGGTAATCAATAGAGCCCACATACTTTGGGAACGGTGCCATTACCGAGGGCAGTAGGTCAGCAAGAGTCGTCGTTGTGGCAGCATTAATGTTGCGGCTGCTATAGCAGTTATTATTATTATTAGCTTGCCGAATATGAGTCTGAACTTCGAATTTTATAAGGTAATGATCGGACATTACTTTAGTATACGGGAGTATCATAACTTTGGAAACGGTGATACCTCTGACAAGCACTAGGTCTATCGTATTACCGCTGCGATGCGTCTGTTCATTTATTATTTGTGTAAAACCACAGCTATCAATTATAGTCTGGAGCGCCACGCACGGTGGGTCCAATGGGGTATTCATATGGATATTAAAGTCCCCCATTATAATTATATTATCGGCGTGCGTCACTAGATCAGCAACAAACTCTGAGAATTCACTAATAAAGTCCGAATAGGGCCCTGGGGGGCGGTAGATAACGGCCGGGCACAGAGGCAGCGGTGTGGCAGACTTCATAGAAAGCACCTCAAACGATTTATATTTATTATTTAAGTTAGGACTAAAGTTAAAGTTTTCGTTGTATATTAGTGCGACCCCCCCTCCCCTTTTAAGGGGACGGGCAATATGCGCATTCGTATAGTTAGGAGGGGATGCCTCATTTATCGCAAAAAAGTCGTCTGGTTTAAGCCAGGTTTCGCTAAGACCGATGACGTTAAGGTTGTTGTCTCTAATGACCTCATTAACTAATAACGTTTTGGGAGACAAAGATCTGATGTTTAGAAAGCCCATATTATAGGTAGTGGGCTGTTTTAAGGAGTTGTTGATAAAATTATCCGTAGTAGCAATATTAATAATGTTGCGTTTATTATGCGCAGTGTACTTAAAATAATTACGACCATATCTAGGAATTGATATGACGGGAATTTTCAGATTGTTTACTTGGTGCTGCGATAAACTGAACGCATCATAATTTGCCACCTCAGTAGAACGCATGTCTAACTCTGACGTAGTCATAGTCATAGCAGAAAAAACATTTTGTGAGTTATGTATTATTCTACGAAAAT
The DNA here is from genome assembly GCF_033978795.1 of Nerophis ophidion. Lineage (NCBI taxonomy): Eukaryota > Metazoa > Chordata > Actinopteri > Syngnathiformes > Syngnathidae > Nerophis > Nerophis ophidion. Next base: position 49,747,104 of record NC_084620.1, on the reverse strand, counting down.
TTCTATGTGTATAGGGATCATCCAGCCTGGCGCTGGCTAGTTCTAACTTAACTGACTCCATACCCAGGCTAGGAGGCTCTGTAATTGCCTGTGACCGGGCTTGATCTAGTGCAGTTAGTCAAATGTGGCTCAATGCTATCTGATCTCACTATGTTCTCTACTGGCTGTACATATCCTACTAAATAAGACCTACACTATTTCAATTTCCATTTCTCCGTTGATGCAATTGTTGATGACTGAAGTACGGATATCAACCAAAGCCCAAAGAGTGTCCGCCCTAAGATCGGTAGGTTGTGAGTTCAAACCCCGGCCGAGTCATACCAAAGACTATAAAAATGCGAACCATTGCCTCCCTGCTTGGCACTCAGCATCAAGGGTTGGAATTGGCGGTTAAATCACCATAAATGATTCCCGGGCGTGGCACCGCTGCTGCCCACTGCTCCCCTCACTTCCCAGGGGGTGATCAAGGGCATGGTTCAAATGCAGAGAGCAAATTTCACCACACCTAGTGTGTGTGTGTGTGACAATCATTGGTACTTTAACTTTAACTCATCCCACCCCTCGGATTGTAAATAATGTAAATAATTCAATGTATGTACTATGATGATTAACTTGTTTGATGACTGTGTTATGTTGATAGTATATATTTGTACCATATTAACGTGGACCCCGGCTTAAACAAGTTGAAAAACTTATTCGGGTGTTACCATTTTGTGGTCAATTGTACGGAATATGTACTGAACTGTGCAATCTTCTAATAAAAGTTTTAATGAATCAAGCAAAAAAGCGTGTAACAGAGAAGTTTCACCTTGGTAAATCAGGCTTTGTTTTTTTCATTTATGGGCCAAGAAAAGTTGTGAGTAGTCAAAATATATATGCATGACATTTATATTGTATTTATATTGTTTTCAAGTTTTTATTTATTATTATTTTAATTTGCAAATGCAAATCTCAATCCTGAGTCACAGGTCTGTTAACTAATGTGTGTCTGCAACCCGAATCCAACATTTCAACCATCCACCAACACTACTCTTCACATGTGTCGAACACAAATCATGTTTCCCTTTCCCCAAAAATTCAGATTTTCCTGGAATTTGTGCGAGTATCAATATTTTCCAAATTTCTCGGTTTTCCCAAAATTCCCAAATTTCTGAGAAATTCCTATTCAAATGAATGGTCGTTTTCATAGTTCTACAATGCCCTGAATTCTCAATTTCGCACGATTTTCAAATCCGATTCTGACCTTTTAACCATCCACCCACACTACTCTTCACATGTGTCGAACACAAAACATGTTTTCCCTTTCCCCACAAATAAAGATTTTCCTGGAATTTCCCAGAATTGATTACCCATTGACAATGAATTAGCATATCCAACTGCTATTTTCCAAGTTCAAAAAAATTCCAGGAATTCACAGTTTTCCAAAGCCATATTTTCACCTCTTGCTGGAAAGTTTTCACAGTCCAGATTTTTCAACAGTTTTTCACTATTCCACTTTCAAAACATTCCTCTTAGTTGGGACAACAAATGCTCCTATTTTTTGTACATAACAACCCATTTATATCATCCAGGACAATTGTGCTAGTATCAATATTTTCAAAAATTATCCGTTTCCCCGAAATTCCAAAATTTCCAGGAAATTCCCATTTAAATGGATGGACATTTTCATAGTTCTACAATGCCCTTCATTCTCAAAATTTCGCACAATTTTTAAACCCGATTCCGACCTTTCAACCATCCACCCACACTACTCCTCACATGTGTCGAACACTAAATGTTTTCCCTTTCCCCATAAATTCAGATTTTACTGGAATTTTGTGCGAGTATCAATATTTTCCCAGAATTTTATCTCCATTGACAATGAATTGGCATATCTTACATTTCTCACCCGGTTAGAACCGTTCCCCCATCCACACACTCCACTCACCTTGGACAATCAAACTACAATTTTTTTAAGTTAAAATAATTCCAGGAATTCCCAGTTTTCCAAAGTCATATTTTCACCTCTTACTGGAAAGTTTTCACAGTACACATTTTTCAACCGTTTTTCACCATTCCACATTCAAAACATTCCTCTTAGTTGGGACAACAAATGCATTTTTTTGTTGTACATAACAACCCATTTATATCATCCAGGACAATTGTGCTAGTATCAATATTTTCACAAAATCTCGGTTTTCCCGAAATTCCCAAATTTTCTGAAAATTCCCATTCAAATGAATGGACATTTTTATAGTTCTACAATGCCCTACATTCTCAAAATTGAGCACAATTTTTAAACCCCATTCCGACCTTTCAACCATCCATCCACACTACTCTTCACGTGTCGATTACAAATTATGTTTTCCCTTTCCCCACAAATTCAGATTTTCCTGGAATTTCCCAGAATTTATTACCCATTGACAATGAATTGGCATATCCCACATTTCTGAACCGATTAGAATCGTTCCAAATACCACACACTCCACCCTCCTTGGACAATCAAACTACCATTTTCCGAGTTACAAAAAATTCCAAGAATTCTCAGTTTTCCAAAGCCATATTTTCACCTCTTCCTGGAAAGTTTTCACAGTCCACACTTTTCAACCGTTTTTGACCATTCCACCTTCAAAACATTCCTCTTAGTTGGAACAACAAATGCTCCTATTTTTTTGGGTGCAAATTTCTGTTTTTTTCTGTAATTCGGAAATGCCCGTTCTCAATTCAAACTGTTACGAAGTTAGCATTTTTCAACCGACTCCGAAAATTCCCATACCAACCCATTCATATTATCTAGGACAATTGTGCTGGTATCAATATTTTCACAAAATCTCGGTTTTCCCGAAATTCCCAAATTTTCAGAAAATTCCCATTCAAATGAATGGACATTTTTATAGTTCTACAATGCCCTACATTCTCAAAATTGCGCACATTTTCAAACCCAATTCCGACTTTTCAACCATCCACCCACACTACTCTTCACATGTGTCAAACACAATACATGTTTTCCCTTTCCCAAACAATTCAGGTTTTCCTGGAAATTCCCAGAATTTTCTACCCATTGACAATGAATTGGCATATCCCACATTTCTAACCCGATTAGAACCGTTCCACCATCCACACACTCCACTCACCTTAGACAATCAATATACCATTTTCCAAGTTAAAAAAATTCCAGGAATTCCCTGTTTTCCATTGCCCTAATTTCAATTCTTGCTGGAAAGTTTTCACAGTCCACATTTTTCAAACGTTTCTGACCATTCCACCTTGAAAACATTCCTCTCAACATTTTTCAGCCGATTCCAAAAATTCCAACACCAACCCATTTATATCATCGAGGACAATTGTGCTAGTATCAATATTTTCCAAAATTCTCGGTTTTCCCGAAACTCCAAAATGAGGTGGCGAGTTGTCCAGAGTGTACACTGCCTTCCGCCTGAATGCAGCTGACATAGGCTCCAGCACCCACCCCGACCCCAAAGGGGACAACCAGTAAAAAAATGGATGGATGGATGGATGGAGATTAGTGCTTCATTTGGCCACAGTTCTGCATACAAAACTATAATTATTTTCAATGAAATGTGTTGTGTACCAATATCATTGAATGTCTTTAACACTAATTGGATTAACGGGATCCGGTTTCCATATGAGTTGGGAAATTGTGTTAGATGTAAATATAAACGGAATACAATGATTTGCAAATAATTTTCAACCCATATTCAGTTGAATGCACTACAAAGACAACATATTCAATGTTCAAACTGATAAACATTTTTTTGTGTGCAAATAATCATTAACTTTAGAATTTGATGCCAGCAACACGTGACAAAGAAGTTGAGAAAGGTGGCAATAAATACTGATAAAGTTGAGGAATGCTCATCAAACACTTATATGGAACATCCCACAGGTGTGCAGGCTAATTGGGAACAGTTAGGTGCCATGATTGGGTATAAAAGCAGCTTCCGTGAAATGCTAAGTAATTCACAAACAAGGATGGGGCGAGGGTCACCACTTTGTAAGCAAGTTGTCGAACAGTTTTTGAACAACTTTTCTCAACGAGCTATTGCAAGGAATTTAGGGATTTTACCATCTACGGTCCGTAAAATCATCAAAAAGTTCAGAGAATCTGGAGAAATCACTGTACGTAAGCGATGATAGTACGGACTTTTGATCCCTCAGGCGGTACTGCATCAAAAACCGACATCAGTGTGTAAAGAATATCACCACATGGGCTCAGGAACACTTCATAAAACCACTGTCAGTAACTACAGTTGGTCGCTACATCTGTAAGTACTAGTTAATACTCTACTATGCAAAGCCAAACCCATTTATCAACAATATCCTGAAACGCCGCCGCCTTGACTGGGCCAGAGCTCACCTAAGATGGACTGATGCAAAGTGGAAAGGTGTTCTGTGGTCTGACGAGTCCACATTTCAAATTATATTTGGAAACAGAGGTAGTGGTGTCCTCCAGAACAAAGAGGAAAATAACCATTCGGATTGTTTAAGGCGCATAGTTCAAATGCCAGCATTTGTGATGGTTTGGAGGTGCATTAGTGCCCAAGGCATGGGTAACTTACACATCTGTTAAGGCACCATTAATGCTGAAAGGTCCATACAGGTTTTGGAGCAACATACGTTGTCATCCAACCAACATTGTCATGGACGCCCCTGCTTATTTCAGCAAGACAAGTGTTACAACAGCGTGGCTTTGTAATAAAAAAAAAAAAGAGTGTGGGTACTTTCCTGGCCCGCCTGCAGTCCAGACCTGTCTCCTATCGAAAATGTGTGGCTCATTATGAAGCGTAAAATACGACAGCAGAGACCCCGGACTGTTGAACGACTGAAGCTCTACATAAAACAAGAATGGGAAAGAATTCCACTTTCAAAGCTTCAACAATTAGTTTCCTCAGTTCCAAAACGTTTATTGGGTGTTGTTAAAAGAAAAGGTGATGTAACACAGTGGTGAACATGCCCTTTCCCAACTACTTTGGCACATGTTGCAGCCATGAAATTCTAAGTTAATTATTATTTGCAAAAAAAAATAAAGTTCATGAGTTTGAACATCAAATATCTTGTCTTTATAGTGTACTCAATTGAATATGGGTTGAAAAGGATTTGCAAATCATTGTATTCCGTTTATATTTACATCTAACACAATTTCCCTACTCATATGGAAACAGGGTTTGTAATTTCCTCGGTCCTGGTCTGACCTTGGTTGGAACTGTGTGGTGATTGTTTGCTTTTTTCTGTTTCCAGGTGTGCCACAGCAAGAGTGGGGAGGTGAACGCAAGTAAGGTGGCCAACCTGGTGAAGGCCTACGTAGACAAATACAAGCACGCGCGCAAAAAGTGAAGTGTCGCCCCAACGCGGCGCCCAAGTGCAATTTCCTCCCGCTGGAAATCAGCCTCCAAACTCAACTCTGACGGAGAGCCGTGATTTCTTTTTTTTGATATCGCTACCTTTTATTGAACTACAGTATATAGATTGTTTTCTATAGAATTCCATATTTTGTTAGAGGAAAAGAAACAACAAAAAAAAAAGACCCAATCAAAAATTGTAATGCAAGAGCCCTTTATTTTGACCTGCAGAACTACTGTAAGGAGAGCGGGGGGCCGGGGTGGGAGGGGGGGATTCCATACAAAATGCACCGCCGCGTAAATCATGCCCGCTTTTATTGTCTCTGGCTGTACGGAATCCTGATTGTGAAAATATTTTCTTTAAAAAAAAAAAAAAAAAAGTATATTCTATAATATTTCAAATCGTTTAAAAGCCCGGTCACCGTCTGCTTGAGCGCCAGGATATCCAATCAGTAGTGAGTGTGTCGTTTAAGAGGGCACAAACCATGGACCGAACCCCACCCCCTACCTGGATGTGTAGTGAAAGTCATCGCATTGTCCAGAGAGTAGTGAAATAAAGTAGCTGCTTCCTGATTGGCTGAGATTCTTTATCGGATGTGCTGCCCTTCCAGGAAATACTCGTCTCATGACAGCGTGGAATGTCGGGGATGAAAAGACGTACAGAGGAACTGCACTTTTTTTTTTTTTTTTAGTTTTTTTCAATCATTCACAATACCAGAACATGTATTCATTTCTTTTTGTACGCATTCTGAAACGTAAAAAAAAAAAACGCTAGCAAAAGTCAGCGAGCAATGCAGACAATGGGAGTCGCTCGATAAAGCGCCAGAGAAAAACATCCAAACACCTCCATTGAGCTTTTATATAACTGCTGTAAGTACATACAGTGGGGCAAAAAAGTATTTAGTCAGCCACCGATTGTGCAAGTTCTCCCACTTAAAATGATGACAGAGGTCTGTAATTTTCATCATAGGTACACTTCAACTGTGAGAGACAGAATGTGAAAAATAATCCAGGACTTCACATTGTAGGAATTTTAAAGAATTTATTTGTAAATTATGGTGGAAAATAAGTATTTGGTCAACCATTCAAAGCTCTCACTGATGGAAGGAGGTTTTGGCTCAAAATCTCACGATACATGGCCCCATTCATTCTTTCCTTAACACGGATCAATCGTCCTGTCCCCTTAGCAGAAAAACAGCCCAAAAGCATGATGTTTCCACCCCCATGCTTCACAGTAGGTGTGGTGTTCTTGGGATGCAATTCTGTATTATTCTTCCTCCAAACACGACGAGTTGAGTTTATACCAAAAAGTTCTATTTTGGTTTCATCTGACCACATGACATTCTCCAATCTTCTGCTGTATCATCCATGTATCAATTTTGGTATAAACTCAACTCGTCGTGTTTGGAGGAAGAAGAATACTGAGTTGCATCCTAAGAACACCATACCTACTGTGAAGCATGGTGCTGGAAACATCATGTTTTGGATTCTATTTTTCTGCTTAGGGGACAGGACGATTGATCCGTGTTAAGGAAAGAATGAATGGGGCCATTTATTGTGAGATTTTGAGCCAAAACCTCCTTTCATCAGAGAGAGCTTTGAATGGTTGACCAAATACTTATTTTCCACCATAATTTACAAATAAATTCTTTAAAAATTCCTACAATGTGAATTCCTGGATTTGTTTTTCACATTCTGTCTTTCACAGTTCAAGTGTACCTATGATGAAAATTACAGACCTCTGTCATCTTTTTAAGTGGGAGAACTTGCAAAATCGGTGGCTGACTAAATACTTTTTTGCCCCACTGTATGTAGTATCTAGTAACCTTCATAATAACATGCCATATTTATGTCTTTTCATCATTTTAAGCAAGTTCCACAGACTCATCACAACATTCACTTTCCTTTCGCAATCATGACAACAAGGACAACTTTGGGACAAATGACGATCCAGAAACTTCTATTTTTTAACTTTAATATAGGAAAGGATGATCTACAAGTTTAAGAAGCTGTGTGCTGAACAGATGCAGCTTTAGTCAAACACAAAGCCTCATGTAGCAGTATTGGTAAGTGCTAAACTAGATATACAAACGTAATAAAACAATCACTTACTGTACAATGTCTGGTCTCACTAGGATAAAGACTGATGGGATGTTTATCTTCCCCTATACATGAATAATTCATCATAATCCTCACAAAGGATATTTACTGTGTCTTTCTTTCGGTCAAAGTTGACCATCTTGTGGGTTTACGTCCACAACCTTCTACTACCCAGGTGAGAGACAAGGTTTATAATCTAGAATTAACTTTCACCAACTCAGAGGCGATGCAGCAGCTCAACATAGCGTATATAATAACAATATTGCTAATACTTGATTAGTAGATTATTTTTGACACTTTTTTTGTTTTTTTGAGGGTCTTATGGCCTGAATAGTGCACTCTTATTAGCTGCATTGTTAGCCACCTCTTCTTCTTTGGACAATGCATAAAAAGAGAAAAATCTGTCCTTGTCCGACAAAATGCTTGTGAATGATAGGCAATATTTAAAAAAGAGTTGAAGTTCTTTAAAAGCAGATTATTCTTACTAAACAGACAACACTCTTGCATATTGTCTATCAACCACCAGGGGGAAACCTTACACAAAAGTTCTTCAAACTCCACCAATCCAGTTTCTTCTGTTCGTCCCTCTCTGGGTGGCTAGAACCTATCCCAGCTGCACAAGAAGTGACCACCTCATCACAGACAGACAAAAACATTTACTCAACCTTGTGATTTCCTCCAGTTATTGATTATCATCGATCCCTTTGTTGGATTAATGGAGTAATCCGATTAAACGCTTGACAGATTCAATGCTTATATTATGGAAATTAGTTGAAATAAAAGTTTTGTTTGCATAATCTTTATTATTATTATGTGTATACTACTGACACATTGACATTTAAATGGCATTAATACATTTAACTTGTATTTTATTTGACTTTGCAGATCACAACACCGCTACTCTCCTTTACAAAAGCCGTGTCTGAGTATTCAAAGTTCCGCCGATTTGATCCATTCTTATTAGTTCAAGATGGAAGGGTTATTGTCCTGTTAGAAGCAACACAATAAATATCAGCGATGGTTGGGATTGTGAGCCCATAATACACACGCCGTCGTTTGGACACCCCTGATTTAAGTTAAAGTACCAACGATTGACACACACGCACACGAGGTGTGGTGAAATGTGTCCTCTGCATTATTCACCCCCCCGAGGAAGTGAGGGGAGCAGTGAGCAGCTGCAGTGGCCGTGCCCGGGAATCATTTTTGGTGATTTAAAGGCCTACTGAAATGAGATTTTCTTATTTAAACGGGGATAGCAGGTCCATTCTATGTGTCATACTTGATCATTTCACGATATTGACATATTTTTGCTGAAAGAATTTAGTAGAGAACATTGACAATAAAGTTCGCAACTTTTGGTCGCTAATAAAAAAGCCTTGCCTTTACCGGAATGTGCGCATGACGTCACCGGTGTGAGGGCTCCTCACAACCTCACATTGTTTATAATCATAGCAAGAGCTATTCGGACCGAGAAAGCGACAATTTCCTCATTAATTTGAGCGAGGATGAAAGATTTGTGGATAAGGAAAGTTAGAGTGAAGCACAAAAAAAAAAAAAGCGACAGCTCGGGGCGGCAGCAGTGTGAGCGTTTCAGATGTAATTAGACACATTTACTAGGATAATTCTGGAAGATCCCTTATCTGCTTATTGTTTTAATAGTGTTTTAGTGAGATTGTACAGTCATACCTCAAAGTCGGATGGCTGCGGTAAACGCCAGTGTCTTTGATGGAAGCCATGGAGGAGCCAAGCTCACAGCTGCTTTTTTTGACAGCTGCGGCAGGAGGAGGTCCAGTAATCCACTGATGTCTCCGGTAAGAGCCGATTTAATACATCACAATTTTCCCATCCAAAAACATGCTGGTTGATGTACAGAAACATGTTCTCTTGACCGCTCTGTGTTAAAGCTTCAACACAAACGAAGAAATACCGGCTGTGTCTCGGTGCTTAAGGCAGATGCAATCCTTCGCTTTCCACCAACAGCATTGTTCTTTATAGTCTCCATTAATAATTGAACAAATGGCAAAAGATTCAGCAACACAGATGTCCAAATTACTGTGTAATTGCGCGATGAAAAGAGACGACTTTTAGCCGCAAGTGGTGCTGAGCTAATATGTCCCCTCTAACCAATAACGTCACAAAGACGCGTCATCATTCCGCGACGTTTTCAACAAGAAACTCCGCGGGAAATTTAAAATTGTAATTTAGTTAACTAAACCGGTCATATTGGCATGTGTTGCAATGTTAAGATTTCATCATTGATACAGTGGGGCAAAAAAGTATTTAGTCAGCCACCGATTGTGCAAGTTCTCCCACTTAAAATGATGACAGAGGTCTGTAATTTTCATCATAGGTACACTTCAACTGTGAGAGACAGAATGTGAGAAAAAAAATCCAGGAATTCACATTGTAGGAATTTTAAAGAATTTATTTGTAAATTATGGTGGAAAATAAGTATTTGGTCAACCATTCAAAGCTCTAACTGATGGAAGGAGGTTTTGGCTCAAAATCTCACGATACATGGCCCCATTCATTCTTTCCTTAACACGGATCAATCGTCCTGTCCCCTTAGCAGAAAAACAGCCCCAAAGCATGATGTTTCCACCCCCATGCTTCACAGTAGGTGTGGTGTTCTTGGGATGCAACTCAGTATTCTTCTTCCTCCAAACACGACGAGTTGAGTTTATACCAAAAAGTTATATTTTGGTTTCATCTGACCACATGACATTCTCCCAATCCTCTGCTGTATCATCCATGTATCCATTTTGGATACATGGATGATGTATCCAAAATGCTGACCAAATACTTATTTTCCACCATAATTTACAAATAAGTTCTTTAAAATTCCTGGATTTTTTTTTCACATTCTGTCTCTCACAGTTGAAGTGTACCTATGATGAAAATCACAGACCTCTGTCATCTTTTTAAGTGGGAGAGCTTGCACAATCGATGGCTGACTAAATACTTTTTTGCCCCACTCTATATAAACTATCAGACTGCGTGGTCGGTCGTATTGGATTTCAGTAGGCCTTTAACACAACCACGTTGTCCCACAGCGCAACATCAACTGCCCCAAAAAAAACACAAGCAAGCGACATGTTATAGAGGATTTTGAATTTAATTGGACATTAATTACAGGATATACATGGGTGTTTCATTGAAACAAGAATGTAACACTGGCGGGCAAAGCCCTCGTTGCCCCCGAGGTCCACGCGGTGGCTCTCCAACCGCACGTGTCAAAGAGGGGACAAGGCGGCGTTTACGTTATCAGTGACCTTGACATGTAACAGAATTTGCACACACAGCAGGATATTTCAGTCAGTTCTGATGGGTAAGCAGATATTGTTTGCAGCGTTATAAAAAAACATATATACAGTTGAATTCAATAGATATATATACATGTATATATACATACAATATTATATAAATATAGTAAAATAGGTCTTCCATAAATAGTTTGGTGTAAAGTTATTGTCGGAAGCGCGGTGGAACGTGCACACCAGGGTTTGTTTGGTCGGGTTGTCGACTACAGCGATGTGGGCACTTGTCAAGTCAAAGAAGAAGTAAGGTGTCGTCGCCGTGCATGCAACATCAGCGGGGGCCGCGACACAGTTTGCGAGCACACTTGCCAGCGTCGCCTCTCACAAGGGCGGCACTTGGGTCGTCTTTAGCTGGCAAAAATACGAGGCTCGTCTTCTCCACCAGTGTGCTGGACAGGAAGTGCTTGTTTCCGTACACCAATACCAGTTTGGCAAAGTGAAACATAACAAAAAAAGCGTTCAAGTCAGTTATCTTTTTCTGTTGTTGTTGTTGTTGCAAATGTTGAGGCGGGTTTGCATTGTTTTGTCAGCGACCTGTGAGGTGACAGCCACACTTGCACCGACACTACGTACCTGAGTGTGAGCTGCTGTTTCAACCCTCACAATACCTCCAGCTGGGAGGCACATTCAATTTGTTTTCAGCTGTACCAGCACTACAAAGACAAAAACCTTATGTAACATATATGTATATAAATATTATATAAATAATACATATGCACACATTTATATATAAATATATATATAAACGTGTATATATGAATATTTATACACACGTGTATATATGAATATTTACACACATTTGTGTATATATATAAATATTTATACACATGTACATATGTGTATATATAAATATACACATACATATATATACACATATACATACATATATAAATATACACATACATATATATGCACATATATAAATACAATCACATATATATATATATACATACATATAAGTATATAAACATACATACATACACACATACATATATATGCACATATATAAATACACGTACATATATATATACATACATATATATTCACATATACATATAAATATATACACATACATACGCACACACACACACATATATATATATATATACATACATTAACACATGTATTTATAGAAATATATATATATATATATAAATACATACACACACATATATATACACACATACATACATATATATTCACATATACATGTAAATATATACACATACATACGCACATACATATATATATATATATATATACATACATACGCACATATATATATATACATACATATACACATATGTATATATAAACATACATATATATGCACATATATTTATATACATAGATATACACATACATATAAACACATACATATATTTATACATACATGTACATATATTTATACACACATGTACATGTATATATACATACACATATATATATATATATACATATGTATATTTATATATAGATATATCTGTATATGTATTTAAAAAACCAAGGAGGATGAAAAACCACCATACTTTTGGTGTGATAAACCGCAAACTATACAAGTATACATTCTCTCGGAATGGCGTCTTTCATCACAGTCCAAGCCAGACATCAAGTTCTTCTTTTTACAATATGGTCTTCATTAGAGTGTGGGCTCTACGGTCCGTCGGTTTGTTCCTTTGACGCGTTGTGCGTCAGGTCAAGGATGATGAGGCTCATGCTGCCGACCATGACCAGGAAGCCCAACAGCAGGAAGGCGGTTGCCTGGACGCAGGAGGAAATATTTGTCTTTAGCCTCTGCTGTGGCGGCAGCTTCAAAACAACAAAGAAAAGACGTACCCCAATCTTCTGCACGGACTTCATGGACTCCTTCTTGACCAGTTTGATGTAGAAGGCCGAGGGCAAGATGAAGATCAGCATGGCGGCAGCAGATGCGCCTGTGCGGGAGAAGGTTTTGTTAAAGGACGCATACGGCAAACTCCACTTTGTCACCATGGCGACACTCACCGATGAAACCAAAGATGTCCCGAATGGTCGGGACGAAGATGACCAGGGCGTTGGTGCTGGCCAGCAGGACCACCGTGATGATGGTGTGGCGGATCCAGCTGAAGGCGGAGGAGGTGCACAGGAGCTGGTTGATGGAGGTACGGATCTACGGGAGGACAGACGCGTTAATGACGGGTTCTGGGTCCTACACCTCTGCTTAAAGCGCCAACACTTACAGGGAAGAGAACCACGGGGACGGTGAGGGTGACGGCCATGAGGACAGCCAGGCGGACGACCAGGAGGAGGACGTCGAACTTGTAGACCATGGAGTAGGTGTGCAGCAGCTCGGGCTCCACGTGCACTGTGGAGTGGAAATATTCATGTTCACAAAAAGGAAAACAAACACAATAAAAGCAAGAATAAGATAGTGATGTTTCCAAAATGTTTACAGACTCTGCCACTAAAAAGACTCCAAAAATTATATATATATATATAAATATATATATATAATATTATGTTCTATTATAAAAACACAATATACATTAATACAGGTTGCACTTTGGCTGTCATTTATTTAAATACACAATATAGTCCTACAAATCCCAGAATGCACTGCGCTTCATAGCTTTTCAGAAATGACAGCACGTTTGCCGTCATTTATTCAATACGCAATATTGTACTACAAATCCCAGAATGAACTATGCTGTGTAGCTTTTTAGAAATGACAGCACTTTTGCTTTCATTTATGTGGTACACAATTGTGTGTATATATAATAAATATTATGTTCAATTAAAAAAACACAATTTACATTAATACAGGTTGCACTTTGGTTGTCATTTATTTAATACACAATTGTATACTACAAATCCCATAATGCACTGCACTGCATAGTTCTTTAGAACGAGGTTGCTCCCTGGTGAGTATCATCCCTCATTTCAATCAAGTCTTAAAGGTAATTTCACGACATCAGTCAAAGTCACAATATTTAACATTCACGCGCATTTAAAACGCTTTTTCGCCAATTTTGTGGTCAATAAGGGCGGGTTAACTCGCCTAGCTAGACTTCATCAGCTTAGCTCCTTACCACAGAAGGCATTTTGGCACAACATGATTTTATTGTAAATATTCATGGTTAAAAAATTAACAACACAATAAAAGAAAATAATAAGATAGTGATGTTTCAAATTTGTTTACAGTTTCACATTCAAACGTCTTAAAATGAGCGGAAAGAATCTGCCACGACATACGCTCCAAAATGTGTACTACAAATCCCAGAATGCACTGCGCTGTATAGCTTTTTAGAACGAGACTGCTCCCTGGCAACCGTATCCTGCCTCATTTCAATCAAGTTTAAAAGGTAATTTCACGACCTAAGTCAGCGTTACAATATTTACATTCACGCACGTTTGAAACGCTTTTTCACCTATTTGGTGGTCATAAAAGGCGGGTTAACTCGCCTATTTAGACGTCGTTAGCTTGGCTCCTTACAACAGAAGGCACTTCAGGCACAACATGATTTTATTGTAAATAGTCATGGCTAAAAAAACATTACAATAAAAGACAAGAATAAGACAGTGATGTTTCGAACGTGTTTACAGTTTCACATTCAAATGTCCTAAAATGAGCGGGAAGAATCTGCCACTCCAAATATATTACTACAAATCCCAGAATGCACTGCACTGCATCGTTCTTTAGAACAGGCGGCTCCATGGCGACCATATCATCCTTCATTTCAATCAAGTTTAAAAGGTAATTTCACGACCCAAGTCAGCGTTACAATATTTAACATTCACGCACATTTGAAACGCTTTTTCACCTATTCGGTGGTCAAAAATGGCAGGTTAACTTGTCTAGCTAGACGTCGTTAGCCTAGCTCCTTACTACAGAAGGCATTTCAGGCACAACATGATTTTATTGTCAATATCCATGGTTAAAAAGAATCACAAGACAATAATAAGATAGTGATGTTTCAAACGTGTTAACAGTTTCACATTCAAACGTCTTAAAATGAGCGGGAAGAATGCCACGCTTAATGTATTACTACAAATCCCAGAATGCACTGCGCTGCATAGTTCTTTAGAACGAGGCTGCTCTCTAGGATCGTATCCTCCCTCCTTTTAATCAAGTTTTAAAAGGTAATTTCACGACACGAGTCAACGTTACAATATTTAACAATCTCGCACATTTGAAACGCTAAATTGCCGATTTTGTGGTCAAAAAGGGCGGGTTAACTCGTCTAGCTAGCGTCGTTAGCGTCGCTGCTCCTAACTGGAAAGGAATTTTAGGGACAACATGATTTTATTGTAAATATTCATGGTTAAAAAACAACACAATGAAAGAAAATAATAAGATAGTGATTTTTCGAACTTGTTTACAGTTTCACATTCAAACGTCGTAAAATGAGCGGGACGAATATGCCACTATGTACACCCCAAAATGTTTTTACTCCAAATCCCAGAATGCATCGCGCTGCATCGCTCTTATGGAAGTAGGCTGCTCCCTGGCGACCGTATCCTCCCTCGTTTCAATCAAGTTTTAAAAGGTAATTTCACGACACGAGTCAGCCTTACAACATTTAACATTCACGCACGTCTGAAACGCATTTTCACCTATTTTGTGGTAAAACAAAACGCTGGTGAACCCTCCTAGCTTGACGTCGTTAGCTTGGCTCCTTACTACTTAAGACCTGTTCGGCACAACATGATTGTATTGTAAATATTCATGGTTAAAAAAACAACAACTCACTGAAAGACAAGAATAAGATAGTGATGTTTCGAACTTGTTTACAGTTTAACATTCAAACGTCCTAAACTGAGCAGGACGAATATGCCACTAAGTACACTCCAAAATGTTTTTACTACAAATCCCAGAATGCATCGCGCTGCGTAGCTTTTTTTGGAAGGAGGCTGCTCCCTGGCGACCGTATCCTCCCTCGTTTCAATCAAGTTTTAAAAGGTAATTTCATGACACGAGTCAGCGTTACAACATTTAACATTCACGCACGTCTGAAACGTATTTTTCACCTATTTCGTGGTAAAACAAAGCGCTGGTGAAGCCTCCTAGCTTGACGTCGTTACTTTGGCTCCTTACTACTTAAGGCCTGTTAGGCACAACGTGATTGTATTGTAAATATTAATGTTACAAATCAACACAATAAAATAAAATATAATATTGATGTTTTATACGTGTTTACAGTTTTCACACTCAAATGTCCCTAATATGAGTGTAAATATTCTGCCACTAAATGCACTCCAAATGTAGTACTTCAAATCCCAGAATGCACTGCGCTGCATAGTTGTTTTTTTAAGGCAACTTCCCTGTTGTCAACGTCCCTGTTTTATCCATCCATCCATTTTCTACCGCTTTTCCTTTTTGGGGTCGCTGGTGCCTATCTCCGCTACGATTGGGCGGAAGGCGGGGTACAGCCTGGACAAGTCGCCATCTCATCACAGGGCCAACCCAGATAGATAGACAGTATTCACACTCACATTCACACACTAGGGCCAATTTAGTGTTGCCAATCAACCTATCCCCAGGTGCATGTCTTTGGAAGTGGGAGGTAGCCGGAGTATCCGGAAGGAACCCACGCATTCATGGGGAGGACATGCAAACTCCACACAGAAAGATCCCGAGCCCGGGATTGAACCCAGGACTACTCAAAAGCTTCGTATTGTGAGGCAGACGCACTAACCCCTCTTCCACCGTGAAGCCCGTCCCTGTTTCAATTAAGTTGAAAAGGTAATTTCTCGACAGAAGTCAGCATTACAAACGCCTTTTCCCACCGATTTTGTGATAAAAAACCATGGGTTAACTCGCCTAGCTGGGCGCCTTTAGCTTAGCTTCTTACTACGGAACAACGTGATTGTTTTGCAAATATTCATGTTTAAAAAAAATCAACACAATAATAGACAATAACAAGATAGCGATGTTTTGAACTTGTTTACAGTTTCACATTCAAACGTCCTAAAAAAATGTACACTAGCAGCTTTATATTATAAAAACACAATCCTGGTAACACTTTTGCTGTAATTTATTTAACACACCATATCCACTACAAATCCCAGTATGCACTGCATTTATTATTTTTTTAAACGAGATTGCTCCCTGGCTACTATCCTTCCCTCGTTTCAATCAAGTTTAAAAATTAATTTCACGACGAGTCAAAGGTAACAATATTTACATTCACGCACGTTTAAAACTCATTTTTCACAGATTTCGTGGGGGAAAAAAACACAGGTTAACTCGCCTAGCTCGACATCGTTAACTTGGCTCCTTTTAGGCACACAGGAGTTAAAAGTTGGTAAAAAATGTTTCCTTATTGCACGCTTCAATAGAAAAAGATATATCGTGTAACTGAGGGTTAGTAAGTAGAGGAAGGCTCAGCATAAATGACAGACTGCAACCTTTTCCGTTTTCCGTCATAGCACTTCCTGTCGAACCTCACACACTTCCAGCTTCACATTAATGGCACGACATCGCTTCTTTCCTTATATTTGTGTGTTACAATTTATTGTTAATGTATTCAACACATGAATGTCGTGTTTTTCTTATTGTTACATTTATGTATAATACTGTTACTGAAATACATTTTGGTAAAAAATAATAGCACGACACGTCACCTCCGGTCCAACCACTCAAACAAAATTAAAAAACAGCTCACAAAA
>NC_084620.1:49702200-49727200 GCF_033978795.1 Nerophis ophidion | reverse complement strand
TCATCTAGTTCTGTATATCTATTTATTAGTTCTGTATATCTATTTATTTTTTTTACTTTATTTTTTTGTTGATCTATTTCTTGGTTTATCCATCGATATATATCTAGTTCTTTATTTTTGTTTTTATATTTATGTATTTATTTATTTCTCTTTCTTTATTTCTATTTTTTTTGTTTACCTTTTTTAAAATATATTTATCCACACAAGCCACTGTATGATTTAAAAAATACATATCCATGTATTTGTTTATCCATCTATTTATTCATATATTTTTTGATCATCAATTTATTTCTTTGTTCATATATTTTTTTTTAGCTATTTATTGATCCATTTTTTTATTTGTTTTTTAATTCATCTATTTTTGTATATTTATTTTCTTATTGATCTATTTATTGGTGTATTTATATATGTAGTTCTTTCTTTGTGTATTTATTTATACATTTATCTATTTTTTTTTTTTCTTATATATTTATTTATTTAAAATTGTATTTACCCATACAAGCCACTGTATGAGTTAACGTTCTGATCATTAAAATTGGTGAATAAAATAAGCTGGGACAACTTGAAAAAATGATTCAGATCTGAGGTAAATTTATGAAGACAATTTTATGTTACTTAATAAAAACAGGCTATATTTCAGCCTTGCGGTCACCAAGATGGAGCCTCGTTTTTCCTTCTAGCGTGAATAAAAACACTAACACTGGAACCTTTGAAATGTACCAACTTTTTAATACATATATTCGTTATTATTGCTTTTTGAGGTATTCAACATCACTTATTAAAAAGGCACATTCAAACTTCCTCAGCCTTCAGAATAATTGCGTGTCATGCTCTAAATCTAGCAGTCCAAGTCCGGTTTTGAGTTGACGTTTAAATGTTTTTGAATTTGTCTCGTCAGCATAATGGCGGCTCGCTTGTTTTTAATGTCAGCTCGTTCTTTTTAATGTGTGCAGCTTCACAAGCCACGCGCTCGTCAGCATCAAGAGAGAAAAAAACAGCCCGAAACGGTAAGAAGGCGTTGCACGCAGAAAAAATGCCAAGAACAGAAGTTGCAATGAGAGGAACTGGCTGTCGAGTGTGATGTGAGGCAAGGTCGCGGTGAGTGAGCTGATACCACACACACACAGTCTATCTCGATGTGGCACCAGCTGCAGACGACAAGGGCCTTTTGAAGGACCCTTTGGACTAATATCCATCCATCCATTTTCTACTGCTTGTCCCTTTTGGGGTTAAAGGGGGTGCATTTGGGTAGAAGGCGGTGTACACCCTGGACAAGTCGCCGCCTCATGACAGGACAAGTCGTCACCTCATGACAGGGTGGCGACTTGTGTGTGTGTGTGTATATATATATATATATATATATATATATATATATATATATATATATATATATATATATATATATATATATATATATATATATATATATATATATATGTAGGTGCGGGAAAAAAATCACAAGACTACTTCATCTCTACAGAACTGTTTCTGTAGAGTTCTGTAGTTCTGTAGAGATGAAGTAGTCTTGTGATTTTTTTCCCACACCTACATATTGCGCTCTACCACGTTATCGAGCACTATTCTCTGGATAATCCAATCAAGACATATATATATATATATATATATATATATATATATATATATATATATATATATATATATATATATATATATATACGTGTGTATATATATATATATACGTGTATATATATATATATATATATATATATATATATATATATATAAAAAACAAGCGGTAGAAAATGGATGGATTGATATGTGTAGTTGAGTACCGTTTGCGTGTAGATCACAACTATGCGTGTAGTTGACTACTGTATGCATGTTTGCGTGTAGTTGACTACTGTATGCATGTTTGCATGTAGTTGACTACTGTATGCGTGTAGTTGACTACTGTATGCATGTATTTGACTACTGTATGCATGTTTGCATGTAGTCGTGGACTACTGTATGCGTGTAGTTGACTGCTGTATGCATGTTTACATGTAGTTGACTATTGTATGCGTGTAGTTGATTGCATGCCTGCATGTAGTTGACTCTGTGTGTAGTTACTACTGTATGTGTCTAGTTACTACTGTATGCGTGTAGTTGACTACTGTATGTATTTTTGCTTGTAGTTGACTACTTTATGCATCTAGTGGACTACTGTATGCATATTTGCATGTAGTTGACTACTGTATGCATGTAGTTGACTACTGTATGCATGTTTTCATGTAGTTTTTGACAACTGTATGCGTGTAGTTGACTACTGTATCCATGTAGTTGATTACTGTATGCATGTAGTTGACTACTGTATGCATGTTTTCATGTAGTTGTTGACTACTGTATGCGTGTAGTTGACTACTGTATGCATGTTTGCATGTAGTTGTTGACTACTGTATGCGTATAGTTGACTACTGTATGCATGTTTGCATGTAGTTGTTGACTACTGTATGCGTGTAGTTGACTACTGTATGCATGTTTACATGTAGTTGACTATTGTATGCGTGTAGTTGATTGCATGCCTGCATGTAGTTGACTGTGTGTAGTTACTACTGTATGTGTCTAGTTACTACTGTATGCGTGTAGTTGACTACTGTATGTATTTTTGCTTGTAGTTGACTACTTTATGCATCTAGTGGACTACTGTATGCATATTTGCATGTAGTTGACTACTGTATGCATGTAGTTGACTACTGTATGCATGTTTTCATGTAGTTTTTGACAACTGTATGCGTGTAGTTGACTACTGTATCCATGTAGTTGATTACTGTATGCATGTAGTTGACTACTGTATGCATGTTTTCATGTAGTTGTTGACTACTGTATGCGTGTAGTTGACTACTGTATGCATGTTTGCATGTAGTTGTTGACTACTGTATGCGTATAGTTGACTACTGTATGCATGTTTTCATGTAGTTGTTGACTACTGTATGCGTGTAGTTGACTACTGTATGCATGTTTGCATGTAGTTGTTGACTACTGTATGCGTATAGTTGACTACTGTATGCATGTTTTCATGTAGTTGTTGACTACTGTATGCGTGTAGTTGACTACTGTATGCATGTTTACATGTAGTTGACTACTTTATACATGTAGTTGACTACTGTATGCGTGTTGTTGACTACTGTATGCGTGTTGTTGACTACTGTATGCATGTTTGTGTGTAGTTGACTATTTTATGTGTGTAGTTGACTGAATGTCTGCATATAGTTGACTACTGTATGCATGTGGTTGACTACTGTATGTGTGTAGTTACTACTGTATGTGTGTAGTTGCCTACTGTATGCATGTTTGCGTGTAGTTGACTACTGTATGCGTGTAGTTAATTACTGTATGCATGTGGTTGACTACTGTATGTGTGTAGTTACTACTGTATGTGTGTAGTTGACTACTGTACGTGTGTCATTGACTACTGTACGCATGTTTGCATGTAGTTGACTACTGTATGCGTGTAGTTGATTACTACAGTCAATACAGGAGACGGGGAGATGATTTGAATAAAACAGAGGTGCCAGATACTCACTCATTATTTCCCGCAAAAGCCTTGATGACAATGGGCAGCTCGTATTTGACGATGTAGAGGTAGCTTGACATGGCTGAAAGAGGGCAAAAAATAAGGTGAGCAGGTTTTATCCCCAAGAGTGAGGCTTCCACAACACATGAAATATTTGCTAAGGGGCCCAGTTGTTCCAGGGTATGAAATAAAAAGAGTGACTCAGGTCATGTTTTCATTTCGAACAGAGTGATGGTGTGTTAATTCCAGCACTCACCTCCGATGTTCTGCATGGTGATGGAGCAGGACGCCGCCAGTTTTCCAGGCAGCCCGAAGGCTTTGTAGCCCAGCTGCTCGTACACCAGCGCGCCTTTTACAAAAAATAATTAAACAAATTAAAATCTAGCAATATTTGGTCGCATCGTTAAAAAAAAACAAAAAAACAACAACAACAACAACAAAACGGCAGACTCACCTCCTTCGCTGGCCGTCTTTAGTAGCAAATGCACAGAATATAAAGAGAAGATGGCGACGGCCACAAGGAGGATCCTGGAAACAAAATGTAATCACTGTTATTTTACAGAAATAAAGGATTAGGGTCAGTCAGTCGTGTTTGAAGAAAGTATGGCCAACTCGGTTTCAGGCGACCTAAATTACTGATCATAAAGCCCTCGTGTGACTGCAAGGCGCCATGTTTGCTTCCAACTTTGAGCTGGGGATATACGTGCACTGCACTTCTTCATTCCACATCGCTTTTAATTGAAAAGGTTTTTTGTCGTGTAATCATGCACATCCATTCACACTTGACATACTGTTTTTTCTTCGTAATATGTTTTATTGATTTTCATAACTACAAACATAACAGTTTTATCAACAGTCCGTTTAGTAACATGTCAAAAATCAAATGCAGATATATATAAACAATAAATATATGTATGGATATACAGTACAGACCGAAAGTTTAGACACACCTTCTCATTCAATGCTATTTACATTTTAGATTGTCACATTAAAACTATGAATGAACACGTGGAGTTATGTACTTAACAAAAAAAGGTGAAAATGAAAACATGTTTTGTATTTTAGTTTCTTCAAAATAGCCACCCTTTGGTTTTTCGCACACTTTTGGCATTCTCTCAAAGAGCTTCAAGAGGTTGTCACCTGAAATGGTTTTCACTTTTCACATCACAGGTGTGCTTGAAGCGCATCGAGAGAATGCCAATGTGTGCAAAGCAGTAATCACAACAAATGGTGGCGATTTTGAAGAAACTAGAATATAAAACATGTTTTCAGTTATTTATATCATCTAATGAAGATTGATTTTCGTCATTGTGTGTATCTTATTTTGCCGTCAGCAGCGTGTTATAGAGCCTGCTGCTCACTAATCACTACATGAACGCATACATTGGAGTGGATCAAACACGGCGCAAAATTATATTGTGACAGACTCAAAGCATGTTTTATTGTAGATTTACGAACTGGAGTATATTTCACACTAGACGTGTTTTTATGTTTTATTTTACGTCAGAACGACCGGAATGCATGCACACTGGCTCGGTAGCAAATATGGCGCCTGTTTAGTTGGCCACACTCTCTCTCTTTATACTGGACTCCGGGGTCAGTCATGTGCCATCCAGTGGAAGAGGATGGCATTGTTCTACCGCAGATCATATAAAGACAATTTGTGGTGAATGAACCCATATTTGAAGCAGAGCTCATCGGGTGTTGTTGATTCATGGCGTATTTCCTCACATGCATGTGAGTCTCATGTGCTTTTTTCCTCCTGAGTGGTAGCGCTTGAGTCACACTGGTGGAAAGGTCTTGTGGTGTATTAATAGTGTATGAGAAAGAAGCTGTAGCCAGTGCTGCCACTGTCAATCAGAAATTGTGTCCTG
The DNA here is from genome assembly GCF_033978795.1 of Nerophis ophidion. NCBI lineage: Eukaryota > Metazoa > Chordata > Actinopteri > Syngnathiformes > Syngnathidae > Nerophis > Nerophis ophidion. The sequence goes on along the minus strand of NC_084620.1, from coordinate 49,721,812 downwards.
TATGCCAGCTGCTGACTCCACAGCCATTCACGCCACTCCTTGGTGACACGGTGCACCAGAGGTGGTGACGCACGACCTGCGCCTACCTCGAGCGTCCCATTGAGCCTGATCTTCCCACCCTTTTATCTAGGGCAAACACGATAGCGCAGCTGCTGAAATTATTTTGGCAAGGTGCTACTTACACAAATAGGGCGATGCCAGTGTTGGCCATGGCGTAGGACAGGCCCAAGATGCCACTTCCCATGATGGCGTTGCCCAGGTTGAAGACCGACATGCCAAAGGAGGTGTTGCCCTGGTGCTGTGGAGAGACAACTCTCACAATTACTCATGTTTTTATTCAAGTAAACCCGGGGTGTCCAAACTTTTAAGTTTTGATATTTTTCTTCTCCAAAGTCAATACAATATATAGATTTGTTTAAGCTTTAGGGACCAAACTTAAATTTTTTTATTCAACACTTTATCTATAGGTCTACTTTCGTGACCGACTTTGATTACAAAGATGTTGTTTTAATGCTCTTTTTGTCAAAACCTTGCTTTTTATGGCAAAAAGACATTATGCAATATCTTCCCCAAAACATTTTTAAAGTAGAATATTTGATCTCCACTAATTAGTCAATAATATATAAAAACATTGTTTTTTTTATTATTACAACAATGACAGTTTAAAAAAACCCAACTAACATTCTTGGGCATCCAAAAGGCTCCATTTATAAAAGTGTTAAAACCAAGTCATATATTTATTTTTTAACTTTTAACACAAATCTCTAAATCCATTTCAGATTTGTGAGTTTTTGGTTGTTGTTTCTTTGTTTTGTGCCCTTTTGCTATAAACTTAGTTTTGTATATGACAAAAACACACAATATGCAAATTTTCCCCCAAAACATGTTTCAAAATGGAATGTTTAATGTGAAGTAATTAGTCAATAATTTATAAAAAACGTTAAAAAAAACAACACTAAAATTGTTGGGGATCGAAAAGAGCCCCACATAAGTCATACATTTTTTTTCCTACTTTCAAAGTCCATAGATTAACTTCAGGTGTATCCATCAATGTTAAGTTTTTTTTTGATTGTTTGTTTGTGTTAATGTCTTTTTGTCAGAGAAAACCTTGATTTATTTTTATGCCAAAAACGCAAATTATGTAATATTTTAACACAAACATGGAATATTTGATGTAAAGCAATTGGATTCTTAAATGGGCCAATATTGATTAGCACTGATTTTAATTCATTATTATTGTTTAAAAAAATAATTCCACTAAAATTATTGGTGATCAAAAAGGGTCCCACTTATAAAAATGTTAAAAATTAGTTTTGTTTTTTTCTTACTTTCAATGCTTAAGTCTGTAAATAATTCTCAAATCTATCCGTTAATTCTAAGTTTTTTTTTTTTATGTTTTCTTGTTTGTTTTATGCAATTTTTGTCAAGAAGACCTTAATTTATTTTCATGGCAAACACACAAATTATGCAATATTTTCTCTAAACATATTTCAAAGGAATATTTGATGTAAAGTATGTGGGGCCTTAAGTAGTTAAATAATTAATAAAATTGATATATACATTTTTTTGAGAAATGACAGTTTTGGAAAAAAAATGTTTCAGTAAAAATCCTAGGGCCCCAAAAGGGTCCCACTCATTAAAGTGTTAAAAATAAATAAAATCATTATTTTCTTACTTTTAATGCTTAAGTCTTTGGATCAATTTTAGATCTTCACGTCGATTATACGTTTTTAAATACATTTTTCGTGTTTTTTTTAAATTGTTTTATGCCGTTTTGGTCAAATAAATTATTGATTTTTTCATATGCCAAACACACAAATTATGCAATATTTTACCCAAAAATATTTCAAACTTACATATTCTGTCTCATACTTCTTCTTGCCGAGGTTTTGCTCTGGGAGGAAGTTTTCACTCTCCGCCTCGATGTCTGCAAATTGACTTTTTTTCCAAAGACAAGTTTGACATTAATAGCTTCATACCGACACTCAAAACGCATGCAGTTGTTACGCCCGGAACACTTTCTCACCTATTCAGCGGGACTTTGCTGGGACACTCAGAGTAATTGTACTCATTGCTGTTGGTGCTGCTGTTGTCCTCTTCACGGGACAAACGGCTCATTTCGGTTTGCTTCATACTGGAAAGGGAAAAAAAGCTTTCTTTAAGACTATTGCCTACAAACCATGTGCCCTGTAATCACATGGTGTTTCGCTTGGTGACAGATGCTACATAATTAACCTTATTATTATTTCATTGTGTTTAAAATGTCGATAAAACCTACTTTAAAGAAAAAAATAAAACACTTTAAAGAATAGGTACATACTAACACACTATAACTCAATATATATTTAGGGCATGTGACACAACAGGGAAAAATGTTTAAAAATCCTTTATTCATTTATAAGCGTGCACGCTCACGTTCTCCTTTCGAATAATCAATATTAGAGTGCGCGCGGCCTGCCGGATCATGTGACTTCTCGGAGAAGGGAGGGGGTCTTGACGCACCGGCAGTGGAAAAATACCAGACCGGCATCTGAGTCTACCCGCCAACACCTCAGCCCCGTCAACTGAACGCTCAATGACAAAAAAGCCGCAGTGTGGATTTTGCGCCACATTGGCATCAAAAAGCATGAAAGGGCGTGTCGGAATCTTTTTTTTTTTTTTTTTTTTTTGAAGACATTACATTACCATAAGAATGTTGTCTTTCCAAAAACCCAGCATTTTCATGTCCTGAGTGGATGAAAGTCCAAAGAAGCCCAAGTAGGCCCCGTAAAGTCTGAGCTCAGACTGCTTTAATGACATCAGACCTAACGAGCGGCATCAATGGAAACAATGGCACGTGTTGTCCCTCTATGGGCACGGCTCCCTTTTTCCGCTCGTACCATGATGCAACGTCCCACTCTCATTAGCCCTCAAGCTCTTCACCTTTCTCTTCAAATCGCGCCACGTCCAATGATTTATTCACGTGGGCCAAGGATGACCCGGGAAGACGTGACACGCTCGATTGGAACATTTGAGCGCGTTGATAAAAGACAACCACAACCAAACAATGCACTCCATTTCCTATGTCCACTTTTTTCTGCCTGTCAAGAACATGACATGTCGGCCTTCTTACCTTTTATGAAGATGTCCCCTTTAAAATCCCTTCTGGATCCAAAAAAAAGTCAAGATTCCAAAAAAAAAAGAACGGATTCCAAAAGCTGACTGATCCTTAGAAAAAAGAACTGCGGATAACCATAGAGGCTCTCAAACAACACAGTAAAAAGATGATATTCGAATACACCAACTGGTGCGTACAAATGCTTTATTTATTTATTTCTCCTTGTAATATTGGACAAAAATGCACCAAAACGCGGCGTAAGGACAAGAGTGTTCTGCTGAAGGAGGGATGTGGACTCACCCTTATAATGCATTGCATCAGCCAGGAGACGGGAGGGGTCAGTGAGGGGAGGGGGGGGGGAGGGGGGTTGTTGACTGGGCGTGGCCTAGACGGGGGCAGGAGGAGACATTTTACGCGCAACTGTGACGTACTTTTGTGTACAAACAGAACATTATGTGAGTGGTGCACAGCAAAGGAATGCTGGTGTGGACTTTAGAGTGGACCTGGTGTTGGATCCCACACAAAAATGGAAAATATCCACAGCCATTTTATGAAAACACTCAGTTATTAAACCACGGGGGACCACACTTTTTCTACGTTTCAATTGACCAAGTGGAGGGGATCTACCTCATTCATGTATATCATTTATACTTGTTTATTTCTGAAAGAGACATTTTTGTTAACAAGGTAAAGGTGTTTAATGATAATACAAGCATGTTTAACACACCTGTCTTTCATGAAGACAATAATATAAGTTGGTGTATGACCTGATTCTGATGACTTGCATTGATTGGAATTAGGGCTGGATGATCTGGCCTTTTTTTGATATTGCTATATTTTTAGGCCATATCGATATATACGATATATATTACTATATTTAGCCTTGGCCTTGAATGAACACTTGATACATATAATCACAGCAGTATGATGATTCTATGTGTATACATTAAAACATTCTTCTTCATACTGCATTAATATATACTACTTTTAAACTTTCATGCAGAGAGGGAAATCGCAACTAAGTCAATTGACCAAAAGTGTATTTATTAAAGTTATTAAGCAATGGCACCACTTTGCCTTCCCGGATCCCCCGACCTCGTTTATGGACGAGGTCGGGGGATCGGGCCCCTCGCTTGGACTTTGGACTCCCTCTGGCTTGCTCCCTCTCAGATTTGGACACCCTTTTCAACCAACACGCACCTCAACAAAACCTTACGGTATCTACATATGATAAATTCCACACTCCACGTAATCATCAAGTCTTCGAATAAACCGGTTGAACTTGACATTCCTTCGCTGTTCCATCTCCTTCCCCAATAGCGAACATAACATTATGTTCCGACCAAGATGGAACCAGACGGCACCCCTAAGTCTTCAGGCGGACCTCGGACTCTGACTTCACCCAGCACGGACTTGTCCACAATCCAAACCGTCCTTCAACAACACCAGGTTCGCTTTTCCACCTTGGAGGACAAATTGGACGTCGCTTTTGCCAGCCTGTTGTCTAGACTCAACAACCTCAACGCAGCTCAGGTGACACCCCCCACAACCGCCATTAGCACACCAAGTACATCCACCACCGGAGGAGCCACTCCTTTCCGCGAACCAAAGATAGCTAGTCCTAAGAACTTTGAAAGATGTTTCGAACAGTGTCGTGGCTTCTTGGTTCAATGTGAATTAATTTTTTTACACCAGCCATCTCGATATGCTAATGACGGTGCTAAGATAGCATTTATATTCTCCTTACTTTCTGGACCTGCTTTGAAATGGGCCACGTCGGCTCTCAGTAAAGATTCTGGTCTTAACATGAATTATGCTTCTTTTCGAAAATAATTTTTGGCTGTTTTTGATCATCCTGCGGAGGGTGGGGACGCCGCTTCCTGACTCCATTCCATGCGGCAAGGGTCCCGGTCTGTAGCTACTTATACCTTGGAGTTCAGAACCCTGGCGGCAGAGAGTGGATGAGATGACAAGGCACTCCAGAGCACTTATCGTAGAGGCCTTAATTATTCCGTTAAGGATGGTCTGTTGCTAGACAGACCCTCAAAATGTCAAGACCTCATCGAGTTAGCCCTCCTATTCAACCAATGCCTCATGGAACGTGAGGCAGAGAGGAGGAGCGATTATGGCAGCACAGCCTCCGCAGGAGTCCCTAAAGGAACTAATCGTCACTACACTATGGGTTCCGGTACTGTAAGTCCGAGTGACACATCACATCATGAACCCATGCAAATTGGCAGTTCTCAACTATCTTTTGAAGAGAGACAATGGAGGTTCCAACTCAGACTATGTCTTTACTGTGGCCGGGCGGACCATCAAATACGCAATTGCACTTTTCGGCCAAAAGATCGGGCTCACCAGTCGAGGGGACCCTGGTGAGCAATACTACTGTCCCCAGGACTCCTTCCTGGAGGAACCCCAGCATTTTGTTCCCCGCAAGCTTGGCTTGGGAAACTAGGACGTTATTTATTGACGCCTACCTGGACTCTGGGGCCGACGAAAGCTTCATGGACTTAAGGTACGCCTGTGAGAAGTATGTTCCTTTAGTACCATTAAAAGATTTTGTCTCTGCTCATGCCTTAGATGGCCACCCTTTGGGCCCCATCAAGTACCGCACTGAACAAATTACTCTTACCCTTTCTGGCAACCACACAGAAGTCATCAGCTTCTGGGTTTTGGAAGCTCCTGTAGCCCCCCTGGTCCTAGGGCGGTCCTGGCTCATTCAACATGATCCCCACATTTCATGGACTACTGGTAAGATTCTGGCTTGGAGTAATCACTGTCATGCTCATTGCCTTAAATCTGCGGTAGTGCCTTCCAAAGGCCTCAAACCAGCGTCAACTCCAGGGGACATCTCTCGTATCCCCAAGATTTACCACAATCTTGCCGCAGTGTTCAGTAAGGAACAAGCGCTGTCCCTTCCACCTCACAGACCTTATGATTGCGCAATCAATCTCATTCCCAATGCTGCTCTCCCTTGTAGTCGACTGCATAATCTGTCTCTGCCCGAGAAACAAGCAATGAAGGATTACATCTCCGAGTCCCTTGCTTCAGGTATCATCAGATCATCTAAGTCGCCTGTAGCCGCTGGGTTTTTCTTTAACAAAAAGGATGGTTCACTACGTCCCTGCATCGACTACTGCCAACTTAACAGTATTACTATGAAGAACAATTATCCTCTACCTCTGCTTAGTTCATCTTTTGAACCGCTCACACCAGCCACCATTTTCTCCAAGGTAGATCTTCGCAATGCATACCATCTGGTCCGAATCAGGGAAGGAGATGAATGGAAAACAGCATTTAACACACATCTGGGCCACTTTGAGTATAAGGTCATGCCTTTTGGACTTACTAATGCTCCTGCAGTTTTTCAGGCCCTGGTAAATGACATACTGAGGTATATGATTGATCGATTTGTGGTGGTTTACCTAGATGACATACTCATTTTTTCTAAAAGCCTTCAGGAACACCAGCACCACGTCCGCCTTGTCCTTCGACGGCTATTAGAGAACCGTTTATTTGTGAAAGCTGAAAAGTGTGAGTTTCATTCATCTTCTGTGGAATTTCTCGGGTTTGTCATTGAAAAGGGACATATCAAGGCTGACCCCAAGAAGGTGAAAGCGGTGGTGGAATGGCCACAACCCTCAAACCGGACCGAATTACGTCGCTTTCTGGGATTTGCGGGGTTCTACAGACGTTTCATCAAGGATTTTAGTAAGTTGGCCGCACCCCTTCATGCACTTAGGTCTACCAATATACCTTTTCAGTGGAACCGGGAAGCAGGCATGGCATTTTGGTGCCTGAAGAAAAGCTTCATCTCGACACCTATCCTGGTGTACCCGGACCAGGACTGCCCCTTCATAGTTGAGGTAGACTCATCCGATTCAGGTGTCGGAGCTATTCTTTCTCAACGCTCCAAACTAGACGGCAAGATCCATCCTTGTGCTTATCTCTCCAGACGATTATCCGCTGCAGAACTTAATTATGATGCTGGGAATCGTGAGTTACTTGCTGTTTACGAGGCACTAAAAAAATTGAGACATTGGTTGGAAGGGGCTAAACATCAGTTTAAAGTGCTCACTGATCACCGTAATCTACTTTATATTCAATATGCCAAGAGACTCAACGATCAAAAGGCCCGTTGGTCTCAGTTCTTTGGACGCTTCGATTTTGTTCTATCTGACATACCAGGATCCAGCAATACCTAGGCTGATGCACTCTCTCGCCAATTCTCGGGGGAAACCACCGACAAGACTTCTGAAGAAACTATTCTTCCCCCCTCCAGGATTATCGGCATGGTCACGTGGAAAATGGAGGATCTTGTCCAAGACTCCCTGAAAAGGAATCCGGGGCCAGGTGGCGGACCTCCCAACAAACTCTTTGTGCACAGGGATCTACGTCCGCAAGTCTTGGAGTGGGGACATTCCAGCGTGTTTTCTTGCCATCCGGGGTTTCAACGCACACTGTCATTCATTCGCCGACGATTCTGGTGGCCATCCATGGCCCAGGACACCCGTGAGTTTATCGCCGCATGCCGTACTTGTGCACGAAATAAACCGTCCCACAGACCACCGGCTGGACTACTGTGTCCTCTTCCCGTCCCCAGTCGTCCATGGTCTCACATCTCCTTGGACTTCATTACTGGTTTTCCTTCTTCTCAAGGTAATACCGTCATACTCACATTTATTGACCGATTTTCTAAGGCTGCACATTTTGTCCAATTTCCCAAACTCCCTTCTTCCTCTGAAACGGCTGACCTACTTACAAATCATATAGTGAAACGACATGGCATTTGTTTCGGACCGCGCCCGCAGTTCACTTTCAGGGTGTGGCAGACCTTCTGCAAAGGTATTGGGGCCACGGTCAGTCTAACGTCTGGCTATCACCCGCAGAGCAATGGTCAGGCTGTGAGAGCTAACCAAAGTGTGGAGACAATGTTGCCCTGCATCTCCGCTCGACAACCTTCTTCTTGGAGCAAATTTCTTCCTTTGGTCGAGTTTGCCTATAACTCCATGAAAAGTTCTGCAACTGGGTTATCACCATTCGAGTGCTCCCTTGGGTACCAACCTCCTATGTTTCCTCAACAGGAGTTGGAAGCATCTGTCCCATCATCCCGAAAACCCATTAAAAAGTGCCATCAGATATGGAAAGCTGCTTGATCGTCGCTTCTTAAGTCATCTGAAAGGATGTGCAACAGTGCCAACCGGCGACGCATTCCAGCACCTGTTTACTCTCCGGGACAACAAGTACTTCTATGTACTAAGGACCTTCATCTTGAGGTACCATCATGCAAACTCGCACCCTGTTTTGTAGGGCCCTTTACCATAGAGGCCATTATCAACCCCGTCTTAGTTAAATTATCCCTACCACCATTTATCAATTGTCACCCTGTAGTCCACGTTTCACAGATAAAGCCAGTTGCTAGTTCTCCATTTTCCTCCCCCGAACCTATTCCGCCTCCTCCTAGAATTTTGGACAATGGTGACCCCGTATGGACTGTTAAGGAGATCCTCGGGGTCCGTCGACAAGGGAGGGGACTTGTTTATTTGGTAGATTGGGAGGGTTATGGACCTGAGGATAGGTCTTTGGTTCCTGCCTCGTATCTGGCTGACCCCGAACTCCTTAAAGAATTTTATTGGGTCAACCCTGGAGCCCTTCGGCACTCATCGAGGGCCCCGCATAAGAGGGGGGGGGGGGCACAGTTGTGTCAAAAACACACTGGGCTTCCTGTTGCTGCAAGAGCACGCAGAGGCTCCGCTGTCAACTCCAGACACACCACCACGCTCATCAAGCGGACCGCGCCCACTCTCCGTCGCAGCCGGCGACAGTCTTCGTCTGACACACCTGACATTGATGAAGGAGGGCAGTATAAAGATGGCCGACGCTGACTACTCGATGTCGGAACGTAAACTACCTTTTGTTCGTGTCACCACCGCTGCTTCCCTCCTGGCCCCACTTTGCCTTCCCGGATCCTCCTACCTTGTTTATGAACTTTGGACTCGCTCTCCTCCCTCGGGCCCCTTGCTTGGATTTTGGACTTTTTTTTAATGCCTGGCTGGCGATCGATGGACCCATGTTCCGCCATCGACGTAATGGGCACCCCCGTATTACATACTTTATTTATTATTATTATCTATTATCACCTTTTTGGGGCCTTTGCGCTGTAACTTAATTTTCATTTTGTAGTCAATAAAAAAAAACTAGCCAAATAACATTTATCACGGTTATGGTTTGAGTTTATTGCCAACATATTCTCATTCTCCTCTTACAACATGTCCAAAAAGGAGTAGGAAGAAGCAGAGCTTATTTGATCCTCCCTCTTTTCCGCTTCAAAACAACGGCGAACACATTTGTTCACTTTCTGTTCTCATTTTGTGACTTGAATCAGTCATAATTACAACCTTTCTCTTCAATAAATAAACATCCTGAACCTTTTTAAGGTTCAAGATGTTTATCTGGATATTTTTTCCTTGTTACTTTGTGAATACTTTGTGTTTAAACAGTTGTTTATTGATCCATTCCATAATGTAACTGATACGCTAAAGATATTAAGTGTTGCACGTGCATACAAATGTTTTAAATTACATTTTCCTCTCAGGTTATATTTCTCCTCTTTTGTTGAGAAGAATTGTTATACATTCTTGGCTAGCAGGTTATAGTTTTCTTTGTACATCATTTTAGCTGGTTGCAAATGCACCAAATCATTGAAATTGATTCAATGAATAAAGGGTTTGTATGTTCTCTATATCCAACATTATGTATTATTCTAACTTTGTGTTTATTACCCATATTACTCAGATGTAATACACTTTTCCACCACTGGTGGCAGTAATGATAATATCAAACAAACAGAAGAAGTCTGGAGCTAAAGTCATAGAAAAGTTTCTTAAGCACAAAAAATATGACCAAAGTGAAGCTGTATTTTTTGTACTTGAATTTTTCTGACAATTTAGTTGAAAAACAGATATTTTGTTTATTTATTTTATCACAACATAATGTATTTACATTTATTTTTGTCAGTTATTTTAGTCCGTTCTTTTGCAGTATATTTAGTAATTTATTTTTCTAATTAACCTGAACTAAGCCTTAGGTTGGTTGTAGATAAATTATATTTTTTGTGATTAACACTTGCTTTCATATCATTTGGTTGTAAATGGACGGTGTGGCGCGGTTGGCAGAGTGGCCGTGCCAGCAACCTGAGGTTTCCTGGTTCAATCCCCACCTTCTACCATCCTATTCACGTCCATTGTGTCCACTTCACCCTTGCTCCTGATGGGTCGTGAGTAGGGCCTTGCATGGCAGCTCTCGCCATCAGTGTGTGAATGTGTGTGTGAATGGGTGAATGTGGAAATAGTGTCAAAGCGCTTTGAGTACCTTGACGATAGAAAAGCGCTATATAAGTATAACCCATTTACCATTTAAACTGCACCGTGGAGGTGAGGCTGGTGATCCGGGTTGCCGGCCCTCCGGCGCCCTCCCCTCCCCCAGCCCGGTTGAGGCGTACTGTATGCCGGTAAGGAAACAAGGGAGTACACACTGGGCAATGGTGGATTCGGGCTGTGAGCAGTCCATGATCCACCAGAACCTGGTTCAACCCGGAACTTTGAGGCAGGCAGCATGGGTAAAAATTAGATGTTTTCATAGGGATGTGCACGAATACCCTGTGGTGCCGATAGAAATTCAATACGACAGACAAAAGCATATTGTCAAGGTTGCTGTAAGTGCGCACCTTACACACCCCTTAATCCTGGTTACCAATTGGACGGGGTTTAACAACTTAGTGACTCAGTGTGTGGTGGTGCGTTCACGGCCGGTGGGAAAAGGACATATCTGCACGGTTTACAGCGATGACGTGGGTCCATCCGACACTACCGAGGGGGAAGCGCCGGGGGATGTCATGGGGAGCCATCCCGCACTTCCACTTGCCCCCTATATATTTTTTCCCCCCTCGAGCAGTCTCAGGATGACACTGCGCTTGGCCTGGGACCAGGTGATTTCCATCGATGGTCAGCTGGTGCACCCGGGAACAGCGCAGGTATTCCCTCATTTTTCAGTCATTAGAGATGCGTTGTGACACTCAAACAGGAGAGGAGATTACCCAGTTGTTGGTGCCGAAACGCCATTGGGAAATGGTTTTCCAGGCGGCGCACGTTCACCCCATGGCCGGATACATGGGGTATGATAAAACACTCCACCGAGTAATGGTCCGTTTCTATTGTCCCGGCATCCGGGGCGACGTGTGCCGCCGTAGAGCCCACGCTCCGCCTAGCCCTCCTTTCTCCTCTGTGACAATCAGCTCACGTTAGCACAGAGAGCGGATCTAGCTGGCTGCAGCACCGCTTTTGTAATGTGTTCTCCCCCCGACCCGGCCGCACAAACCTCATCCAACATCATATTGAGACCAGCCCGGGTGTGCTGGTGCGGTCTCGGCCCTATAGGCTGCCCGGACACAAAGGCAAAGTGGTTCGGGAAGAATTAAAGCCTATGCTGGAGTTAGGGGTAATGGAAGAGTAACACAGAGCGTGGTGCAGCCCCATCGTCAAGGGTAGGGAAGAAGAATTAGTCTGTGCGGTTCTGTGTGGTGTGACGTTTTGATGCCGACCCAATGCCCCGGGTCGATGAGCTCCTGGATCGGCTATGCACTGCTTGTTATTTTCACAACACTGGATTTGACCAAGGTCTACTGGCAGATTCCCTTGTCGCCAGAGTCAGGAAAAAGCTGCATTTTCCACTCCGGAAGGATTGTACCAATTTGTGACACTTCCGTTCGGCTTGTGTGGTGCGCCCGCCACGTTCTAGCGCCTCATGGACCGGGTGCTGCGCCCTCACGCTGCATACATGGCCACCTATCTGGATGACATCATCATCCAGTATGGATGCTGGGAAGAACACATGCAGTGGGTGGGGGCGGTGCTCGGGTCCTTTAGGTAGACGGGGCTCACCGCCAACCCGGCGAAGTGTGCAGTTGGCCGGAGGGAGGTACAGTATTTGGGGTACCACTTGGGAGGAAGGAAGGTGCCCCCGCAAGTAGATAAAACAGCGGAAATTGCGCCCTGCCCAACCCCCATGACGAAAAAAGAGGTGAGGCAGTTTTTGTGACTAGCAGGTCACTACCAGAGGTTTATCCCCTGGTTCGCGGACCTGGGGATAACTAACTGACCTAACCAGAAAGTGTGCTCGAGTTCTGGTCCAGCAGACGGAGCAGTGCCAGCAGGTGTTTGAGAGGTCGAAGAAGGCCCTATGCGAGGAGTCGGTTCTGCACATGCCTGATTTTTGTTTCCCGTTCTGTCTGCAGGCTGACGCGTCGACCGCCCCATTCTGTACACCAGCCGGAACCTCTCCGATCGGGAAGCGAGATACAGCATCGTGGAAAGAGAGTGCCTTGCCATCCGGTGGGTGGTTGGTGCCCTCCGGTACTACATCCTGGGGCGCTCATTCGGACCACAAATCCCTCCAGTGGCTCCACTGCATGAAGGATGCCAACGCGCGGATCACCGTTGGTATCTAGCTTTACAACCCTACAATTTCAGAGTGATCCACAGACCAGGAGAAGAGATGATTGTGGCTGACTTCCTCTCCCGCTCCCTCACGGGGGAGGGGGGGAGTAGGCGCGGTCGGACGGCTCTTGCCCGACTCTGGGGGTGGAAGTATGTGGAGGGGGCGTGGCCTGCGGGCCTGCCGCGGAATGGGGTGTGCAAGGACCGGCCTCAAAGACAGCGGCAGGTGAGTGCAAGGCCCAGGTGGGCTTTGTTTTCTAATCACCTGAAGCCTTTATTAGCAGCAGCCAGTACGAGATAAGTATTTGGGGTTGGACCTGGAGAGAAAACGAGAAACCTCAAAGAGACTGCTGGAAAGCAATCCCAGACTGTTGTAATAAAAAGGATTGTAATTCAAACTGTCCCCCGGGCTCATGGAGGATTTTTCGGGCTCAGGAGAACCCTCACGTCAGAGACCTTTCACAATATATTTTTAACGCACACCATAGAAAACTGCAACTCAGTCGGCAGAATTTGACTGTAAAATTGATGGTGGTTTTTGCAACACAACAGAAAAACGTCAATGAAAAAACTGTACCAGCCTTTTTTCAATTCTGGCAACTGAGCTGCCATTTTTTTCTCGTAAAAAACCTGTCATACCTTTTTTGCATCTACAGTAATACACCATATATAAACAAGTGTAGGTTTTGCGGTTTGAACAAAAAAGCAGCTTTGTTGCCAGAATTTTACAGTAAAAACAAGTGTTCTTTTTCAATGTACAGTAATGTGCTGTAAAATAAAACACCATCAATTTTACCATAAAATCTATTGTCATTTTTACAGTGTACAATTGATTGGAAAAATCCCAAGTATTTAAGTACTTATATTTGTTGCAATATTGGATAGTATTACAGTTTAAAAAATATGCAAGTTAACGCAGTACATATTTTTTTGTCAAAATGAATAAAACGAATACATTTAGTAAGAAGTACTTCTTTTATCGCATATTATTTACAGGTGTTCACGGGCAATCCAAAATATGTGGTGGGCCACGTAAAATGCTTTATTTTTACCTTATTGACGCACATTATTCCCAGGCATTCTAAAGACATATACAATTATATGGTGGCCACATGAAATGCTGTGTCGGGCCACTTAAATGCTGTGTCGGGCTAGATCGAGCCCCCAACCTTGAATTTGAAACCTGTGTGTTGAACTCTGCTTCTTTCTACTCAATATGGGAGATGTTTAATTGTGCTTATATCAGCAGGTGATGCTGGTCAGGTAAAGCCTAGCCACGCCTCCCAGGTGTGTCAGTTTGAGTTAAGAGTGTTTGTGTGGAGCTTCAAAGCAGACCCCCCAGTCCGAGGGAGATTACGCTGTCATGTGACAACACTCGTCCTGATCCTCACTCACACACTTTCTGCTCTTCTAGGAGTCAGGTGTGTGTGTGAAGTTCCCAGGTCCAGTTTCAGCCAGGATGTATTATTAATGCAAGGAAAACTGACAGTCAAGTCTATGTCTTCTCAAAAAGAGCAGTTACATTATTCCAGATGTACAGAGTATTTGTGTTCCTGCGGTCAAGTGTTGGCATTAGAAGAAAAATAACCATTTTGCAATACATTATGTGTCAATTTTGACAAACTTTAGGTAACAGAAGGCTCTATCCTTTATAGCAAATATGGTAAACTAAATAAAGCTGTTGTCCTATAACACAAAGTATAGCGGGGTGTAAAATATAGTCAGGAAGAGTCATGGATGCAAAGGATTTGTTGTGTTGCGTTTGTTGTGTTACTGTGAAGATGTTCTCTCGAAATGTGTTTGTCATTCTTGTTTGGTGTGGCGCATGTTAGTAAGAGTGTTAAAGTTGTTTATATCACAACCATCAGTGTACTCTGTATCACCCAGTATGCCTTGCAGTCGTGTGCGTGTGTCTGCGGAAGCCACACACATGTTGCTGGACTGGCAAGCAGATTGGACATGTTGTAGAAGGCGTCAAAGGCAATGGCTTCATAGCACACCCTTATTCTTAATCTCTGGGTGACCGCCAGCAGATATTCGCGAGAATGTTTGAGGCTCCTATTTTCTTCTTTACTTTGTGACACAGGTCAAAATGGCTCCTTCAGTGGTAAAGTTTGCCAACATCTGAACTATGTATATTAAATATTTCAGAATGAATCAACCGCCACCCGTCCAAATCTATTTAAAATATATTTTTCGTCATGTCACCCGCCCGACCCGCGGTTTATCCGCGGACCCCGCGGATGAGACCGCAAAGCGCGCATCTCTAGTATATATATATATTAGAGCTGCGAATCTTTGGGTGTCCCACGATTCGATTCAATATCGATTCTTGGGGTCGCGATTCGATTATATATCGATTTTTTTTTTCGATTCAACGCGATTCCCGATTAAAAAAAACGATATTTTTCCGATTCAAAACGATTCTGTATTCATTCGATACATAGGATTTCAGCAGGATCTACCCCAGTCTGCTAACATGCTAGCAGAGTAGTAGATTTAAAAAAAAAAAAGTTTTTGTAATTGTAAAGGACAATGTTTTATCAAATGATTGCAATGATGTAAACATATTTTAACTATTAAACGAACCAAGCTCATGAGATGCGGTGCAAGTGTAAGCCACTGTGACACTATTGTTCTTTTTTTTTTATTTTTATAAATGTGTAATGATAATGTCAATGAGGGATTTTTAATCACTGCTATGCTGAAATTATAACTAATATTGATACTGTTGTTGATAATCATTTTTTTTTCACTACTTTTGGTTTGTTCTGTGTTGTGTTTGTCTTCTCTCAATTGCTCTGTTTTTTGCAGATCTAAGTGTTGCTTGGTCAGGTTTGGTTTTGAAATTGGATTGCATTGTTATGGTATTGCTGTATCGCACAATGTGAGAATCGCGATTCGTATTCAAATGTATTTTTTCCCACACACCTAATATGTATGTATATGTTTATATATGTGTGTATATATGTACAGCATATGTGTGTATATATATATATGTATATAAATGTATGTATATGTATATTAAGTTAATTAGGTTAAAGTACCAATAATTGTTTTACACACACTAGGTGTGGCGAAATTATTCTTTGCATTTGACCCATCACCCTTGATCACCCCCTGGGAGATGAGGGCAGCAATGGTGGCCGCGCCTGGTAATATATATATATTAGGGGTGTAACGGTAAACAGAAATTTTGGTTCGGTACGTACCTCGGTATAAAGGTCACGGTTCGGTTCATTTTCGGTACAGTAAGAAAACAACAAAATATAATTTTTTGGGTTATTTATTTACCAAATTTGCAAAATCTTCCACCAAAAATATTTTTATTAGTGGAATATTTTGCATACTAGCAAAAGAGGACATGTCTGGTGCTAGCAGCAATCGGGCTAGGATAGACTGACCATACATCCTCTTTTCACCGGACATGTCCTCTTTTGCGGGGCTGTCAGGAGAGAGTTTCTTAAATGCCTCAAATGTCCGGCATTTTGAGTATTGTTTACGCTACTTAATATGTCCATCTGGAAACTCGCTCGGTTCACCTCTGCACCGAAACGAAAACCCCGTACCGAAACGGTTCATTACAAATACACGTACCGTTACACACCTAATATATATGTATATGTGTATACGTATATATTTACATGTATATCTATTTGTATATATTTATATGTATATGTGTGTATATATTTATATGAATATGTCTGTATATACATGTAAACTTATGTATGTATGTGTATAGAGACAAACAAGGAATCAGGACAAGTCACGAGAGAGACAAGCAAGCGAGAGAGAGCAGGAGGGAAGTCATGAGACACGAAGCTTACTGCACACAGGGCTACGTTCCGACGACGAGAAGTCAGCGGCAAGGCTCTTTATCCTGTCGTCCTTCATCAATTCCAGGTGTGTTGATTGCAGATTATCTCCGGCTGCGGCGGCGTGTGGGCGTGGGCGCAGTCTGTGCAGCGAGCACGGGGACCTGTCTGGTGGAGCTTCTAGGTACTCCTCTGTGATATATATATATATATATATATATATATATATATATATATATACATGTGTATGTATATGTGAAATGAATTTTGACCCATAACTACACAACAAAGTAGTTTTACCTCTATAATTTTTATTGGTGCTTGGCTGGGAAAACGTTGAAAGCCCTGCTTTAAAGAAAAAGTATGGATAAAAGTACTGTTAGTTATTTCCAGTGATGGTCGGTAACGAACCACAAGTAGCGATGCCACGTAACAAAATTACATTTCCCAGTTGTGACGCCACTTTTTGAACCAGTAGCAACTGGTGTAGCTTAAATATATTTCAACCTATGTAGC
Organism: Nerophis ophidion; assembly: GCF_033978795.1. Taxonomy (NCBI): domain Eukaryota; kingdom Metazoa; phylum Chordata; class Actinopteri; order Syngnathiformes; family Syngnathidae; genus Nerophis; species Nerophis ophidion. The sequence continues at coordinate 49,704,887 of NC_084620.1, read as the reverse complement.
TACATAGCGTCCATAATAGCTAGACAATGAGTAAATGGACTGCAAATCCGTCCATCCATTACTGCTTGTCCCTGCCGGGGTTCCAGAGGGAGGAAAACAAAAAAAACATGGAGAAACTCCACGATGATTTGTTGGTTTACGTATGATGAGTCACGATTGACTAAGGCCAGAAGAAAACTTTATGGCAGGCCAATCAGAGGAAGGCTATGACGCTTAAAAACCACGAAGCAAAATCAAAACAGAATGTGAAGATCTAGTTTACTTTTATTTCATTGACATGATTTTCAACATTTTATAAACATTCTGCTTTATTCTCGCTGACTTTGCATGTAAAGGAGTGTCGACATACTTCTCTGACGCATTTATTTATTTTTCCGTAGCCGCACACGGCCGAATTCTGGCATCTACTGGGTGTCCTACTCCCGCAAACACACAAAAGAGTTTGTTCTAATTAGGGCTGGGCGATATTGGCTTTTATTAATATTACAATATTTTTATGCCATATTGCGATATACGATATATATTACGATATTTTGCCTTGGCCTTGAATGAACACTTGATGCATATAATCACAGCAGTATGATGATTCTATGTGTCTGCATTGAAACATTCTTCTTCATACTTCATTAATATATGCTACTTTTAAACTTTCATGCAGCGAGGGAAATCACAACTTAGTCAATTGACCAAAACTGTATTTATTAAATACTCTTCATTCTCTCACGGGTGACTTTTTAAATGAAAGAACAAATTAATAGTGTTGCTACCTTTTTGTAGTAAAACTTCTGCTGCATACTTTGCATTGATTGATTGATACTTATATTAGTAGATTGCACAGTACAGTACATATTCCGTACAATTGACCACTAAATGGTAACACCCGAATAAGTTTTTTAACTTGTTTAGGTCGGGGTCCACGGTAATCAATTCATGGCACACAAATATGTACTATCAGCATAATACAGTCATCACACAGGTTAATCATCATAGTATATACATTGAACAGCATATTGCTGTTGTCTGCTGAATATCTTCCCACTTGAAGCCAAACCCCCGCCAGATGATGGATCCCCTGCTCTTTATGTTGGTCATTTATTGTTCTTCCTCCATTTGTGATAAGTTTCGTACCATCTCTCTCTTGTATTGTCACAAGCTCTGCTCAGCTCGACCTGGCTCAGCTATGACGCTAGACTCGCGAGAGAATGTGACGTATGTAAGAAGGCGGGCTTGTTTTCCGTCTCTGTCAGAATGAGAGACGAGGAGTGAGAGAGAAACGCCTGTTGTGTAATGCACAAAGGCTAAAAGCAACTCGACCTGCCTCAGCTAACGTTAGCTATGCTAACGTTAGCTCTCGGCGAGAGCGTGTGACGTATGTAAGAAGGCGGGCTTATTTTACGTCTCTGTGAGAAGGACAGAAGAGAAGGAGTGACAAACGCCAGTAATGTAATGCACACAGCTAAAAGCAACGGTGTGAGAACATATAATCGAATATTACGATAGTCATTTTCTATATCGCACGGAGACAAACCTGCGATATATTGTATATATTTATATATCGCCCAGCCATAGTTCTAATCATGGCAAACTTAGTAACAAACAACGAAGACCACTATTTTTGGTCAAATAAGGATTCACAATTTTATTGTTTTGAGACTGAATATACTGAGAATGAACTGCTGCTTATAGAAGGGAGCCGAGAGAGTGAGGTGAAACTGACTTTGATGCTGTGTAATTTGAAGCCATGCCATTTTGACATACATGGAGTGCTTACCCAAATAAACCGGAAAAAACGTCCCCGGCCAGCTGGACCAAACCGACAACTGTCTGTCTATCGAGCGAGTCCCACTTCATATCGATCATTATACATGCAGCACGTCATGTGTGTTATTACAACTTCAGTACATACACTGTTTGGCTAGCTGTGTACCAACACAACATGAAATAATACTTTACAGATACTGTAATATGATTGCTCATGTTTTTCACTCAGTACACATTGGTGTCTTATCACATTATGTTGTGTATTAGAAACTCAAACGTGTTTCGTGTTACCGTAGAAGCTAGCTTATTGCTTTTCGTATCTAGTTTTTATGGCTAATACCAAAGCATGCTGATGTGTTAGTACGCTAGAAAAATAGTTCCTCAGTGTTCACTCTTACAATAACAATGTTGCTACAGTTTGGTAATTTTACAGGTTACGGAACATAAATGAAGTATTGTTGACGGTTTTGGAATGCATTTTTAAAGTGGTTTAAAATAGAACAGAAGAATAGAATGGACTTTATTGTCAATATATTTGCTTATAACGAGATTAGGGACTCCAACTTAAGGTGCGGTAGTGGAAACAAATATGGGATGAAAATGAATTACACAAGAAGTAATAAAGATAAAAAATAAGAATTGAAATAGACTACTATTCCAATAACAATAATAAGCAATCTAGTACAATATACAAAATAATGTACAATATACAAAACAAGACAAGAGTACGGGAGTAATAACAATCAGTATCGGATTTATTGCACTCGAAGGGTAATATTGCACAGTAAGGTACAAGGGTAGGATATTGTATAGGGGTGAATTATTATAAGTTTGAGTTCAAGATGGTGACAGCTCTGGGAAAGAAGCTTAGCCTGTTTTTTCTGGCTCTAATGCACCTGTAGCGCCTGCCCGGGGGTAGCAGGTTG
>NC_084620.1:49599700-49697200 GCF_033978795.1 Nerophis ophidion | reverse complement strand
TTTTAGCTACTTCTAAATCACTAATCCTGGTCTCCCTGGTGACAAATAAAGTATGTTTCTTACAATTAACATTATCACTGGAGGACAAGAAATAGTTAAACATGCTTCACTACACACCGTAGGAGGATACAATAGCTCACCAGCGTCACCGCTAAAAAAAGATAGCGTTCCTTAAGGTAAACAAATGCCCTGGGTAGAGCTACACCTGACAGCCACTGTAACGATCTCAAGTACAAGAGCATTTCTAGTCGATACCGCGATGATTACATCGATATATCTTAGCATCACAAAATCTGTTTTTGTTTAAAAAAAATGTATATAATGTTTATAAATATAGGGACGGCGTGGCGCAGGGGGAGAGTGGCCGTGCGCAACCCGAGGGCCCCTGGTTCAAATCCCATCTAGTACCAACCTCGTCACGTCCGTTGTGTCCTGAGCAAGACACTTCACCCTTGCTCCTGATGGGTGCTGGTTGGCGCCTTGCATGGCGGCTCCCTCCATCAGTGTGTGAATGTGTGTGTGAATGGGTAAATGTGGAAGTAGTGTCAAAGCGCTTTGAGTACCTTGAAGGTAGAAAAGCACTATACAAGTACAACCCATTTATCATTTATTAAATACGTCCTTGGTCACATGAGAACTTTGAATATGACCAATGTATGATCCTGTATCGATACCCACATTAGTTGTATCATTCAAAACTAAAGTATCCATGTATGTATGTATGTACGTATTAATGAATTGTTTTAAAGGTAAAAAAAAGTCACAATGAACTGTGACTGACGGCAAGAGAAAAAGGCGTCATGGAAATGCAGAGGAAGTGAGCGCAAACCAAAACTACTTCCACTCTCTTTACAATTTCAAGTCATTTCCCTTTTGGACAACAAAATCGACTGACCCCTCGCGAGCAATGCAGGTCAGCAAAAGTGCTGCGTCTGCACGCTGTGTGGCTACTAATAGTGCTGAGGTCGTCCTGCGGCAACACCGCGCTACACTTCTGAGTACACTTGCTAGGAAAGTAGGTCGTCACCGTGGGGGGGTGGAGTAGTGTCACAACAATGCGGCTCGACAGACTCATGGGCGTGTGCCTTTGGTTTGTGGTGAACCCCTCGGCTTTAAAACGCAGCAAAAAAATGAAGCACAATTATTCCACTCATGTCGAGGAAAATCTCAAGTGTGCTGCACGGCCTTCTGTAAAACATTCGCTTCATAGTATCAACTTCATGGGTTTAAAATCAAAATATTAAGTAAGTAAGTAAATTGTGTTTATATAGCAGTTCTCACAGAGTGACTTCACAAAGGGTAAAAGTACAAATATTCCAATCACAACAAACACTCAACATGATGCAACATCAGAAACTAGATTAGGCAATTCCCGAAGGAATGGCGTGTGAACGCTTCAATGTTGAATTTGAACCGAAATCCTGGATTTTGTTTTTAATTATTGTTAAAGTAGAGCACACAATTCCTGAACAGGCTGAATATTTTGAAGTTGGAACAGGTTGAATCTGATGAAAATTTTGGGAATTGAACTTTGAAGAATGTCCCATTGATTTAAATGGGAATTGCCCAAACATTTGGAAGTTTCGTGAAAAGTGGGATTTTTTTTTTTAAATGGTAAAAAAACTTGAATGGTCTGAATGAGTTGAAATGGACGGTGTTGAAACTTTTCAAATCAGTCGAGAAATGTTGAAGTCCCACTGGGTCATCATTGTCACCGACGTCCCACTGGGTGTGAGTTTTCCTTGCCCTTATGTGGGCCTACAGAGGATGTCGTAGTGGTTTGTGTTGTGGTTTGTGCAGCCCTCTGAGACACTAGTGATTTAGGGTTATATAAGTAAACATAGATTGATTGATTGATCTTGAATTGAGAAATGGTATTATGGAATTTCTGGAAAACCAGGAATTTTTCCAGTTCAAAAAACAATTTAGTTTTTTGTCCTAATTAAGCAGAATCTTTTGACGGTGGAATGGTTGAAGTGGGTTGAAAAATGTGGGGGTAGTAGTCGGCAGAAAAAAGGGTGCAAATAGGGCTTTGGAAAACCAGGAATTCTGGAAAATCCTGGAATGTTTTTGAACTTGGAAAAAGGGCAGTTTGAATTTCCAGAATGGTGGAATGTGTTGAAGGTGGAATGGTTTGAATTGGTGGAAAAACGTGGAAATGGTGGAACTTTGAAAAATGGCCAATTCATTTTGAATGGGAAAAATGTCCCTGAAAACGTGGAATTCTGGGAATTTTGGAATTTGTTAAGGGAAAGCCTGAAATTCCCGAATAGACTGAACAGTTTGAAGTTGGAATGGTTTCGGATGAAAAATGTGGAAGATTGAGCGTGCCAAAATTTGGAGAAGAGGTTGTTGAATAAAATTAAAAAATAAATAAAATCTGATGTAGAAAACTATATGTGTGAATGCTTTGAAGCATTCACACAATATGATAATAAAAAATAAGTAGGAAGGGTAATTGAATATTACAGGAATGCACACCTAAACAAAAGTGTTTTTAACTGGGTCTAAACATGTCAACAGAAGGTGCAGCTCTCAGCGCATACAGGAGTGCATTCCACCATCAACACTAACCACTCCCACTGACGACTATTCATGATGGATGTCACTTTTTTCTTTTTTTCACACATTACGGGAAATCACAGATTAACACTTGCACAATTAAACTTGTACAAAAAGGAGTGGGAAGAAGCAGGTTTTATTTATAGTCCTACCCTTTGTCGGTGACTTTGCAATTGCTACCTGCCAAAGTGCTCAATTGACGCAGGGTTGGAAATCGTGCAAACAAGATGATGGTGTGACTTTCCGTTGAAATGTCACCCTTTTCTCAATTGTTTAACTAATAAAAAGGAATAAAATCCAGACCGTACGGAGTGCCCGGAATTGAGACACGCAAACATAGTTATGTTTTATGTGATTATTCAAACAAATTAATTGATAGACTATTCAATGACTGAAATAATCCATAGCTGTGACCATTAATATTAGCAAACAGTATGCAAATAACACAATTACATTTACATACTACAAAAACCACAGTTATCTTTGGAATGTACCAATAATTGAAACATTGAAATAATAAAATGTACTATATTTGTCAGACCACAGGGCACAACAGATTATAAGGCGCATTAAAGGAGTCATATTATGATTTTGTCTACATTAAAACACTTCCTTGTGGTCTACATAATACGTAATGCTGGTTCTTACGTCAAAATGTTGCATAGATTTTGTTTTACAGATCATTTTCAAGCCGCTTTTTTACAGTTGCTTCAGGATGCGTAGTTTTAAGGGCTGATTTTATTTACGTGCCTCCACTTCGACAGCAGCGTCTTTGTTGTAGCAGTAGTCTTCAGCGCTTCCGTAGCGAACCTACTGACAGATATAAGTTAAAACTGTACGCTACAGAATTGCAACAGCGGAGGTCGAATGCCCCACAACAAGAATACAGAGAAGAAGGAGCTTATTGACAACAATGGCGGACCAGCACAAATTATTTGAACTTATGCAGATCCCAAATACACATCAGCAGGTACAAATAAGTAAGAAAAGTTGGTTTTGCATAATATTTCAAAACAAAATGCCACATAAGGTCTCCTAATAGGTGCCATTTTAGGTCCTTATACACACACACCATAATAATACCGTACGTTGAAGCACAGTACATCTGACTATGGTAGCAATAATTTTTCGACAGTCCCATCAGGTGGTGCAACTTCGTAGCTTACCAAAGACTTGCTCGAACATTTAGTCATATTTTTGAGCGCCGTCTGTCGTGTTCTTTATCGGGGGTCGCAAACTTTTTTGGCTGAGAGAGCCATGAAAGCCAAATATTTTAAATCGTATTTCCGTGAGAGCTATACAACTAAATGCGTGCATTTTTAAGAAAGACCAACATATTTCGAGTATAATAAGTCCCTTATTCTTTTTAATAGCATTGGTATTCTGAAGATAACCAATAATAAATAAAATGCTTATTACCATTAATGCGACTTCTGGTGCTACATGGTTTTGATAAGGGCTTTGTAGTCTGCCTGATTATTTTAAACACTGTGATTACCTGAGTAGTAGAGGTGTAACGGTACGTGTGTTTGTATTTAACCGTTTCGGTACAGGGGTTTTGGTTCGGAGATGTACCGAACGAGTACACATGCTAAAACCGGGCTAGGACAACATGTAAAAGCCAAAGCTTTAAGACCCTCCTGCCTCGTTAAGATCTCCCGTTTGGGAACATTTTGGCTGCTCGATACAACAATGGAGGACGGAGGTTTGCCGATATTGTTCAGCAGCTGCTTCTGACAACGTTAAACATGTGTTGCACCTTTTCTGCTTCCAGCTCCCAGACCGTAGTCAAGCAGCGCAGGGGAGACACTCCTCCAGGGCTGATGTATTCTTGGGGGAAACACCCTTCACTCTACCCGGCAGTGGGTCTCCACAACTCGGGACTCCAGGGTAAATGAAGAGTCTGGCGATTAGTTGCAAATCGTGGCTTTATTGAGGTCTTGCACACAGCCAAACCAACAAAACACCAGCCACTCCTGCACTCGCGCTAAGCTCCCTCACCTCGCTCGCCCACACACTCACTGACGTCAATCACCTCAAATGCTGTCACATGTTAAAGAGACACACACACACACACACACGCTACTCTCATAACACATGCTAACCCATTTGAAGCGTCACCACCTCTCCTCGGCGAGTCAGGCAGGGCTAAAGCAATAACAAATGTTTTTATAGCAGCAGATTTAAGTCCATATTGCTTTGAAAAATAGATTTTGACCCACATATAAGGTGAAAGAACATTGAGCCCATATATCCTCTTACTGCCAAGTTAGCCAGGCTAATAAAAGTCTCAATTAATCAATCAAAAAAAAGCACTTTATATGTAGAATGTTTTTTTTAAAGAAACCATTCTGAGCCTTCTCTTATTTAGTTTTTGTTTTATACATGTTCATCATATAAACCATGGCAATGGACCCTGTGTATATGTATGTTATGCCATTGTTTACAAATTTGGTAAATAAATAACCCAAAAATTTATATTTTGTAGTTTCTTACTGTACCGAAAATGAACTGAACCGTGACCTCTAAACCGAGGTACGTACCGAACCGAAATTTTTGTGTACCATTACACCCCTACAGAGTAGTTATTCATCACTTATCATGTTAAGCAAATTTCAGCCAAGATTTATCTGAGAGCCAGATGCAGTCATCAAAAGAGCCACATCTGGCTCTAGAGCCATAGTTTCCCTACCCCTGTTCTATATTCTCAATGAAACATTTAAAGTTTTGGTGTTTACTGGCGTCATCTTGCAGTCTACACGGATCTCTTATGTGTGACTGCCATCTACTTGTCACACTTATCATTACACCGTATACCAAATAAAATGTCTTCGAGGTCGGTAGGCACAACCAGAATGAGTACGTACATTAGGCGCACAGGGTTATAAGGCGCACTGTTGATTTTTGAGACAATGAGAGGATTTTAAGTGCGCTTTAGTCTGAAAAATGTGGTACATTTTGACCAGGTTGTGTTAGCATCCATACTATGTGTTCCTGTGTCTCAGTATTCACGCAATAACCACAATAATGCTTGCCTCGTACATGAGGATTTCGTTATAGCCAGAATTTTAATGCAACTATGAAAGTCTAGAACACCGGTGTCAAAACCTGCAAACACCTGGAAGTGATTGATTGATTGATTGATTGACTGAAACTTTTATTAGTAGATTGCACAGTACAGTACATATTCCGTACAATTGACCACCCTAATAAGTTTTTCAACTTATTTAAGTCGGGGTCCACGTTAATCATTTCATGGTACAAATATTTACTATCAGCATAATACCGTCATCCCACAAGTTAATCATCACAGTATATACATTGCATTATTTACATTATTTACAGTCTGGGAAGTGGGATGTGGAGGGGGTTGGGGCGGGTGGGGGGGGGGGGTGGGGGGGGGGGGTTAGGTTTGGTTGCTATCAGCACTTCAGTTATCAACAGTTATATCATCTGAGAAGTAGACATAGTAACAGTGTAGGTCTGACTTGGTAGGATATGTACAGCAAGCAGTGAACATAGTGAGCTCAGAAAGCATAAGAACAAGTTTATACATTTAATTATTTACATGTGATTATTTACATTTGATTATTTACAATCCGGGGAGGTGGGATGTGTTGGGGGGAGGGGTTAGTCTAGGGTTGTAGTTGACTGGAGGTGTTCTTTTAGTGCGGTTTTGAAGGAGGATAGAGATGCACTTTCTTTTACACCTGTTGGTAGTGCATTCCATATTGATGTGGCATAGAAGGAGAATGAGTTTAGACCTGTTTTGATCGGTAGGTGTTAACTCATTCTCCTTCTATGCCACATCAATATGTGCCAATGAAGTACTTAATATTTTCTCACTAAATGTAATTGATTTTTTTTCATTTTAAGAAAAAACTTGTAATGCTTGAAACCGCATACCTTTTAAACTTTAATAGTATCCAATATTGCAACAAAATTTACAGTATGCTGAGATAGGCTCCAGCACCCCCTCCGACCTCAAAAGGGACAAGCGGTAGAAAATGGATGGATGGATTATCATACTTTCAAACATGTTTTTTTCTAAATAAAAATACTGAACTTTACAGCAAACTGCCCATCTAATTAAAAAAAATGACAATACATTTTACGTTGTTTACAATTTACAGCAAATTACGGGTAAATTGAAAAAAAACCTACTATTTTTTTGTGCTAAAATTCTGTTGACCGAGCTGCCAGTTTTTGACTGTAAAATCTACGTTTGTTGTTTTTAACAGTGTATTACTGAAAATGGATGCATTTGTTTTTTTCAGTCAAAAAACTGGCAGCTAAATTGCCAGAGTAAAAAAAGAACTCGCACTGTTTTTCCATTAACAGTATAATGTTGTAAAAACCAATTCAAATTTAATAGTCAAATTCTGGCAACTAAGCTGCCAGCTTTTTTTCCGTAAAACCCCCACCCCAAAAAACAGAGATACTGTTTTCCCATTTATAGTAAAATGTTTGTAAAAAAAAACAAAAAAACTATATTTTACAGTGAAATGTTGTAAATGTTAAGTTTTTACTGTAAAATGGACAGTCTACTTAAAACAATTGATATAATTAATAATAAAATCCAGAGGCAAATTTATACATAATTCACTTTTACAACCGGCACTCAATGAAAACCAGTTTGACTTCCCTGGTCTAGAAGAAGCCCAACATTAATGTCTCACCTCACACTGCCCAGATAAATAACGGAGAACATCTCTCCCACTAAGACCCCCTGCTGCTTGTGCACAGATCACTTCAACGCTCCCCCGCCCAGACTATTAATGCATTCTCTTCGACACAAGACTGACGGTTTTCTTGCTCTTCGACCTCGGTCACCCCGCCACAGACTGTGAGCTTTCCTGGAAAACTTGGACTCTGAGGTGGAATTTTGTTACAATGTAGACAGACATAGCTGAGCTCCCTTTATTAGGAAAATAGAGCTTGTTGGGCTCGTATCCCCTTTGTCTTGAGGAGTCCAGAAAAGTACGCCAAGTAGAGTAAAGGACTGTCTTGACAATAAACATTTACCACTCAGACGATGCATTTATACGCCAATACATAGTTGCATGTGCCTATATATTTCAACACGTTGTGTCCGTCTGCCATTTTTTGGGCGAGGGACACAATGGAGGCCGCTGGGCATCAGACTGTAAAGCAAACAAGCGGCCATAGAGGAAGTAGGTTGTCTTTTGGAACTCTTGTCGCGTCACCCCCGCATACGCACACACTCGCTTGCTCTCACTTACGTGATCCTGATTGGGGGCGAATCCCGTGACGGGGCCGGGGGTTGCTACGTAAACATTCGTTAGCCAAACAAGCCCGCGTAACGTAGGCGAGAGAGCCCACAGACTTTAACAAGCATCACAGGATTATCTGCCATGTTTTCACCCATGTTGACGTCCGTTAGCTTGAACATCACGTATATCAGAGTGATCAAAACTCCTTCCACAGACTGACTAATCAAAGGATGCAGGGGCCTTTTTGCTTTCACCGTCAAAACCAGTATAAAATATATATTTTCTGCAGAGGACTAGAAAAGGAAATTTCGGCAGGAACTGTGTGAATATAGAAGAACCAAAGCCCAACCGAAATGCTATCTTAAACAAACTTTAACGATTCACAAGGGAAATTGTTCAACACATTAGCTCAGTTACAAAGGATGGAAAGGATAATGCACACAAGGGCACACAAAGAGGGCGAAAACAAAAGGTATAAAGTAAACTAAAAATGTACCATAGTATCAAAATAAAATATAACATAATATTTACATTTTATATATACACTATATAATATACTGTATTTTTCGGACTATAAATTGCTCCGGAGTATACCTCGCACCGGCCGAAAATGCATAATAAAGAAGGAAAAAAACATATATACGTCGCATTTTTGGGGAAAATTTATTTGATAAAACCCAACACCAAAAATAGACATTTGAAAGGCAATTTAAAATTAATAAAGAATAGTGAACAACAGGCTGAATAAGTGTACGTTATATGAGGCATAAATAACCAACTGAGAAGGTGCCTGGTAGAGCTGCGCGGATATGCAATTATGTCATCCGCAACCGCTTCACCAAAGTTGTCATCCATCCGCCGTCCACCCGAACCAACATTTTATCAGAACCGCAACCGCCCGCCACCCGCCCGTTGAAATCCATCAGAGGTCGGCCACCTTTACCACTCAAAGAGCTATTTAAACCTGTTTCACAGAGTAAAGAAGACAATGGGAGCCGCTAATGTTCTCGCGAAATATCCGATGGTGTTCATCCTGATGACAAGAATAAGGGCGTGCTGTGAATCCATTGCCTTTGACATCTTCAGCAACATGTATAAACCAATTTTTAGTCCAGCAACATGTTGTATGCAGCTTCCGCAATCTTACGTACAAGATTGAAAGTCATACTGGGTGATACAGAATACACTGATGCTTGTGATATAAACAATTTTAGCACTCTTACTAATATGCGCCACGCTGTGAAGTCACATCAAACAAGAATGACAAACACATTTCGGGAGAACATCCTCACAGTAACACCTCATAAACACAACAAATACCCAGAATCCTTTGCATCCGTGACACACCTGAATATATCTTACACCCCCGCGCCCCCAACCCCGCTCACCTTACCGACGCACGGGGGGTGGCGGGGTGTATAAAATAGTCATGGATGCAAAGGATTCTGGGTATTTGTTGTGTTGCGTTTATGTTGTGTTATTGGGAGGATGTTCTCCCGAAATTTGTTTGTCATTCTTGTTTGGTGTGGCTTCACAGCGTGGCGCATATTACTAAGAGTGTTAAAATTGTTTATATCACAACCATCAGCGTACTCTGTGTCACCCAGTATGCCTTGCAGTCGTGTGCTTGTGTCTGCGGAAGCCACACACAACATGTTGCTGGACTGACAAGCCGATCCTACATGCTGTAAAAGGCGACAAAGATAATGGCCTCATAACACGCCCTAATAGTTATTAACTGGGTGACTGCCGGCAGTCATTCTAGACATTGTTTACGTCTCCTATTGTCTTCTTCGCTTTATGACATGGGTCCTAAATGTCTCTTTGAATGGGAAAGGATCCCTGAACCATATATATCAAATATTTCTGAAGGGTTCAACCGCCACCCGCCCGAATCTAATTAAAATCTATTTTTTCGTCATGTCACCCGCCCGACCCGCGGGACTCCGCGGATGAGACCGCAAACCGGGCATCTCTAGTGCCTGGTATGTTAACGTGACATATTATGGTAAGAGTTATTTAAATAACTATAACATTTAGAACATGCTATATGTTTACCAAACAATCTGTCACTCCTAAATCTGATGAAATGTTCTTCCTCTGCCAACTCCAAAGGTATGCGCCGCTTCCTCTTGTCGTTTTCTGCTGCATATTTCACTACGTCCAACTTGTAATCTGCAGTACATGATTTCCCTTTCAGTCCAATTTTTGTTTAGCCCTTCTCAGTTTTTATAAGTGACCACCAACGATGAAATGATTTATTTCAATAGCTACGGCAGTAGCATATAGCAGTTAGCATTCCATGACCCACAATGCACTTCTGCCATGACCCTCCCCCACCGAATTTTTATAGGTTGACTTGTGTGTAACGATTGCTGACATTTTCTTTGTCTCTTCCGCGAATGAGATAAATAATATTATTTGATATTGTGTAATCTGCAGTACATGATTTCCTTTTCGATGCCTTTTTTGTTCAGCCCTTCTCAGTTTTTATAAGTTACCGCCAACGATGAAATGATCCATTTTATCAGCTACGGCATTAGCATATAGCATATAGCAGTTAGCATTCCATGACCCATAATGCACTTCTGCCATGACCCTTTCCCCCGGAATTCTTATTGGTTGACGTGTATGTGACGATTGCTGACATTTTCTTCGTCTCTTCCGCAAATTAGATAAATAATATTATTTGATATTTTAAGGTAATGTGTTAATTTCACACATAAGTCGCTCCGGAGTATATGTCGCACCCCCGGCCAAAGTATGAAAAAAACTGTGACTTATAGTCCGAAAAATACAGTATACTGATATATTATCTTATTATCCATCCATCCATTTTCTACCGCTTGTCCCTTTTGGGGTCGTGGATGGTGCTGGAGCCTTTCTCCGCTGTGTTTGGGCAGAAGGCGGGGTACACTGTGGACAAGACGCCACCTCATCATAGAGCCAACACATATAGACAGACAGCACTCACACTCACATTCACACAATGGGCTCAACCTATCCCCAGGTGCATGTAAAGTACACAAAAGCAGTGAAGTGTGCACGTTGTTTAAATGGCAAACAAAAACAGAACACAATGATCCACAAATCCTCTTCAAACGATACTCAATTGAGTAGACTGCAAAGACAAGATAATTAATGTTCAAACTGAAAATAAATTTTTTTGGCAAATAATCATTAGCTTAGAATTTAATGGTAGCAACACATTGCAAAAAAGTTGGCACTGGGGCAATTTTACCTCTGTGTTACATGGCCTTTCCTTTTAACAACACTCAGTAAAGGTTTGGGAACTGAGGAGACACATTGTTGAAGCTTTTAATGTGGAATTATAAAAAAAATATAATCCTCCAGACATTAGCCGCAGATATATACGTTGTGAATTGAGTAATTTATGCATAAAATTTAAAAATGTTTATTTACATACTTTAATTGTTTCCAAACGATGTCTGAAAAGCATGCTTTTTATGATAAATACCAATCTGGCTTTAGATCATTTCACTCCACCGAAACTGCTCTTTTGAAAGTTCCCAGTGACTTGATAAAGGTCTCTACACAGTTTTGGTTTTACTCCATTTGACATATGCCTTTGATACTGTGGATCACAGCATACTGATACTAACTGGTTGACCTATTTGTAACACAAATTAAACTTTTGATTGGCGCAGCAGAAACAATTGGATGCATTGAAATGAATTTGATCTATTGATGGTTGCAGCCTTAGTAGTGGCCGTAATCTCGTGCTTGATCTGCTTGCAAAAATGAACCATAATGCATTCCCTTCCGTATTATTTTTGAAAGACTGCATATAGCCAGGTTTCATGGTAGCAGAGGGGTTAGTGCGTGTGCCTCACAATACGAAGGTCCTGAGTAGTCTGAGGTTCAATCACGGGCTCGGGATCTTTCTGTGTGGAGTTTGCATGTTTTCCCCTTGAATGCGTGGGTTCCCTCCGGGTACTCCGGCTTCCTCCCACTTCCAAAGACATGCACCTGGGGATAGGTTGATTGGCAACACTAAATTGGCCCTAGTGTGTGAATGTGAGTGTGAATGTTGTCTGTCTATCTGTGTTGGTCCTGCGATGAGGTGGCGACTTGTCCAGGGTGTACACCGCCTTCTGCCCGATTGTAGCTGAGATAGGCGCCAGCGCCCCCCGCGACCCCAAAAGGGAATAAGCGGTAGGAAATGGATGGATGGATGGATGGTGTGAATGTGAGTGTGAATGTTGTCTGTCTATCTGTGTTGGCCCTGCGATGAGGTGGCGACTTGTCCAGGGTGTACCCCACCTTCCGCCCGATTGTAGCTGAGATAGGCACCAGCGCCCCCCGTGATTCCATCCATTTTCGGTATAAAATGGATGGATGGATGGATGGATGCATATCGCCAATAATGTCCAAAGTAGCATCGTGGATCCTCGAATGACATCTCCGTTCTGGGGCACAGTGGACGTTTCCACATGAGTTATGAAATTAAGCTTTGCCTATGTCCAAATGTGCCAGAGCATCCCTTGATTCGTGGGCATTACCATCGTAAATCCTCTTAGTGGTGGGAAAGTGGTTTAGGGGGCGCATTCTTTATAACAGGAGCACAAACGGGGGGTGGGGGGGTGGATCACATTAGCCCTGGGGGACTCAGCGGGGTGAAAGGGGCCGCCCGTCTCGTTCTCCGAAAACTTTTCACCCAGGATGGCCCCGGAGTTTACCTGTGAACCCGCTGACTTCCTCTGCCGTGGAGATTTTCTTTTTTTTTTTTTACGGTAAAGCCCCAACCCAAAAAGAGGGAGAACTGTGTCAAAGGTCAGGCTTTAACAAAGCTAACCTTTTGGCAAATTTAAATGTTCTTTCCCATTTTTGTTCACATTACAAGGACACAAACACAATGTACTGAAAGGTGTTTAATATTAACCATTTTGCCTCATTTGTAATCACCTCTAAATGACTCCAATATTATACATAATATTAACTTTAAATAACAGTCAGAGGTCTCACAATACTGTACTGGAAATATAGTGCCTAAAATCTAAAAAGCTACTAAAAGTGCTTTTAGTAGCTGGGAACGCGCCCTGTCTGTATGTGCCTGTAGTGCTAATTGCTCATGCCTCTGACACACACACACACACATATATATATATATATATATGTATATATATATATATATATATATATATATATATATATATATATATATATATATATATATATATATATATATATATATGTATATATATATATATATAAATTATGGGTGTGGGAAAAAATAGATTCGAATACGAATCGCGATCCTCACGATGTGCGATTCAGAATCGATTCTCTTTTCTTTTTTTTTATTGATTTTTATTTTATTTTTTTATTTTTTATTTATTTTTAGCAATCCAACAAACCAATAAACAGCAATACCATAACAATGCAATCCAATTCCAAAACCAAACCTGACCCAGCAACACTCAGAACTGCAATAAACAGAGCAATTGAGAGGAGACACAAACACGACACAGAACAAACCAAAAATAGTGAAACAAAAATAATTATCAACAACGGTATCAATATTAGGTATAATTTCAGCAAAGCAGTGATTACAAATACCTAATTGACATTATCATTAGACATTTATAAAAATAAAAGAACAATAGTGTCACAGTGGCTTACACTTGCATCGCATCTCATAAGCTTGACAACACACTGTGTCCAATGTTTTCACAAAGATGAAATAAGTCATATTTTTGGTTCTTTTACTAGTTAAAACAAATGTACATTATTGCATCCATCCATCCATCCATGTTCTACCGCTTATTCCCTTTCGGGGTCGCTGGCGCCTATCTCAGCTACAATCGGGTGGAAGGCAGTGTACACCCTGGACAAGTCGCCAACTCATCGCAGGGCCAGCACAGATAGACAGACAACATTGTCCTTTACAATTATAAAAGCTTTTTTAAAAAAATCTACTACTCTGCTAGCATGTCAGCAGACTGGGGTACATCCTGCTGAAATCCTATGTATTGAATGAATACAGAATCGTTTTGAATCAGAAAAATATCGTTTTCGAATCGAGAATCACGTTGAATCGAAAAAATAGATATATTATTGAATCGCGACCCCAGGAATCGATATTGAATCGAAACGTAAGACATCCAAAGATTCGCAGCCCTGGCAACAGCGGTGTTGTTGGCGAAGGATCACCTGACCGTGCACCGCTAGATGCAGAAAGGGGAGAGGGCCGCGGAGGCAGCCAAGCAAGCCTCCAGTGCCGGCGCTGTACAAGTGGCGCGCGTCGCAGGCTGAGGCGGTTCTGCCAGCCCTCTCGGCGCCACAAGATCGACTCCTCCTTTTCTTCTGCCTCACAGGCCTGACGCGTCCAGTATCGGCGCCAAGCAGGCTGCGCGCGCCACCGGCCGAGGCGGGGCTGCCAGTCCCTTGGCCCCAAACTACTGACTTTTCTTTTTTTAATTCTGCCTCACAGGTCCAGGCATCTGCGGATGATGTTCTTCCCCCGCAGATGGCTCCTCAACCGCCTGGGCCAGCGTGCTGGAGGGGTGCGCAGCCCGATCACGTGCGTCAGAAATCTCCGCGTATGGAGGTGGGGCCGGTGATCCGGGTTGTCGGCCCTCTGGTGCCCTCCCCCGGGGCGGAAGAGACATACTGTTTTCCGGTAAGGATTCTAGGGAGTACACACTGGGCGATGGTGGATCCACCAGAACCAGGTTCGACCCGCGGCTTTGAAGAAGGCTACACGGGTGAAAATTAAATGTATGCATGGGAATTTTCACGAATACCCTATAGTGCCGGGGGAAATTCATTGTAGCGGGAACAAATATAGTGTTAAGGTGGCTGTATGTTTGCACTTGACGCAGCCCTTCATTTTGGGGACCAATTGGGCGGGGTTTAACGAGTTGGTGAAGCAGTGCGTTCAGGACCAATAGGGAAACGGAGTATCTACGCTGTTCTCAGTGGTGACGCAAGGTAATCTGACACTGCCAAGGGGGAAAGGGAACTGGTGGGGGATTCGCGCGAAGATCCCCCGGCTCCCCAGTGGTACCCAATGGAAGATTTCCTACTTGAGCAGTCTACGCTCAGCCTGGGACCAAGTGATATCCATTGATGGTCAGCTGGTGCGCCCGGGAATAGCGCGGGTATTCCCTCACTTTGAATTAATCAGGGACAGATTATGCAGTTAGTCGTTACAGTCAGACGGGGGAAGAAATCACCCAGTTGTTGGTGCCCAAAAGCCGACGGGAAATGGTTTTCCAGGCGGCTCACTTTAACCCCATGGTCGGACGCTTTGGGTATGATAAAACACTTAACTGGGTAATGGTCTGATTCTATTGGCCAGGCCTCTGGGCAGATGGGGGCCTCTGTTGTGCAGCCTGCCCGAAGTGCCAGCTAGTCAATCCTGCGGCCACCCCCAGGGCGCTTTTGTGGCCATTACCATTCATGGAGGTCCCATTTAAGCGGATTGGCATGGACCTCCTCGGACCATTTAACCCGAGCACCCGGGGATATCGTTTTGTGCTAGTCTTGGTGGATCACGCAACTCGCTATCCCAAACCAGTGCCACTGCGGTCCATCTCTGCAAAGAGTGTGGCGCAAGCTCTGTTTCAGGTCATTTCCCGAGTCAGAATCCCGAAAGAGAGTCTGACTGACCAGGGCACGTCCTTTATGTCACGCACAGTGAAAGAGCTGTACGGATTATTGGGGATCGGGTTGGTAGAGCGGCTGAATAAAACGTTGAAATCCATGATCCGTAAGTTTGTGGACGAGGACAAACCAAATTGGGATAAGTGGTTGGATCCCCTGTTATGTGCAGTGCGGGAGGTTTACCAGGCCTCCGCGGGGTTTTCCCCCCTTTTAATTATTGTTTGGCCGGAAACCACACGGGGTTCTGGACCTAGTTAAGGAAAGCTGGGAGGAAGGTCCGAGCCCCAGCAAAAATTAAATACAATACGTCATGGACCTGAGAGCAAAACTCCACTCATTGGGTCACTTGTCAGGTGAGAATTTGTTCCGGGTCCAGGAACGTCAGCAGTGCCTGTATAACAAGGGGGCGCAACCAAGACAATTTTCATCTGGAGAGAAAGTTCTTGTATTACTCCCAACGGCCAGCTCCAAATTGCTCGCCATGTGGCAAGGGCCCTTCGTGGTCACACGAACAGTGACTGATGTTGATTATGAGGTCAGGCATTTTGACCAGGGCGAAGTAACACAAATTTACCACCTAAGCCTCCTGAAAGTATGGAGGGAGATGCAGCCTGTCAACGGGTCAACGAGCTCCTGGATTGGCTGGGCACTGCTCGTTTTTTCACGCCACTGGATTTGACCAAGGGCTACTGGAAGATTCCCTTGTCTCCAGAGTCTAAGGAAAAAAATGGCGTTCTCCAGGTTACTACAGGAGGTTTATCCCCCGGTTTGCGGACCTGACCAGCCCACTAACTGACTCACCCGTAAAGGTGCTCCAGAACTG
The DNA here is from genome assembly GCF_033978795.1 of Nerophis ophidion. Lineage (NCBI taxonomy): Eukaryota > Metazoa > Chordata > Actinopteri > Syngnathiformes > Syngnathidae > Nerophis > Nerophis ophidion. Next base: position 49,680,952 of record NC_084620.1, on the reverse strand, counting down.
GTCCAGTGGACGGAGCAGTGCCAGCAGGCGTTTGAGAGGGTTAAGAAGGCCCTCTACGAGGACTGCACATGCCTAATTTTTCTTTCCTGTTCTGTTTGCAGGTTGACGTGTCAGGCAGAGGGCTGGGGGCTGTTTTATCCCAGCAGGTATAGGGTGTTGACCGCCCGGTGCTGTACATCAGCCGAAAACTCTTGGACCGGTAGGCGAGGTACAGCACTGTGGAGAGGGAGTGCCTCGCCATCCGGTGGGCAGTCGCTGCCCTCCGGTCGTACCTGCTGGGGCGTTCATTCGGCCTTTGCTCGGACCACAAACCCCTCCAGTGGCTCACCCGCATGAAAAATGCCAATGCGCGAATCAACTGTTGGTATCTAGCTTTACAACCCGACAACTTCAGAGTGATCCACAGGCTGGGAGCGCAGATGGCCGTGGGTGACTTCCTCTCCCACTCCCACACACGGGGGGAGTAGGCGTGGCCGGACGGCTTCCCGGCTTGAGTCTGGTTGTGGAGGGGTGCGTGGTCTGTGAGCCTGCCGCGGGGCGGGGTGTTTAAGGACCAGCCTCGAAGCACAGCTGGTGTTTAATTGATCATCCAATCACCTGCCGAGACACCAGAGTTGGTGTTGTCGTGAGAGAGACACGCTGGAGAGCCGAACAGAGTGGAGCAGCAGGAGAGACTGAGGACTGCAAAGCCGAGTGGTATTCTGACGTACGAACTAAATAAAACTTTGTTAAATCCTGACCATGCGGCTGTTATGACACATTGTGGTGATCAGAAGAACCCACCAGAGGACAACCTCTACACCTGACTTAAACGTGTGGACAATGCTGAAAAAACAAGTCCAAGTCAGAAAACCAACAAATTTAGCTGAACTGCACCAATTTTGTCAGGAGGAGTGGTCAAAAATTCAAGCAGAAGCTTGTGGGTGGCTACAAGGAGCGCCTTATTGCAGTGAAACCTGCCAAGGGACATGTAAGCAAATATTAACATTACTGAATGTATACTTTTGACCCAGCACATTTGCTCACATTTTCAGTAGACCCATAATAAATTCACAAAAGAACCAAACTTCAAACATTTTTTTGTGGGCAACAAGTATGTGCTCCAATCACTCTATCACAAAAAACAAGAGTTGTAGATATGATTGGAAACTCAAGACAGCCATGACATTATGTTCTTTATAAGTGTATGTAAACCTTTGATCGCGACTGTATATATGTTTGTATGTGTATATATATGATTATATGTATGCCTATAGATATTGTATATGTATACATAATATATATGTATTTATTCATTATACAAACATTTGTACATATATATTTATAAATAAAAACAGATATTTATAATTATATATAGATACTTATAATTATATATTTTTTCATAGGGTGCTCGTATTTCAGTCACATTTGAACAGCAACATCATGTAAGGCTGGCCTTTTGTTGAAAAATCTAAATGATCAAACTTGACGCTCCTACTCTGTGTACCTGAATGAAGGATAGCTGGCAGACTTTTTTTGAAGAAGTGTAGCGAAGCCTACTCAAATTTTTGTTTGTTTTTTCTGCAAAGTTTTAAGCCAAACATGGCGGGTGGGAAGGTTTTGGATGCAAACGTTGCCATGAAGTGTTTGGGTAGACCCAGCAGGGTAATGTCAGGGCACCACTGTGGCAGTGGAATTCTAATGCTGGATGTGACTGCCAAGATTTGGACACGCACGCACACACACACACACACACTTTCACTTACACTGTACTTTACACACTCGTAGACTCGTGACTTGTCTTCCACTTTCATTTAGCCTCCAGGCCTCGGCTATCTGATGTGGGACTTTCTCTTGCTGCATTGCCTGCGCTTCTTGCTTGATAGAAAGTCAGCCACGTCCCGACCATGTAAACACGCAGAGTCCTCGTGAGGACGCCTCACTTCACTACCAGTGACAATGCAACACACACCATGTACTCACAGTCAATCCATCAAATATATATATTTACTTGCATTTTAAAAACTTTTATTATTACATCATACCAATGTGATTATATATATATACTTGTCTTTTTGCAAACACTTTTTTACATTATACCAATGTGATTTTATATAATTTTACACATTTTTTTTTACATAATGTGATTTTATACAAAATATATTTACTTTTTGGAAACATATTTTTACATAATACCTATGTGATTATATATAATTACTTGTCTTTTTTCAAAAATATTATTACATTATACCTACGTGATTATATACAGTGTATTTACTTTCTTTTTGCAAATATATTTTTATATAATGCCAATGTGATTATATATATATTTACTTTTTTTGTAAAAGTATTTTTACATAATTTCAATGTAATTATATATTGTTACTTGTTTTTTTGTAAACATATCGTTACACAATACCAAAGTGAATATATTGTATATATTGTCTTTTTGCAATCATATTATCACATAGTACCAATCATGTGATGAAAAATATTTATTTGTCTTTTTGTAAAAATACTTTCGCAGACCATCGTGATTTTATATATATATATATATTAAAAAAATTTCCCCCGTAATATTTCAAAAACATATTTTTTTTACAAATGACCAATGTAGTAATATGTTTGTATATATATATATAATGTTTATATATATGTGTGTGTGTGTGTATATATATATATATATATATATATATATATATATATGTAATTGGATATATATATATACAATACATTTATACACATATATCTACACACACACATATATATATATATACATACAGTATATATACAAACATATATATATATACATTATATATATATGTTTGTATATATACTGTATGTATATATATATGTGTGTGTAGATATATAAGTGTATATATATATTGTGTATATATATATGTTTGTATATATATGTGTGTGTATATATGTATAGATATATATATGTGTGGATATATACACACACATATATATATACAAACATATATATATATACACACAATATATATATATATATATACTTATATATCTACACACATATATATACACACAGTATATATACAAACATATATATATATACATTATATATATATGTTTGTTTTTATACTGTATGTATATATATGTGTGTGTAGATATATAAATATATATAGTGTGTATATATATGTTTGTATATATATATATATGTGTGTGTGTATATATGTATAGATATATATATGTGTGGATATATATACATATATTGATACAAAATACCAATGTGATTATATATATTTGTCTTTTTGTGAAACAAATTCACATGCCAATGTGATTTTACATATATATATATTAAAAACATATAGTTTTACAAAATACCAACTTGGTTACATTTACATATTTTGTTATATTTTAAAGATAATATTTTGCATTTTTGTAACAATTTTTCTAAATAATACCAATTACCATAAACATAATGACATGCAATGTGCATGTTTTGTGTGGCTCAGGTTGAAAATAAAGACATGTTTACAAAGTCTCACAATGAGGTTTGCATTACTGTCTATTTTCTGTGTTTGTGTTGTTTATTATTTGCCTCTGCTTGTCTTACTAATGCATTTTCTGCTTTTCCACAACAGGAAGTCTGGCAGCATACTTTTTTCACGACAGCTTCCTGTTCGACTGCAGATGGCGGGAAGAGGTGGCGCCGTGAAGCCGAGTGTCACCAACAGTAAGACAAATACCATCAAAGTCCTTTTATTGTTATTAGTCGTCGTGGGTCGCACATTTCACAATGATTACTCATGAGCTATGCCCAATGGTCAGTAGCAAACTGGGTCAGTTGCATCCGTAGTAAATAACATTTGTAAATGCATGATAAAGTTAACTTTATCGTTAACTTCTTAAGTTAACAATTTTAAGTGTGTGTTCATTTATCCGCCTCCAGTAGCTCTGTATACATGCTCCTGTGTATACACACAGAGAGATGTATATATGTGTATGTATCTATGTTTGTATATATTTATATATATGTATTTACCTGTATGTATGTACAGTATGTGTGTATACAGTGAGGTCCAAAAGTATTTGCACACCCTGCAATTTTGCAAGTTCACCCACTTAGAAATTAGGGAGAGGTCTGAAATGTATATCATAGGTGTATTTTCCACTGTTAGAGACATAATCTAAAAAGAAAAATCCGTAAATAACATTGTATATATTTTTTTATTATTTATTTGTATGTTACTGGGGTTCATATGTATTTGCACACATGAGAATCAGCAAGAACTATGACTCAGAAAGAGCTGTCAGTTTACCTTGAAAAAAAGTCACTCACCCAAAACGCCTTTGAGCTCATTAATGTCACCTGTGCAGCCCACAGTCAGTCAAGGTCCAACTGCTACCATGGGTAAGCCCAAAAAGCTGTCAAAAGAGGCCAGAGACAAAAATATAAAGCTCCACACAAAGTTGGAAAAGGCTGTGGTACAATTGGGAAACAGCTTGATGAGAATAGATCAGCTGTTGCAGCAATTGTTAGAACATGGAAGAGGCTAAACATGACTGCTAAGCTACCTCGGACTGGGGCTCCATGTAAGCTCTCTCCTCGTGGGGCATCACTCATGATAAGAAAAGTGAGGAATCAGCCCATAACTACACGACAGGAGCTGGGGAATGACCTGAAGAGACCACTGTTTCCAAGTCTACTATCAGTGTTTTAAAATCAAGCATCGCACTGAAAGTTCGGCTGCTTAAATCAGCTCATGTCTGAAGTTTGCCAATGGCCATCTGGATGATCCAGAGGAATCATGGAAGAAAGTCATGTGGTCAGATGAGGCCAAAATATAACTTTTTGGTATAAACTCCACTTGCTGGGTTTGGAGGAAAAAGGAGGATGAGTATCATTGCAAGAACACCGATCCTGCAGCGAAGCATGAGGGTGAAACATCATGCTTTGGGGGTGCTTTTCAGCAAAGGGGAAAGGACGACCGCACTATATTAAGGAAAGGATGAACGGGGCCATGTATTGTGAGATTTTGGCCAAAAACCTCCTTCCCTCAGTCAGAGCATTGAAGATGGGTCGTGGCGGGGTCTTCCAAAATGAAGCACACATCCAGGATAACCAATGAGTGGCTCCATACCAAGCATATCAAGGTTCTGGAGTGACCTAGCCAGTCTCCATATATAAATCCAATAGAAAATCTTTGTAGGGAGCTGAAACTTTGTGTTGCTCGGCGACAGCCCTGAAACCTGACAGATCTAGAGAAGATTTGTGTGGAGGAGTGGACCAAAATCCCTGTTGCCGTGTGTGCAAACCTGCTGAAGAACTATAGTAAACTTTGACCTCTTTAACATACAAATAAATCTTAAAGAAGAAGAAAAAAAAGATAAAAAAAAAAAAAGAGAATCGATTCTGAATCGCACAACGTAAACGATTCAATTCGTATTCGAATCAATTTTTTCCCACACCCCTTATATGTATATATATGTATATGTTTTGTCTTAGTTGCGTCCTCTTGTTATACAGGCACTGCTGACCTGTATATATATATATTTATGTATATGTATGTATATATATATGTATATATATATACACGTATGTATGTATGTGTGTGTGTATATATGTATGTGTGTGTATGTATGTATGTGTATATATATATATATGTATGTATGTGTTTATATATGTATGTATTTATATATATATATATATATATATACTTATGTATATATGTATGTATGTTTGTTTATATGTATATTTATATATATGTATGTGTATATATATAAATATATATATATATTGTATATACGTGTGTGTCTATATTATCTGTATATATATGTGAATATATAATATATCTGTGTGTGTCTATATGTATCTACATATGTATATTTATGATTGTGTGTATATGGTATTAAATTTTGCAGCACAGATGAGTGGGCACAAGGTTGGATGACTGGTTCTGGATAATAAAACGTTGATAATATACAAACTATAAAACGTTAACATAAAAACTACACCTGACAAAAATGAATGTCACTGTTATTTTAATATTTTCAATGAACATGGGGGCCCTATAGCAATTCAAACTAAGTTTTAAGCAACAATATTTTTATGTGACGTGAATTATGACGCTGAGCTCCTAGTTAGAAAACAGCAAGTGTCGAAACCTCCAACTCTTGCACATGAGCGGTCGCAAGTCAAAGTTCACCTGCAAAGGTTATCGTGTATTTTAGGTTCATAATCACCGTTCGCCCAAAAGTCATGCGTGTTTTGTACCAGGCGTGTCCATTTGGCCATTTTTATGACTATCCAGGTGATGAAATGAAAGAGCAGAAAGCAATAAAGCACCATTAGAGGGAACAAAGCAACAATTAAACGGTCTTGTTTGTTTTTTGTCATAAGAGTGGAAAAAAAGAGGAAGATGTGGTTTTACGGGGAATTGCTGTCCATTTCCGTACAGAGGGCTTGTTTTGTTTGACTCTACAACTTGTTTTCCATCTGACCTTGTAAACACTCGCTCACAGGTCGCAATGTTAGGCATAGCTGCCGATACCAACACAAATATCTACTTTCCAGGATAGTACTACTTTTTCGAAATACTGCAAGGACCAATGTTAAAATACAATAGAAGAGTAGGCCTAAGTATTCATTAAAAAACAAGTTTTATTTAACAAGTATATGTACTATTTTTGGCCACTGTACCATTACACACAGTTTAAACAATAACACTGTGTTTGAATTATTGGTACCAAAATGTGTTTCTGTACTTTTCAAAATAAAGGTAACCACAAAAAATGTCATTATTGGCTTTAATTTAACAGATAATATTATGATACATGAAAAATATGTTTATTATTGCATTTAAAGAAGAATTTAGTCATTAAATACAATTGTGAACATACAAGACAACTTGTCTTTTAGTAGTAAGTAAACAAACAGACTCCTAATTAGTCTGCTGACGTATACAGTAACATATGGTGTCATTTATCTAATTATTAATATTATCATCATTATTCTATATTATTTGGTCAACATTATGATCCTACTTGTTCATTTACTTGTTAATATCTGCTTACTTCCTGTTTCTACATGTTCTATCTACATTTCTGTTAAAATGTAACAATCTCTTTTTTCTTCTTTGATACTTGGCAAAATTTTTGGATGATATCACGAATTTGGGTATGGAGCCGATACCAAGTAGTTACAGGATCATACATATTTAAAGTTCTCCTTTGTCCAGGGATGTATTTCCTGACTTTATAGACATATTTAAAATAAAAAAAAGATTTTTTGATCATAAAAAATATCAATGTAATCATTTTCCTATTGACTAGCTCTTGTACTTGATATCGTCACAATCGATACTTGTGTAGACCCACCCGTTTGTTTACATTGAGGAGCGCTAGCTTGATGTTAGCGATGAACTATTGTATCCTCCTATGGTGTGTAGTGAAGCATGTTTGGCTATTCCTCGTCATGCAATGATAATGATATTTGTAAGAAACGTATTTTATTTGTCGCCAGGAAGGCCAGGATTAGTGATTTAGAAGTAGCTTAAACACTACACTTAGCCGCTATTAGCTAGCTATGTTTTAAAGCACCACTTGCAGAACAGTGCTTCAGCATTTATAACAACATCTTTATCCTTAGTTTTAAAGCCAAAATACGTCCATTCTCCCTCTTCTGTCTCCACACTGTTTCTGCTAGCACGTGCTGTGTGTGCACTGTACTTTAATCAATTGATTGTTTTTGTTACTCGACGAAGCCCTTGTTCTACCAGGGGTACTTGTGCCACAGTTTGAAAATCACTCCTTGACAACTTCAAAAGTGTGCTGGCCAACCCGAGCTTTTAGCTCGGTAGTCAGCACGCTTGCCTCTAATGTGGCTGACCAGGGTTTTCGACACACAGTTCGATGCAAACTGTAATAAGTTTGGAAATGTGAGCGTAGGAGAAAGTCGGTGACTGGACTTTACCGGATTTTGGATGATAGCTCATTGTTTCAGTCACTTTCTGATGATTGACTCACAAGGTTATGATTGCAATGGTGCAGAGTTACAGTAAGTACAGTAGTGCACATTGAGTTACATACAGTCGGTGCCTCCCACGCGTACATGAGTGCAGACGCATCACAGTTTGTTGTGTACGCACAGAACTGCCAGTGCGGGCATTTGGCCGACAAACCTGGCGGAACATTTGACTGATTGACTTCTAGTGTGCACGCTAACCTGTGCATGTTGCCCACCGGAGACACGGCACTTCCAACGGGCACAGACAATAAAGCTGTGTTATGCAACTTTCTTCCCATGCTGATACCAAAACTATGACGCTTTCAATACACGATGGGATGCAGATGTATGGTGGTCCCACTGCAGTGGCAACTTTGCAAGATTTTATATATATATATATGTATATATATATATATATATATATATATATATATATATATATATAGATGTATATATATATTTATATATATATATCTATATATATATATATATATATATATATATATATGTATGTATATATATATATATGTATGTATATATATATATATGTATGTATATATATATGTATGTATATATATATGTATGTATGTATATATATATATGTATGTATATATATGTATGTATGTATATATGTATGTATGTATATATATGTATGTATGTATGTATGCATGTATGTATATATATGTATGTATATATAGATACATCTATATATGTATTTATATATGTATGTATATATATACATATGTATGTATATATATATGTATGTATGTATGTATACATGTATGTATGTATATATATATACATATGTATGTATATATATATATGTATGTATGTATGTATGTATATATATCAATATCGATTGTTGGGTTCACGAATCGATAATATATCAATTTTTTTCGATTCAATTCGATTCAAAAACGATATTTTACCGATTCAAAACGAATCGGTAAAATAGGATCTACCCCAGTCTGCTGTCATGCAAGCAGAGTAGTAGATAAAAAAAAAAAAAAAATGCTTTTATAATTGTAAAGGACAATATTTTATCAACTGATTGCAATAATGTAAATTTGTTTGAACTATTGAATGAACCAAAAAAAAAAAATATATATATACACACTGGGGCAAAAAAGTATTAATTAGCCACCAGTTGTGCAAGTTCTCCCACTTAAAATGATGACAGAGGTCTGTAATTTTCATCATAGGTACACTTCAACTGTGAGAGAGAGAATGTGAAAAAAAAATCCAGGAATTCACATCCATCCATCCATTTTCTACCGCTTATTCCCTTTCGGGGTCGCGGGGGGCGCTGGCGCCTATCTCAGCTACAATCGGGCGGAAGGCAGGGTACACCCTGGACAAGTCGCCACTTCATCACAGGGCCAACACAGATAGACAGACAACATTCACACTCACATTCACACAGGAATTTTAAATAATTTATTTGTAAATTCCATCCATCCATCCATCTCCTATCACTTATTCCCTTTTGGGGTCGCGGGGGGCGCTGGTGCCTATCTCAGCCACAATCGGGCGGAAGGCGGGGTACACCCTGGACAAGAGGCCACATCATCGCAGGGCCAACACAGATAGACAGACAACATTCACACTCACATTCAAACACTAGGGCCAGCAAAACTCAGAACTGCAATAGGAGACATAAACACGACACAGAACAAACCAAACGTAGTGAAACAAAAATGAATATTATCAACAACAGTATCAATATTAGTTATAATTTCAGCATAGCAGTGATCAAAAATCCCTCATTGACATTATCATTAGACATTTATAAAAATAATAAAAAAGAACAATAGTGTCACAGTGGCTTACATTTGGATCGCATCTCATAAGCTTGACAACACACTGTGTCCAATGTTCTCACAAAGATAAAATAAGTCATATTTTTGGTTCGTTTAATAGTTAAAACACATTTACATTATTGCAATCAGTTGATAAGATATTGTCCTTTATAATTATAAAAGCTTTTTTTTCAAAAATCTACTACTCTGCTAGCATGTCAGCAGACTGGGGTAGATCCTGCTGAAATTCTATGTATTGAATGAATACAGAATCGTTTTGAATCGGAAAAATATCGTTTTTGAATCGAGAATCGCGTTGAATTGAAAAAATCGATATATTATCGAATCGCGACCCCAAGAATCGATATTGAATCGAATCGTGGGACACCCAAAGATTCGCAGCCCTAATATATACATATATATATATACGACTTGTCCAGGGTGTACCCCACCTTCTGCCCGATTGAAGCTGAGATAGGCTCCAGCGCCCCCCACAACCCCAAAAGGGAATAAGCGGTAGAAAATGGATGGATGGATATATATACTGTGTGTGTGTGTGTGTGTGTGTATATATATATATATATATATATAGATATACTTTGTATTTATACATGTGTGTGTGTGTGTGTATATATATAAATGGCCTGTATATATGCATATATTATTACAGTATATATATATATATATATATATATATATATATATATATATATATATATATATATATATATATATATATATATATACGTGTGTATATGCGTACAGTATATGTATGTATATGTAAATACATATAAGTCATGGAAAACGACTTCCGGACAACTTCGAAGCGATTCTGGACCACCATCCGCCGCTTCAGGAATGGGAAGTAAGTGCAGTGTCAACACCGTGTTTGGTGCGGATGGTGTTCTGCTGACCTTGACTGCGGATGTTGTGGATCGGTGGAGGGAATACTTCGAAGACCTCCTCAATCCCCCCAACATGTCTTCCTATGAGGAAGCAGTGCCTGGGGAATCTGTTGTGGGCTCTCCTATTTCTGGGGTTGAGGTTGCCGAGGTAGTTAAAAAAATCGTCGGTGGCAAGGCCCCGGGGGTGGATGAGAGGCGCCCGAAGTTCCTTAAGGCTTTGGATGCTGTGGGGCTGTCTTGGTTGACAAGACTCTGCAACATCGCTTGGACATCGAGGCTGGTACCTCTGGAATGGCAGACCAGGATGGTGGTTCCTCTCTTTAAGAAGGGGGACCGAAGGGTGTGTTCCAACTATCGTGGGATCACACTCCTCAGCCTTTCCGGTAAGGTTTATTCAGGTGTACTGGAGAGGAGGCTACGCCGTATAGTCGAACCTCGGATTCAGGAGGAACAGTGTGGTTTTTGTCCTGGTCGTGGAACTGTGGACCAGCTCTATACTCTCGGTGGGTCTTCGAGGGTGCATGGGAGTTTTCCCAACCAGTCTACATGTGCTTTGTGGACTTGGAGAAGGCATTCGACCGTGTACCCCGGGAAGTCCTGTGGGGAGTGCTCAGAGAGTTTGGGGTGTTATTGTGGCGGTCCGCTCCCTGTATGATCAGTGTCAGATCTTGGTCAGCATTGCCGGCAGTAAGTCGGACCCAATTCCAGTGAGGGTAGGACTCTGCCAAGGCTGCCCTTTGTCACCGATTCTGCTCATAACTTTTATGTACAGAATTTCTAGGCAGTGTCAGGGCGTTGAGGGGATCTGGTTTGGTGGCTGCAAGATTAGATCGCTGATATTTGCAGATAATGTGGTCCTGATGGCTTCATCTGGCCAAAATCTTCAGCTCTCATTGGATCGGTTTGCAGCTGAGTGTGAAGCGACTGAGATGAGAATCAGCACCTCTAAGTCTGAGTCCTTGGTTTTAGCCCTGAAAAGGGTGGAGTGCCATCTCCGGGTTGGCGAGGAGATCTTGCCCCAAGTGGAGGAGTTCAAGTACCTAGGAGTCTTGTTCACGAGTGAGGGAAGAGTGGATGGTGAGATCGACAGGCCGATCGGTGCGGCGTCTTCAGTAATGCGGACGCTGTATCGATCAGTTGTGATGAAGAAGGAGCTGAGCCGGAAGGCAAAGCTCTCAATTTACTGGTCGATCTACGTTCCCATCCTCACCCATGGACATAAGCTTTGGGTTAAGACCAAAAGGACAAGATCACGGGTACAAGCGGCCGAAATGAGTTTCCTCCACCGGGTGGCGGGGATCTTCCTTAGAGATAGGGTGAGGAGCTCAAAGTAAAGCCGCTGCTCCTCCACATCGAGAGGAGCCAGATGAGGTGGTTCGGGCATCTGGTCAGGATGCCACCTGAACGTCTCCCTAGGTAGGTATTTCGGGCACGTCCGACCGGTAGGAGGCCACGGGGAAGACCCAGGACAGGTTGGGAAGACTATGTCTCCCGGCTGGCCTGGGAACGCCTCGGGATCCCCCGGGAGGAGCTGGACGAGGTGGCTGGGAAGAGGGAAGTCTGGGCTTCCTTGCTTAGGCTGCTGCCCCCAAGACCCGACCTCGGATAAGCGGAAGAAGATGGATGGATGTATGGATGGAAAAAATATATTAACTGCTTGCTTATCTTTATTAGACTTAGACTTACTTTTATCATCATTCAAATTTGAACTTTACAGTACTGATAAGAATGACATTTTTTTGCATTAGCTCGTTGTAGTGCAGGATAAAATAGCAATAAGGTGCAGATATAAATAAATAGATTACTGTACAAATAAATATATTGCACTTTTGCATATGCATCCCCATTTATGGATTTATGTTATATTTTCTTTATATTCATATAAGATACGTTTAAAGGCCTACTGAAATGAGACTTTCTTATTTAAACGGGGATAGCAGGTCCATTCTGTGTCATACTTGATCATTTCGCGATATTGCCATATTTTTGCTGAAAGGATTTAGTAGAGAATATCCAGAATATCTACCGGCAGTCGCAGACGATGACGTCACATGTTGATGACTCCTCATACACTGTATAGTCCCATTGATTTTAATGGGAGCCTCCAACAAAAACAGCTATTCAGACTGAGAAAACAACAATTTCCCCATTAATTTGAACGAAGATGAAAGATTTGTGTTTGAGGATATTGATAGCGACGGACTAGAAAAAAACAAGTAAAAAAAAAAAAACGCGATTGCAATCGCGTTGCATTGAGACGTATTCATATGTTTTTAGACACATTTACTATGATAATTCTGGGAAATCCCTTATCTTTCTATTGTGTTGCTAGTGTTTTAGTGAGTTTAACTGTACCTGATAGTCGGAGGTGTACGTCCACGGCCGGGTGTTGACGCGCAGAGTCTCAGGGAAGTCGACGGCAGCTGTATGGACGGCACAAGCTCAGCTGATATCCGCTAAGAGGCGACTTTTTAACCACAATTTTCTCACCGAAACCTGCTGGTTGACATGTAGTCGGGATCCATGTCCGCTGTGATCCATACGAAAGTTTCACTTCTGTGAATTTTAAACAAGGAATCACCGTGTGTTTGTTTGGCTGAAGGCTAAAGCTTCCCAACTCCATCTTTCTACTGTGACCTCTCCAATATTAATTGAACAAATTGCAAAAGATTCAGCAACACAGAGGTCCAAAATACTGTGTTATTATGCCGTTAAAGCAGATGACTTTTATCTGTGTGTACGCAGCGCTCATATTCATAACAGCCCGTGACGTTACGCATACACGTCATCATTACGCGACGTTTTAAAGAAAAAAGTCCCGGGAAATTTAAAATTGCAATTTAGTAAACTAAAAAGGCCGTATTGGCATGTGTTGCAATGTTAATATTTCATCATTGATATATAAACTATCAGACTGCGTGGTGGGTAGTAGTGGGTTTCAGTAGGCCTTTAAGATACATATGTATACATATATATATCTTTTAAAATGTAATTTCTAAAATGCAACAAAATGTTATATTTTACTATAGTACTTGTATAGCCTGTCTTATGATTTCAAAGCAAGTAATCAAATTGTGCACTCTAATAATTACAATGGAATTTTTGGTAAAATTCTACTAACTGAGCTGCCAGTTATTTTTTTTTACAAACAAAACTTTGGTACTGTTTGTGTTTACTGTAATACACTATAAAATCAATAACTCTAGATTTTACTGTAAAAGATTGGTACTGTTTTTCCATTCCATTTACAGTAATATGCTGTATAAAAAAACACTGCAACTTTTACGATAAAAGTCTAGCAGCTGAGCAAGTTTTTTTTTACACTAAAATCTATATTATGTTTTTTAAGCAAACTTAAAAAAAGTGAATAATCAAATATTTAGGCAATGATGCAATATCATCAGCTGAATCCTTATACTTAAAAAAAAAATCATATTTTACAAACCCCGTTTCCATATGAGTTGGCAAATTGTGGTGATGTACATATAAACGGAATACAATGATTTGCAAATCCTTTTTAACCCATATTCAATTGAATGCACTACAAAGAAAAGATATTTAATGTTCAAACTCGTAAACGTAATTTTTTTTTGCAAATAATAATTAACTTAGAATTTCTTGGCTGCAACATGTGCCAAAGTAGTTGGGAAAGGACATGTTCACCACTGTGTTACATCACCTTTTCTTTTAACAACACTCAATAAACGTTTGGGAACTGAGGAAACTAATTGTTGAAGCTTTGAAAGTGGAATTCTTTCCCATTCTTGTTTTATGTAGAGCTTTAGTCCTTCAACTGTCCGGTGTCTCCGCTGTCGTATTTTACGCTTAATAATGCGCCACACATTTTCGATGAGAGACTGGTCTGGACTGCAGGCGGGTCAGGAAAGTCCCCGCACTCTTTTACTTCGAAGCCACGCTGTTGTAACACATGGCTTGGCATTTTCTTGCTGAAATAAGCAGGGGCGTCCATGATAACGTTGCTCGGATGACAACATATGTTGCTCCAAAACCTGTATGGACCATTCAGCATTAATGTTGCCTTCACAGATGTGTAAGTTACCCATGCCTTGGGCACTAATACACCTCCATACCAGCACAGATGCCGGCTTTTGAACTTTGCATCGATAACAATCCGGATAGTTATTTTCCTCTTTGTTCCTAAGGACACCACGTCCACAGTTTCCAAATAAAATTTTAAATGTGGACTCGTCAGACCACAGAACACTTTTCCACTTTGCATCAGTCCATCAGTGATATGCTTTACACACTGATGTCGGTTTTTGATGCAGTACCGTCTGAGGGATCAAAGGTCCGTAATATCATCGCTTACGTGCAGTGATTTCTCCAGATTCTCTGAACCTTTTGATGATTTTACAGAAAGTAGATGGTAAAATCCCCAAATTCCTTGCAATAGCTCATTGAGAAATGTTGTTCTAAAACCGTTCGACAATTTGCTTACAAATTGGTGACCCTCACCCCATCCTTGTTTGTGAATTACTGAGCATTTCATGGAAGCTGGTTTTATACCCAATCATGGCACCCACCTGATCCCAATTAGCCTGCACACCTGTGGGATGTTCCAAATAAGTGTTTGATGAGCATACCTCAACTTTATCAGTATTTTTTGCCACCTTTCCCAACTTCTTTGTCACGTGTTGCTGGCATCAAATTCTAAAGTTAATTAATTATTTGCAAAAAAAAAACAAATTTTCTTTATCAGTTTGACCACCAAAAATGTTGTCTTTGTAGTATATTCAACTGAATATGGGTTGAAAATGAGTTGCAAATCATTGTATTCCGTTTATATTTATATCTAACACAATTTCCCAACTCATATGGAAACGGGCTTTGTACAAGTAGTAATAAAAACCAGTTTGACACCCCTGGTACAGATGTTCCTTTTAATACAGGCGTGTCCCTCCGTCATATGTCATTGTATATGCTCATGTACTGTGGTATAACTACATTGATCAACATGGTAACTAGCTAAAAAAATACAATGACACTCCTTGACAGTAGGATTTACTTAATTCTGCAAATATTCCCTCCACGGTTATTGTTTGCTGTGTCACTGTGACGGCAGCAGTGACCTTGCTGTTACGTAACATGAGTGCGACGCTGTTCCGTGTGTCGTCTTTTATTACCTGGATCACCTTTGCCTGCCTGAAAAACATTGGGATGTCCTTCATGCTTAATTCGGAATAAGTACAACATATTCAAACCGCAAAACCAGTGAAGTTGGCACTTTGTGTAAATGGTAAATAAAAAGCAAATCTTTTTCAACTTATATTCAATTGAATAGAATGCAAAAACAAGATATTTCATGTTCACACTGAGAAACAACTTTTTTTTGCAAATAATCATTAACTTAAAATTTAATAGCAGCAAAACATTGCAAAAAATTTGGAACAGAGCCATTTTTACCACTGTGTTACATTGCCTTTCCTTTTGACAACATTCAGTAAAGGTTTGGGAACTGAGGAGACACTTTTGAAGTGGAATTATTTCTCATTCTTGCTTGATGTGCAGCTTAAGTTGTTCAACAGTCTCCCTTCTGATATTCTAGGCTTCATAATGCACCACACATTTTCGAAGGGAGAACCATCTGGACTACAGGCAGGCCAGTCTAGTACCCGCACTCTTTTACTAGGAAGCCATGCTATTAGCATTGTCTTGCTGAAATAAGCAGGGGCGTCCATGATAACGTTGCTTGCATGGCAACATATGTTGCTCCAAAACTTGTATGTACCTTTCAGCATTAATGGTGCCTTCACAGATGTTTAAGTTACCCATGCCTTGGGCACTAATACACCCCCATATCATCACAGATGCTGGCTTTTACACTTTGCACCTAAAACAATCCGGAAGGTTCTTTTCCTTTGTTGGTCCGGACGACACCACGTCCACAGTTTCCAAAATCAATTTGAAATGTGGACTCCTCAGATCACAGAACCCTTTTCCACTTTGCATCAGTCCATCTCAGATGAGTTCGGGCCCAGCGAAGCCGGCGGCTTTTCTGGGTGCTGTTGATAAATGGCTTTGGTTTTGCATAGTAGAGTTTTAACTTGCACTTACAGATAAAGCAACTAACTGTAGTTATTGACAGTGGTTTTCTGAAATGTTCCTGAGCCCATGTGGTAATATCCTTTACACGCTTTTTGATGCAGTCCCGCCTTAGGGATCAAAAATCCATAATATCATCGCTTACATGCAGTGATTTCTCCAGATTCTCTGAATCTTTTGACGATATTACGGACTGCAATAGCTGGTTGACAAATGTTGTTCTTAAACAATTTGCTCAGGCATTTGTTGACAAAGTGGTGACCGTCGCCCCATCCTTGTTTGCTTTTATACCCAATCATGGCACCCACCTTTTCCCAATTAGCCCGTTCAGTTCTGGGATGTTGCAAATAAGTGTTTGATGAGCATTCCTCAACGTTCTCAATCATTTTTGCCACTTGCGCCAGCTTTTTTGAAACATTTTGCTGGCATCAAATTCCAAATGAGCTATTATTTGCACAAAAAAAAAGTTTACCTGTTTGAACGTTAAATATCTTGTCTTTGCAGTCTATTCAATTGAATATAAGTTTGCAAATCATTGTATTCTCTTTTTATTTACCATTTACACAACGTGACGACTTCACTGGCTTTGGGTTTTTGTACATGAGAGTGGAAAAACCTCCAAATTCTGAGAGTGAACAGATGGTTTTTGATCCTCTTCTTGTCAGTTGAACCTGGTGTGAAGTCGCTAGTTACCATGGCAACCTATAACCTAAAGTGAGGTTGCTTCCTGATTGCGATTAGTGGCAGTTAAGCCCAAAGAAATTTGGCCAACCTGCTAATCTCCTTCCTGGCCCGCTCTTCCACACCCTCCAAGACTTAAAGGGGAAGCACACTCTTTCTGGAATCATTCACAATCCCTACGCAAGACAAGAACACATATGTTTTTCTTGTTTTATACATTCTAACCGGTAAATCAGGGGTGTCGAACACAGTTACACTGTTATGGCTGTCCTAAGAGGGGCTGCTTGTAGCCGAATATTATTTATGAATATAAATTAGAGGGGTCCTATAATGGCTTTTTTGCCTATATTCCGATATTGTCCAACTCTCAAGTGCCAACTTCGGTATCAACCGATACCGATCCATACAGTTGTGGAATTAACACATTTTTATGCCTGATTTTGTTGTGATGCCCCGCTGGATGCATTAAACCATGGGTGTCAAACTCTGGCCCGCGGGCCAAGTTTGGCCCGCCGTGTAATTTCATTTGGCCATTGAGGTGATATCAAATTAAGATTAGAGCTGTCCCGCCAGTATTATTCAGCGCCAGTGCCTCTTTAAAGGGGAACATTATCACCAGACCTATGCAAGCGTCAATATATACCTTGATGGTGCAAAAAAAAGACCAAGTATTTTTTTAACCGATTTCCAAACTCTAAATGGGTGAATTTTGGTGAATTAAACGCCTTTCTGTTTATCGCTCTGGAGGGGATGACGTCAGAATGTGACGTCGCCGAGGTAATACAGCCGCCATTTTCATTTTCAACCCATTGTAAACATTGGGTCTCAGCTCTGTTATTTTCCGTTTTTTCGACTATTATTTGGAACCTTGGGGACATCATGCCTCGTCGGTGTGTTGTCGGAGGGTGTAACAACACTAACAGGGAGGGATTCAAGTTGCACCACTGGCCCGAAGATGCGAAAGTGTCTGCCGCCAGACCCCCATTGAATGTACCAAAGTGTCTCCACATTTTACCGGCGATGACAGACATGGCACAGAGATGTATAGATAACCTGCAGATGCATTTGCAATGATAAAGTCAACGAAATCACAAAGGTGAGTTTTGTTGATGTTGACTTATGTGCTAATCACACATATTTGGTTGCGTCGTGACTGCCAGCTAATCAATGCTAACATGCTATGCTAATCGACGCTAACATGCTATTTCCCGGCGGTGCTAAAGCAGACATGGCACAAAGATGTATAGATAACCTGCAGATGCATTTGTAACGATAAAGTCATAGAAATCACAAAGGTGAGTTTTGTTGATGTTGACTGCCAGCTAAATCGATGCTAACATGCTATGCTAATCGATGCTAACATGCTATTTACCGGCGGTGCTAAAGCAGACATGGCACAGAGATGTATGGATAACCTGCATACATCTCTGTTTTCTTCCACCCACATTTAATACGAAAAAAAACACTTACCAATCGACGGATTTAACTTGCTCCAGTGTCACGAGATGCGAAAGTCCTGATCGTTTGGTCCGCACATTTTACCGGCGATGCTAATGCAGCTATTCGGCCATGCTATGGCTATGAATAGCGTCAATAGCTATTCGCTCAATAGCTTCAGTTTCTTCTTAAATACTTTCATACTCCAACCATCCGTTTCAATACATGCGTAATCTGTTGAATCGCTTAAACCGCTGAAATCCGAGTCTGAATCCGAGCTAATGTCGCTATATCTTGCTGTTGTATTCGCCATTGTTTGTTTACATTGGCAGCACTGTATGACATCACAGAGAAATGGATAGTGGCATCGCAAATAAGGAAAATCAAGCACTTTAAAGCTTTTTTAGGGATATTCAGAGACCGGTAAAATTTTGAGAAAAAATTCAAAAAATACAACATGCCACTGGGAACTGATTTTTATTGTTTTTAACCCTTTTGAAATTGTGATAATGTTCCCCTTTAACACCGCATTCACCGCTGATACTCATACTTGTCAACCCTCAGAATTTTCCCGTTAGACTCCCGAAGTTCAGTGCCGCTCCCGAAAATGGTTAAACAGCTTGCTCCCAATCAAAACGGACTGGGTTCAAATCCCAGTCAGATCGATGAGGTAACTAGGAAAGCTTCAGCTGGTGGAGTTAAGCTTTTATATCATAGTTTACTGAGACAGGTTCTCAATTAGATATGTCATTGGGGCCCTAAATCTCCCTTTAAGAAGACCCGTAATTTATTTTATCCTTCGGGTCTTCCATTCACGTTCACTGTTCACCTACAAGGCCGCCAAGTGCATGTGCTCGCAAAAGGATGCAAACACCTCATTCTGTTTTTAATTGGTTTTAGGAGTCTTTTTACGTGTTTTAGGAGTCTTATTATGTGTTTTAGGAGTCTTGATACGTGTTTTAGGAGTAATTTATGTTTTAGATGTCACTGTGCATCTCTTAAGATTCATTTTATGTGTTTTAGAGTCATTTTTAATGTTTTAGAACAGGGGTAGGGAACCTGTGGCTCTAGAGCCAGATGTGGCTCTTTTGATGACTGCATCTGGCTCTCAGATAAATCTTAGCTGACATTGCTAAACACGGTAAGTAATGAATAATTCTGCCGGTAATCACAGTGTCAAAAATAACTTTCAAAATATAAAAGATTCTCATGCATTTTAATCCATCCGTCCGGTTTCTACCGCACCTGTTCAAGAAGTTGCATTAATGGTAAGAAGTACTTTATTTATTGTTGGCTAGCTTCAGAATAACAATGTTATTAAAAAGAATTAGAGACTTATTACACTCTAAAAATGTTGGACTTACTTAAAAATGCATGCATCATCATCATTTATTTTTATTCCTTTCATGAAAATGCATATATAAAAGCCGCGTACAATTGACACTCTCATTGTTTTTTTTGTTTCTTATACATTTCCATGATCAGAAAGGAGCAGATGGAAGAATAATATTCTTATATTTATCTGCCCCCTTTTTAACACAAACTATTTTCGATGACTTTATAAGTGTTCCCTCCAACAACACCCGAACTCCAACATACTTTTCAATTTTCCTTTAAGCATTTTCACAATGACACGTCCAATCTAAATCAAAATTCAGTTTGATATAATTCTAGTTTTCTCTTTTTATAACTCTTTTTAAAAACAAAGATATTCTTACAGCTTTTTAAGTCTTTCTTTAGAGAATTCCATGCTTTCACACCAAAAACAGACAAGCACATTTGTTTCAAATTTGTTCGCATTCTTGGATGTTTAAAGTCATACAGCCCTCTGTGGTTCTCATCTTCAGATGTGAACACATAACTTTTGAATGTCCTTCGGAAGAATTTTATTTCTCGCTTTGAACATCATTAATAGAGTATTCAATTCTACAATGTATTTTAGTTTTAGTAATCCTGACCTAATGAAGTGGTTTTGTGTGGTCTCTATATCGTAATTTAAAAATTATACGAATTGCTCTTTTCTGTGTAATAAAGGCATTATATTGCTATAATATGTATTTCCCAATATTTCTGCACAATAATTGAAATAATATAGAAAAATAGTTGTATTCAGTCTTAAAAAAAATATTATATGCCTCTCACAGAAATATTTTTTTAAATATTGGGCTTGTATGGCTCTCTCAGCTAAAAAGGTTCCCGACCCCTGTTTTAGAATTTGGTTGTTGTGTTTTTAAATGTTTTACTAGTCATTTTAATGTGTTCAGTCATTTCATGCATTTGTGTTTCGCACAAGAGGTAGAACATCTCACCCTGTTTTTTCTGGAATCAAGGATGGCTGAGTGGTCAAAACAGCTATCTCCCATTTAAAGAGGACTGGGTTCTAATCCCAGTCATGTTGATCGGTAACTAGGTAAGATCCAGTGGGAGGAGTTAAAGTTCACCCGGACAACAATATCGGGGGCGTGCCTTGAAGGCACTGCCAATATTCCTTTACAGCAGGGATCGATAACCTTTTTGGCTGTGAGAGCCATGAAAGCCAAATATTTCAAAATGCATTTCCGTGAGAGCCATATTATATTTTTTAACACTGAATACAACTAAATGTGTGCATTTAGAGTAAGACTAACATTTTTAGAGTATAATAAGTCTCTTATTCTTTTTAATAACATTGTTATTCTGAAGCTAACCAATAACAAATCAAATGTCATGTCTGTTGATCATGTTTTTGTTTGGCCATGTGCTGTTTGTCCTTTGGACTCTTTAAGTTCCTGTTTTTTTTTCCACTCCCTTGTCTGGTTTCCTTGGTTATTCGTTTAGTCCACCTGTCTGGTGGACAAAATGCCCGCTCACCTGCTTCCCGAGCACTAATCAGAAGCAGTATTTAAGCTCGTCTTTGCCAGTCAGTCGCCCTGGCGTCAATGTGATCTTTTCTTGCTCTGTGCTGACTTGTTTCATGCCTTGCCATAGTTTTGTTTGATTTATGTTCATAGTCTGTTTATGCATTAGCTTTGTTCTTTAGCCCAAGTTGTGCCTGCGCTGTGGGCGTTTTTTGTTTGTATCTTTTTTTTTGTGTAAATTAAATCATGTTTTTACCTAAATACCATGTCCCGAGTAGTCCGTCTGCCTTCCTGGGAGAACGACCCTGCAGCAAGCTGCGACCCCCCCGCCCCCCATCGTGACATAAAATACTTCTTACCATTAATGCGACTTCTTGAACAGGTGCGATAGAAAACGGATGGATGGATTTAAATGCATGAGAATGTTTTATATTTTGCACGTTATTTTTAGCACTGTGATTACCAGCAAAATTATTCATAATTATCTCGTTAAGCAATGTCAGCTAAGATTTATCTGAGAGCCAGATGCAGTCATCAAAAGAGCCACATCTGGCTCTAGAGCCATAGGTTCCCTACCCCTGCTCTACAGCCTGCCGTCATGTCCGCTTTTACGCCATACAAACAACGTGCCAGCACAGTCACATAATACATGTGGCTTTAACACACACAAGTGAATGCAAGGCATACTTGCTCAACAGCCATACAGCTCACACTGAGGGTGGCCGTATAAACAACTTTAACACAGTTACAAATATGCACCACAATGTGAACCCACACCAAACAAGAATGACAAACACATTTCGGGAGAACATCCGCACCGTAACAGAACATAAACACAACAGAAGAAATACCCAGAAGCCCTTGCAGCACTAACTTTTCCGGGACGCTACAATATACACCCCCGCTACCACCACGGACATCTCTAATACAAACGTATAAGAATTCACCTCATGATTTTTTTAAATGAATTGCTGTACATTTGATTATTATAGTTGTATTTGTAAAAAAAAACATTTTTTCATTAAAAAAACTAACAAAAACTGGTAGCTGAGTCGCCAGAATTTCACCGTAAAATGTTTTTTTTACAGCATATTACTGTAAATAGAAAAAATGGTGCTATAGTTGTTTTTTACTGTAAAATCCTTTCAAATGAGCAGCCATTTTTTTTTTACTGTAATAGCTACTGTCTTTTCTACAGTGTACAATGGGAGGAATAACTCAAGCAGATATTTATTTAATTTTAATTTGAAAGTGTTTGAAATGAATGATAGTATTACATTTAAGTTCAAGTTAAAGTACCAGTGATTGTCACACGTACACTCGGTGTGGTGAAATTTGTCCTCGGCATTTGACCCATCCCCTTGTCCACCCCCTGGGGGGTAAGGGGAGCAGTGGGCAGCAGCGGTGACGCGCCCGGGAATCATTTATGTTGATTTAACCCCCAATTCCAGCCTTTGATGCTGAGTGCCAAGCAGGGAGGCAATGGGTCCCATTTTTTTTATAGTCTTGGTATGACTCGGCCGGGGTTAAACTCATGACCTACCGATTTTAGGGGGGACACTCTAACCACTAGGCCACTGAGTAGGTTTTAGTTGCATTATTAGATAATATAGTTTAATATGTACTCAGCACGGGCTTGTTTGATACTTGGCACAATCTTGAAAGTATGCTATTGTCTTTAACATTAGCGTGCTAATGTTTCATGCTACCTGCTAAGCTAATTGTGTATGTTTTATACCTAAAAATCATAGATTTCGATACTTGGCATCGTCTTAGAAGCATGCTATTTTCTCTTGCGAGCTTTCTAGCTAATTGTGTATGTTCAAAGTTAAAAACCATAGATTTGGATACTTGGCACCATCTTGAAAGTATTTTAACGTCTATTATATTAACATGATAATGTTTTATGCTAACTTTTTAGCTTATTTTATACTGTATGTTTAAAGCTAAAAATCATTGACTTGTACTCATGGTGCCATCTTAGAAGTATACTAATTTATTTTTATGCTAGCTTTTTGCTATACTTGAATATTTAAACCTAAACATCATGGATTTTGATGCTTGGCCCCATCTTACAAGTATGCCAGTGTCTCTGATATTAATATGTTAACGTTTTATGCTAACTAATTTTGTATGTTTACACCCAAAAATTGTGCATTTTAGTATTTAGCGCTATCTTAGATGTATGCTAATCTGTCCTATGCCATCATGCTATTGTTTTATTGATTTGAATGTTTAAAAATCATGAAGTTTGATAATTAGCACAATCTTGAAAGTATGCTAATGTCTTCAACTTTAGCATGCTAATGTTTTATGCTAGCTGTTAAGCTAACTGTGTATGTTTTATACCTAAAAAACACACCTTTTGATACTTGGCGCCATTTTAGAAGTACGTTAATCTCCTTTGATTGATTGATTGATTGATACTTTTATTAGTAGATTGCACAGTTCAGTACATATTCCGTACAATTGACCACTAAGTGGTAACAGCCGAATAAGTTTTTCAATTCATTCGTGGTAAATCCTATGCCATCATGCTAATGTTTCATACTATATTTGAATTAGGGCTGGGCGATATTGCCTTTTTTAAATATCGCGATATACGATATATATTACGATATTTTGCCTTGGCCTTGAATGAACACTTGATACATATAATCACAGCAGTATGATGATTCTATGTGTCTACATTAAAACATTCTTCTTCATACTGCATTAATGTATGCTACTTTTAAACTTTCATGCAGAGAGGGAAATCACAACTAAGTCAATTGATCAAAAGTGTATTTATTAAAGTTATTAAGCAATGGCACGAACATTCAAGTCCTTTCCAAAACATAAATTGCAAGATTGTCAGAGACAATCAAATAGTATTCGTCCTTAACTATGTGGTATATTACTAAGGTTATGAAATGATCTTCATTCTCCAGCGAGTGACTTTACAAATGATGCTACATATTAGCAGAAATTCTACTTTTTATAGCATCGCTTTTTCCTCCCACACTTGAC
Organism: Nerophis ophidion; assembly: GCF_033978795.1. NCBI lineage: Eukaryota > Metazoa > Chordata > Actinopteri > Syngnathiformes > Syngnathidae > Nerophis > Nerophis ophidion. The sequence goes on along the minus strand of NC_084620.1, from coordinate 49,656,270 downwards.
ACATTACGGTTGTCTGTTCAACATATTCCCACTTGAAGCCGATCCACCGCCAGACGATGGAAACCCTGCTGTTTTTCTTGGGAATTAAGTCTTCCTTCATTTGTTACAAGATCCGCATCTTCTTTCTCCCGTACGGCTACATTAGCAGCTAATGTTAGCCACGCCGATACCTCTCTGCTGGGCGAGGGTGTTTTTGTGACGTCTGACGTGACAGTTTGTGACGTATGTAAGAATGTGCGCCTGCTTGTCTGTGAGGAGACACAGGAAAGAGCGAGGAGAGCCTGAAGTGTACGCCCGCAGGTAAAAGTCCTGCGTGAGAACGTATACTCGAGTATTACGATATAGTCATCTTCTATGTCGCACAGAGACAAACCAGCGATATATCGTATATATCAATATATCGCCCGGCCCTAATTTGAATGTTTAAAAATAATGAAGCTTGATACTTGGCACCATCTTGAAATTATGCTAATGTCTTTAATATTAGCATGCTAATATTTTATGTTAGCTGTTAAGCTAACTGTGTATGTTTTATACCTAAAATCCATAGATTTTGATACTTAGCGCCGTCTTAGAAGTATGCTAACATCTCTTATATCAACATGCTAATGTTTTATGCGAGCTTTCTAGCTAATTTTGTATGTTAAAAGCTAAAAATCATGGATTTCGATACTTGGCGCCATTTTAGAAGTATGTTAACGTCTCTTATATTAACTTGCTAATGTTTTATGCTAGTTTATTAGCTGATTTTGTATGTTTAAAGCTAAAAATCATTGATTTTGATACTTGGCGCTAGGGCTGGGCGATATATCGATATATGCGATATATCGCAGGTTTGACACTGTGTAATATAGAAAATGATTATATCGTAATTATCGATTAGCTGCGGGCTTAATTTAATAATTTAAAAGTGCTACAAAACAAAACGACGAAACTTCTTTTTATTTGTCTTGTCTTTTTATTTATTTTTGCTGATCCGAAAAATGATCCGATCCGTGACTCTGATCCGAGAAACGATCCGAACCGTGAGTTTTTTGATCCGTTGCACCCCTAGTAACAAATGAAGGAAGAATTAATTTTCCAAGAAAAACTGCAGGGGGTCCATCGTCTGGCGGTGGTTCGGCTTCAAGCGGAAATATGTCGAATACACAACTTTAATTTGTCATGTGTGGGGCACAAGCGTTGCTACCAAAAGTGGCATTACTGCTAATATGTAGCATCATTTGAAAAGTCACCTGCTAATAACTTTAATAAATACAGTTTTGGTAAATTTACTTAGTTGTGATTTCCTTCTCTACATGAAAGTTTAAAAGTAGCATATATTAATGCAGTATGAAGAAGAATGTTTTCATGTAGACACATAGAATCATCATACTGCTTTGATTATATGCATCAAGTGTTCATTCAAGGCCAAGGCAAAATATCATAATATATATCGTATATCGCAATATGGCATAAAAATATCGCGATATTAATAAAAGCCAATATCGCCCAGCCCTACTTGGCGTCATCTTAGAAGTGCGCCGGCGTCGATCAATCGCAGTCCCATCAAAACTTCTGCTTCGTCACATATGGCACAAAGCTCTAAAACAACACCTCCAGGCAACTTCAAACCTTTTCTAATACCCTCCTCCATTCACATCCCATCTCCCCGGATTATAAACAACTCAAATGTACTTCTAATGTATATACTTGTTCTTATGCTATCTGAACTCACTATGTTCTCTGCTGGCTGTACATATCCTACTGTAAGACCTACACTGTTTGAATGTCCACATTTCTCTGTTGATGCAATTGTTGATGACTGAAGTTCTGATATCAACCAAAGCTCCTCATCCCACCCCCCGGATTGTAAATAATTCAATGTACATACTATGATGATTAACTTGTGTGATGACTGTATTATGTTGATAGTATATATTTGTACCATGAATTGATTTACGTGGACCCCGACTTAAACAAGTTGAAAAACTTATTCGGGTTACCATTTAGTGGTCAATTGTACGGAATATGTACTGTACTGTGCAATCTTCTAATAAAAGTATCAATCAATCAATAAAAGTATCAAAAGCTAAGATGTTTTGTTCAGATAACCTAGCATATATTGACCTACATTAGATTGCTTTTAGCAGCTTTTATGACTCTTAATGGAAGAATGTGCTGAAGAAAGAAACCAAATGACAGGAAGGACTAAGTTAGTCCGTCCAGTTGACTTCAGCCACGACAGGATCACCTTCGGGATATATTTCGAAACTCACAGCTGAGTAAACATACCGTCAATTCGCCGACTGAATCGTACTTTTATTATAAATTCTTTAGTACAATAACATCACAAAGAGCATACATATTTCCCCCCGGCGGTGAGTGTTTGTCTTTATTAAAACAACGCAGATAAGCTGTTTTAAATGACAACTCTACGTTCTTGGCAAATCCCTTTGATACATGAATCAATTGTGTGTGCAGTCAATAACGTAGTAAATACCAAGAAGTAAATACTTATGTTGCAATATACAGTATGTGAACATGTCCTTGGCTGGGAACAACATGTTTCTTGCATGGACGCTATTATCAACAGAGGGATTGCACTGTCATAAAGGTTTTAGATGCGATCTAATCAACAGGAAACAAGACAGATAGTGCCATCAAACACCATGAGAACGGCTGTTATGACATTCTGACGGAAGTACAAGCCCCAAAACCAGTGAAGTTGGCACCTTTTCGACCTACATTCAATGGAATAGACTGCAAAGACAAGATATGTCATGTTCGAATGTTGCAAATATTAGCTCATTTGGAATTTGGTGCCTGCGACATGGTTCAAAAAAGATGTTACAAGTGGCTAAAAGGACTGAGAAAGTTGATGGATGCTCATCAAACACTTATTTGGAACATCCCACAGGTGAACAGGCTAATTGGGAAGAGGTGAGTGCCATGATTGGGTATAAAAGCAGCTTCCATGAAATGCTCAAGTGGTTCACAAACAAGGTCGGGGCGAGGGTCACCACTTTGTCAATAAATGCCTGAGCAAAATGTTCAAGAACAATTCTCAACCAGCTATTACAAGGAATTAAGGGATTTCACTATTTACGGTCTGTAATATCAAAAGGTTCAGAGAATCTGGAGAAATCACTCCATGACATTATGGACCTTCAATCCCTCAGGCGCTACTGCATCGAAAAATCACATCAGTGTGTAAAGGATATCACCACATGGTCTCAGGAACACTTCAGAAAACCACTGTCAGTCACTACAGTGTGTCTGTAATTGCAAGTTAAAACTCTATTATGCTAAGCCAAAGCCATTTATCAACAACACCCAGAACCGCCGCCGGATCCACTGGACCCCGAGCTCATCTAAGATGAACTGATGCAAAGTGGAAAAATGTTCTGTGGTCTGACGAGTCCACTTTTTAAAATGTTTTTGGAAACTTGTGGACGTCGTCTCCTCCGGACCAAAGAGGAAAAGAACCATCCGGATTGTTCAAGGCGCAAAGTGTAAAAGGCAGCTTCTGTAATGGTATGGGGGTGTAACTTACACATCTGTGAAGGCACCATTAATGCTGAAAGGTACGTACAGGTTTTGGAGCAACATAAATTGCCATCCAAGCAACGTTATCATGGACGCCCCTGCTTATTTCAGCAAGACGATGCCACGCCACCTGTTACAACAGCGTGGCTTCATAAAAGAGTGTGGTTACTAGACTGGCCTGCCTGTAGTCCAGACCCGTCTCCCTTTTAAAATATGAAGGCTAAAATATCAGAAGGGAGACTGTTGAACAACTTGAGCTGTAAATCAAGCAAGATCTGGAAAGAATTCCACTTCAAAAATGTGTCTTCTCAGTCCCCAAACCTTTCCTGAGTGTTGTTAAAAGGAAAGGCCATGTAACACAGTGGTGAAAATGCTCCTGTGACAACTTTTATGCAATGTGTTGCTGCCATTAAATTCTAAGTTCATGATTATTTGCATAAAAATACAAAGTTTCTCAGTTTGAATGTTAAATATCTTGTCTTTGCAGTCTATTCAGTTGAATATAAGTTGAAAAGGATTTGCAAATCATTGTATTCTCTTTTTATTTACCATTTACACAACGTGACAACTTCACTGCTTTTGGCTTTTGGACTTTATACCAGTTCGGGTTCCCCCGGGAGGAGCTGGACGAAGTGGCTGGGGAGAGGGATGTCTGGGCTTCCCTGCTTAGGCTGCTGCCCCCGCGACACTACTTCGGATAAGTGGAAGAAGATGGGTGGCTGGATGGACTTTATACCAGTGGTTCTTAACCATAGAAGTATACCTTAGAAGTACGCTAGCTAGCATGATGTCATTATGCTAAGGTTGTATACTAGCTTTTTAGCCACTTTTGTTTGTTTCAGTCTCCAAAATCATGGATTTTGACCCTTGGTGCTGATATTAGCATGCAAAAAATGCCAAAAAGTTGTGGTCGGTATACATATACATTTAGGCCTCCACTCAGGCTTGATCCCAGGGACCCCAAAGGATTTTGGTCAAAAACATATTTGAAATGTGTCATTATTTTGTATTATTGTTATTCAAAGTTTAAATCTCTAGAATAACATTAGGTCTATCTGTCAATATAACGTTTTTACATATTTAAGTTGTATGCCCTTTTTGTCAATGAAAACCCTGCTTTGTTATGGAAAAAAACAACAAAATATGCAATAGTTTCCCCCAATAGAATTTTAAAGTGGAATATTTGACATTATAGAATAATCGGATCCTTAAAAATGTCAACACATAACACCATTGATTTCAATTGATTATTTTTTTTAGCAATGACACACACAAAAAAAAAAAAATCGCACGAAAATTATTGGGGATCCAAAAGGGTCCTTCTCATTAAAAATAAAAAAATTTTTTTTTTTTTTTTTTTACTGTTTACTTTAAACACAATTATCTTGAGATCAACTTCAGATCCATTTGTACATTATAATTTTTATTGTTGTTTATGTTTTTTGTTTGTTCTTATTATGCCCTTCTTTAGAAAACAACTTTGTTTTTTATATGGCAATCACAAAATATGCAACATTTTTCCCCCCAAAATATCTCAAAATGGAACATTTAATGTGACATTGATTTTGATTAGTTATTTATTTTTTTAAAGAAAATAACAGCCTGCATGGCAGCTTTGTGTTATTAGAGTAAACAATGCACCATTTTCTTGTCACATTTCACCTGTTTACTCTTTTATACCACTTTTTCTGTTTTTTATTTTTTTAATCGTATTTTTAGAATGTGCTTAGAGCAGTTAAAAAATTACCCGCGGGCCGCACTTTGGACACCCTGGTATAGGCCTTAGCGGTACTCAGTTGTAATACATTCTTCCACCACTTGTGGCAGTAATGACAATATCAAACAGAAGTCTGGAGAAAAAGTAATCGAAACATTTCTCAAGCACAGAAATTAAAAGGTATTTTTCAACTTTTTTGTGGCTAAAAGCACTTCTTTGTTCTCTTTAAAGGGCTTTGATTTGTTTTGACTTCTTGTCCTCTTGACAGGGTCGACCCTCCGCACCCTGACATATCCTGGCGGAGGTCAAGACCGTCCTCTACATGCCATCCCCGGGGTGAGCGTGCTCAACCTCTCGCACTAAAACGCCGTTTCTCCCGTGGTGTCGCCATGTTTTCCCCGTTTGAAGCGGGCGCCAGTGGCCCCTCCACCCGCCGCTCTGATCACCGGACACCCGCCCGCCTCCAGCGGCCTGCACATACCCGAGAGGAGGTAAGTCACTGGCAATGTCATTTGGAGCACGGACAAAACCCTGTCACCTCGGTAAACCATCTTCCGCAATTCCTTGGAAGTCGTAGAGACACGCCTGAGCTTGCAAGCCCACGGCTTTGACGTAGCAAGCTGCTTGCACTGTAGCTTGCTGCGATTCTCAAAAAACAAACAAAAAAGTTGCTGCAAAAACAGCTTGTTCCTGATTACACGTATTAATTACAGCACAGAAACAGCAAACATGAATTGCGAGCAAACGTTCTTTTTTTCTTCATATCATCAATTTCACCGACGGCAAATGTTTATCAGTGGCCGCCATATGGAGTCAAAAGACTGTTTGGGGATGCAAAATGACACGCTATATCAACCTCGAGAACGTTGAAACAACATGCTTTTTGACAACGTTTATTCAATGTCAGGTTCCGATGTTGATTTGACCGTTGAATTTCGGTCATTTCCCAACCAATATTCTACAACACAAATACAGCCTTGAAACAACATACTTTTTGACAACGTTTATTCACTGTCAGGTTGCGATGTTGATTTGACAGTGAAATTTGTTCATTTTGCAACCAACATTCTACAACACAAATACAACGTTGAAACAAAATACTTTTTGACAACGTTATTCACTCTCAGGTTCCGATGTTGATATGACATTGAAATTTGGTCATTTTGCAACTAACATTCTACAACACAAATACAACGTTGAAATAACATGCTTTTTAATAATGTTTGTTCAATATTGGGTTCTGACGTTGATTTGACCGTTGAAATATGGTCATTTCCCAACCAACATTCTACAACACAAATACAACGTTGAAACAACATGCTTTTTGATAACGTTATTCACTGTCAGGTTCCGATGTTGATATGACATTGAAATTTGGTCATTTTGCAACTAACATTCTACAACACAAATACAACGTTGAAACAACATACTTTTTGACAACATTTATTCACTGTCAGGTTGCGATGTTGTTTTGACATTGAAATTTGTTCATTTTGCAACCAACATTCTACAACACGAATACAACGTTGAAACAACATGCTTTTTAATAACGTTTGTTCAATATTGGGTTCTGACGTTGATTTGACCGTTGAAATATGGTCATTTCCCAACCAACATTCTACAACACAAATACAACGTTGAAACAACATGCTTTTTGATAACGTTATTCACTGTCAGGTTCCGATGTTGATATGACATTGAAATTTGGTCATTTTGCAACTAACATTCTACAACACAAATACAACGTTGAAACAACATACTCTTTGACAACGTTTATTCACTGTCAGGTTGCGATGTTGATTTGACATTGAAATTTGGTCATTTTGCAACCAACATTCTACAACACAAATACAACGTTGAAATAACATGCTTTTTAATAACGTTTGTTCAATATTGGGTTCTGACGTTGATTTGACCGTTGAAATATGGTCATTTCCCGACCAACATTGTACAACACAAATACAATGTTGAAACAACATGCTTTTTGATAACGGTTATTCACTGTCAGGTTCCGATGTTGATTTGACATTGAAATTTGGTCATTTTGCAACCAACATTCTACAGCACAAATACAACCTTGAAACAACATACTTTTTGACAACGTTTATTCACTGTCAGGCTCCGATGTTGATTTGACATTGAAATTTGGTCATTTCCCAACCAATATTCTACAACACAAATACAATCTTGAAACAACATACTTTTTGACAACGTTTATTCACCGTCAGGTTCCGATGTTGATTTGACATCAAAATGTGGTCATTTTCCCAACCAACATTCTACAACACAAATACAACGTTGAAACAACATGCTTTTTGATAACGTTTATTCAACGTTGGGTTCTGACGTTGATTTGACCGTTGAAATGTAGTTATTTCCCAACCAATATCCTACAACACAAATGCAACGTTGAAACAACATGCCTTTTGAGGACATATAATGGTTTGTGATTTTGATATGATGTTTAAATTTGGTAATTTCCCAACCAATACAACACAAATACAATGTTGAATCAACATGCTTTTTGACGACGTTTATTCAATGTCAGGTTCCGATGTTGATTTGACATTGAAATTTGGTAATTTCCCAACCAATATTTTACAACACAAATACAACGTTCAAACAAAATGCTTTTTGACGACTTCGATTTAACCATTGAAATTTGGTCTTTTCCCAACCAATAGTCTACAATACAAATACAACATCAGAACAACATGCTTTTTGACAACGATTAATCAATGTTGGGTTGTGATTTTGATATGACGTTGAAATTTGGTCATTTCCCAACCAATATTCTACAACACAAATACAACCTTGAAACAACATACTTTTATACAATGTTTATTCACTGTCAGGTTCTGATGTTGGTTTGACATTGAAATTTGGTAATTTTCCCAACCAACATTCTACAACACAAATACAACGTTGAAACAACATGCTTTTTGATAACGTTTATTCAACGTTGGGTTCTGACGTTGATTTGACCGTTGAAATTGAGTCATTTCCCAACCAATATCCAACAACACAAATACAATATTGAAACATACCTTTTGACAACGTTTAATCAATATTGGGTTTTGATTTGGATATGACGATGGAATTTGGTAATTTCCCAACCAATACAACACAAATACAACGTTAAAACAACATACTTTTTGACAACTTTTATTCAATGTCAGGTTCCGATATTGATTCGACATTAAAATTTGGTCATTTCCCAACCAATATTTTACAACACAAATACAACATTAGAAAAACATGCTTTTTGACAACATTTATTCAATGATGGTTTTTGACGTTGATTTGACCGTTGACATTTAGTTATTTGCCCACCAATATTGTACAACACAAATACAACGTTGAAACGACATGCTTTTGACAACATTTATTCAATGTCAGGTTGTGACGATGATTTGAAGATTGAAATTTGGTCATCTTTTAACCAATATTTTATAACACAAGTACAACGTTGAAACAACATTCTTTTGGACGATGTATATTCAATGTTGGGTGGTGACGTTGATTTGACATCGAATTTTGGTCATTTCCCAATCAATACCCTACAACACAAACCTAATGTTGAAACAACATGCCTTTTGACGACGTTTATTCAATGTTGGGTTCTGACGATGATTTGACCGTTGAAAATTGGTCATTTCCCAACCAATCTCCAATAGCACAAATACAATGTTGAAACAACATCATTTTTTTGACTACGGTATGTTTATTTAATGTCAGTTTGTGACGTTAACTGGATCATTGAAATTTGGTCATTTTCCAACCAATATTCTACAACACAAATACAACGTTGAAACAACATGCTGTTTGACAAAGTTTATTCAATGTTGGGTTGTTACGTTGATTTGACCATTGAATTTTGGTAATTCCCCAACCAATATTCTACAACACAAATACAACGTTGAAACAACATGATTTTTGACTACGTTTATTCAATGCCAGGTTGTGACGTTGATTTGACCGTTGAATTTTGATAATTTCCCAACCAATATTCTACAACACAAATATAACGTTGAAAAAACATGCTTTTTGACAACGTTTAATCAATGTTGGTTTGTGATTTTGATATGATGTTGAAATTCGGTCATTCTCCAACCAATATTCTACAACACAAATACAACATTGAAACAACACGCTTTTTGATGACGGTTAATCAATGTTGGGTTGTGACGTCGATTCGACCGTTGAAATTTGATCATTTCCCAACCAACAACATGGAACCAATGTTAGACACCAACGTTGTCTCAATCTACAGATAAAACTATTTTTCAATGTTGTTGCAAAGTCCGTGTTAAAGGACATGTACGTGTAATCAACGTTGTATCATTTCCTTGTGCCTGCTGGGATAATACGACTTTTTTCTGCGGGAGAAATTTATGTGGCCCCTAACACAAGTTGGTTGTACTGTATTGACTAGGTTATACATGGTAGCCTTCAGTTATCATGGTTTGTCTTTTGTGTGTCCGTCTGGTGTTGTTGGAGAAATGACACAAGCAGATGAAAATAGCGTCTGGACTCATCAGGGAGCAGAGCTCACATATCTGAACGTATCTTTGGAGGTGACTCATTGACTTTTTCAGGGTTTTGTAACCCTCATCCCCCAAACATGCTGCACCATCTTTCATAGAGATGGACCCATATGGTCTTTTCTGGGCCGATATCCATCATTTGTAGTCAGGCAGGCCGATAAGCGAAATTTGTTGTCCAGTTCAGGAACTTCAGGCTAAATGTCGTTGTTTAACTGTAAAAAAACAATAGATAAATAATATGTGTCAGTGTTTGTCTGTAAATAACAATGTATAAATAATAAATGTCAGTGTTTATCTGTAAAAAACAATACATACATAATAAATGTCAGTGTTTATCTGTAAATAACAATATATACATAATAAATGTCAGTGTTTACCTGTAAATAACAATATATCAATTATACATGTCAATGTTTATCTGTAAAAAAAAAGTATGAATAATAAAGGTCAGTTTTTATCTGTAAATAACAATATATCAATAAGAAATGTCTGTGTTTATCTGTAAATAACTACATATCAATAAGAAACGTGATTGTTTATCTGTATATATCAAAATAATAAATGTCAGTGTTTATCTGTAAATAACAAAATTTCAATAATAAATATCAGTGTTTATCTGTAAATAACTATATATAAAAAATACATGTCAGTGTTTTTCTGTAAATAACAATGTATAAATAATAAAGGTCAGTGTTTATCTGTAAATAACAATATATCAATAAGAAATGTCAGTGTTTTCCTGTAAATAACAATATATCAATAATACATGTCAGTGTTTATCTGTAAATAATAATTGTATAAATAATAAAGGTCAGTGTTTATCTGTAAATAACAATATATCAATAGGAAATGTCAGTGTTTTATCTGTAAATAACAATACATCAATAAGAAAAGTCAGTGTTTATCTGTAAATAACAAAATAATAAATGTCAGCGTTAATCTGTAAATAACAATATATCAATAAGAAATGTCAGTGTATCCGTAGATAATAATACACCAATAAGAAATGTCAGTGTTTATCTGTAAATAATAATATATCAACAAGAAATGTCAGTGTTGATCTGTAAATAACAATATATTAATAAGAAATGTCAGTCTTTATCTGTAAATAACAATATATCAATAAGAAATGTCAGTGTTTACCTGTAAATAACAAATTATCAATGAAAATGTCCGTTTTATCTGTAAATAACAATATATAAATGACAAATTTCAGTGTTTATCTGTAAATAACAATATATCAATATAAATGTCTGTGTTTATCCGTAAATAACAATGTATAAATGAAAGGTGTCAGTGTTTATCTGTAAAAACATATCAATAATAAATGTCAGTGTTTTCTGTAAATGATATATCAATAATAAATGTCAGTGTTTAGTTGTAAATAAAAATGTACAAATAATAAATGTCAGTTTTTAGCTGTAAATAACAATATATCAATAATAGATGTCAGTGTTTAACTGTAAATAAAAATCTACAAATGATAAATGTCAGTTTTTAGCTGTTTAATAACAATATATCAAAAATAAATGTCAGTGTTTAACTGTTAGTAACAATATATAAATAATACATGTCAGTGTTTATCTTTAAATAACAACATATAAATAATAAATGTCAGTGTTTACCTGTAAATAAAAATCTACAAATAATAAATGTCAGTGTTTATTTGTAAATAACAATATATAAATAATGTCAGCGTTTATCTGTAAATAACAATATATAAATAATAAATGTCAATGTTTATCTGAAAATAACAATATATCAATAATAAATGTCAGTGTTTAACTGTAAATAAAAATCTACAAATGATAAGTGTCAGTTTTTAGCTGTTTAATAATAATATATCGAAAATAAATGTCAATGTTTAACTGTTAGTAACAATATATAAATAATACATGTCAGTGTTTATCTGTAAATAACAACATATAAATAATAAATGTTAGTGTTTACCTGTAAATAACCATATATCAATAATAAATGTCAGTGTTTAGCTGTAAATAAAAATAATAAAAGTCAGTGTTTATTTGTAAATAACAATATATAAATAATGTCAGTGTTTATCTGTAAAAAACAATATATAAATAATAAATGTCAATGTTTATCTGAAAATAAAAATATATAAATAATAAATGTCAGTGTTTATCCGTAAATAACAATGTATAAATAATAATTGTCAGTGTTTATCCGTAGATAACAATGAATAAATAATAAATGTCAGTGTTTATCTGTAAAAAAACGGTATATCAATAATAAATGTCAGCGTTTATCTGTAAATAACAAAATATATATAATATCAGTGTTTATCTGTAAATAACAATATATCAATAATGTGTCAGTGTTTATCTGTATATAACAATGTATGAATAATAAATGTCAGTGTTTATCTGTAAAAGAACAGTATATCAATAATAAATGTCAGTGTTTATCTGTAAATAACAAATTATCAATAATGTCAGTGTTTATCTGTAAATAACAATGTATAAATAATAAATGTCAGTGTTTATCTGTAAATAACAATACATAAATAATAAATGTCAGTGTTTAACTGTAAATAAAAATCTACAAATGATAAATGTCAGTTTTTAGCTGTTTAATAACAATATATCAAAAATAAATGTCAGTGTTTAACTGTTAGTAACAATGTATACATAATACATGTCAGTGTTTATCTTTAAATAACAACATATAAATAATAAATGTCAGTGTTTATCCGTAAATAACAATACATAAATAATAAATGTCAGTGTTCATCTGTAAATAACAATATATACATAATAAATGTCAGTGTTTAACCGTAAGTGACAATATGTAAATAAATGTCAGTGTTTATTTGTAAATAACAAATATAAATATATGTCAGTGTTTATTTGTAAATAACAATATATAAATAATGTCAGTGTTTATCTGTAAATAACAATCAATCAATCAATGATTATTTATATAGCCCTAAATCACTAGTGTCTCAAAGGGCTGCACAAACCACAACACAAACCACTACAACATCCTCTGTAGGGCCCACATAAGGGCAAGCAAAACTCACACCCAGTGGGACGTCGGTGTTTATCTGTAAATAACAATGTATATTTAATGAATGTCAGTGTTTATCTGTAAAAAAAACAGTATATCGATAATAAATGTTAGTGTTTATCTGTAAATAACTATTCAATAATATGTCAGTGTTTATCTCTAAATAATAATGTATAAATAATAAATGTCAGTGTTTATCTCTAAAAAAAAACAATATATCAACAATAAATGTCAATAATAATTCAAAAAATATCAGTAATGTCGGTGTTTATCTGTAAATAACGATATATCAATAAAATGTCAGTGTTTATTTATAAATAACAATGTAAAAATAATAAATGTCAGTGTTTATCTGTAAAAAAACAATATGTAAATAATAAATGTCACTGTTTATCCTTAAATAACAATGTATAACTAATAAATGTCATTGTTTATGTGTAAAAAAAACAATACATCAATAATAAATGTCAGTGTTTATCTGTCAATAACAAAATATCAATAATAAATGTCAGTGTTTATCTGTAAATAACAATATGTCAATAATAAATGTCAGTGTTTAACCGTAAGTGACACTATATAAATATATGCCAGTGTTTATTTGTAAATAACAATATATAAATAATGTCAGTGTTTATCTGTAAATAACAATATACAAATAATACATTTCAGTGTTTACCTGTAAATAACAAAATATCAATAAAAATTTCAGTGATATCTGTAGATAACAATATGTAAATAGTAAATGTCAGTGTTTATCTGTAAATAACAGTATATCAATAATAAATGCCAGTGTTTATTTCACGCTGACAACACGAACACATCGACTTAAGTGTTTGGTTTTTAGTATTAGCATTCTGTTCACTGGGGTTGAGGCTAGCAACTACACAAATTGAGTGTTACTGACTTTTTATAACACGTAATAAAGTAAGTAGTTCAAATTTGATGATATTTAACTTAAATTCACTCGTGTGCTGCCTCCTTTATTTAACATTTATCCAACAAAGTCCGAGTAGTAAGCAGTTGAGGTTGAAGCTTGGAATCCGACTTCACACTCCTCAGTAAATATGTTTCAAAGAGTCCGTTCACGTCTCGTAGCTTCGCGTAATAAAGTGAAAGTTTAGAAAACTACTTAGTATAGTTTAAAGACTACGGCTGCGTAAAAACACTAAGATAGTTTCACTGATCAGCGTTCTTCAGCACTAAGATGCTCCACAAAAGTTTCGACTGTCCTCTCCTTTAAATAAGAAAAAAACAAGTCATCTCACATAACTTTACTCTGCAAGGTTTTGTTTGAAAAATAAAGTTTTAGGAACGCCCCCAACGGTGTTCAACTAATCAGCGTTCGACAACACGGTTACTTAGTAAAGGTCGTTTGGAAAAGTCCCGGTTCACTTGGAGGAACTCTGAAAGGTTCCTGAAGAACTAAATCTACCTGAGTAGTTTTTGGTGGAAACACAGGGAGAACCGTATTTTAGTGGGAAAAGGGAGCCGCAGAAGGGCCTAATTTTAGTATTTTAAGTGTTGACATGTGCCGCTAACTCGCGTGCTAATGCAAAGATGCTTGGAGGGAAGAGGCCAACTACATGAGCATACCATATTTTTCGGACTATAAGGCGCACTTAAAAGCCTTTCATTTCCTCAAAACTCCACGGCGCGCCTAATGGACGGAATAATTTTGGTTGTGCTTACCGTCCTCAAATCAATTTTATTTAGTACATGGTGTAATAAGTGTGAACAGTAGATGGCTGTCACACATACGAGATATGTATACACTTCAATATGACTCAAGTAAACAATAACACAAATTGTATATCTTCCATTGAAAATATAAAACATTACACACGGCGCTCAAAAATCCATCAAAATGGCACGCACCTGGAGATAGGTTGAATGGCAACACTAAATGGTTCCTAGTGTGTGAATGTTGTCTATCTGTGTTGGCCCTGCGATGAGGTGGCGAATTGTACAGGGTGTACGCCGCCTTCCGCCCGAATGCAACTGAAATAGACTCTAGCGACCCCGAAAGGGACAAGCGGTAGAAAATGGATGGATGGATGTTTTAGTACGACTTTGATAAGCTATGAAGCCGCACCGCTTGATGGATTGTACTGTGCTCCAACAAAGGAGTATTATTATAGTGTGTGTATAAGGTAAGACATATTATTTGCTGTTTTGTTTCACAATATTATGCAAAAGCAACTTTTCTTACCTTATGGTACCTGCTGATATGTATTTGGGATCTGCATAAGTCCTGAAAATATGCACGCGTCCGCCTTTGTAGTCCGTGTAGTCGATGAGCTTCTTCTTTTTCTCTATTGATATGGGATTGTATTGGCCCTGCGATGAGGTGGCGACTTGTCCAGGGTATACACTGTCTTCCGCCTGATTGTAGCTGAGATAGGCTCCAGAAACCCCCGCCACCCCAAAAAAAGGGACAAGCGGTATTAAATGGATGGATGGGGCATTCATCCTCCGCTGTTGCCATTTGTAATATAAAGTAGTGTAAAGTTTTTACTTATATTTGTCTGTAAACTCGCCATGAAAGCGCTAAAACATAATGGTGTAGTGCAGGGGTGCCCACACTTTTTCTGCAGGCGAGCTACTTTTCAATTGACCAACTCGAGGGGATCTACCTCATTTATATATATCATTTATATTTATTTATTTATGAAAGAGACATTTTTGTAAACAAGTTAAATGTGTTTAATGATATTACAAGCATGTGTAACACATATAGATGTCTTTCTTTCACAAAGACAAGAATATAAGTTGGTGTATTACCTGATTCTGATGACTTGCATTGATTGGAATCAGACAGTAATGATGATAACGCCCACATTTTCAAATGGAGGAGAAAAAAAGTTGTCCTTTCTGTACAATACCACATGAAAGTGGTTGGTTTTTGGCATCTAATTCATCCAGCTTCCATACACTTTACAAGAAAAACATTGGCGGAAAATTCCGTAGCTTGCTTGATTGACATTCACGGCGCCCGAGGGTCTTGTGAGATGACGCTGGCTGCTGCCAGTTCGTTATTATAAAAAGATGACAGAGAGGAAGGCGAGAAACACTTTTTATTTCAACAGACTTTCGCGCCGTCCCTTCCGTCAAAACTCTTAAGGCCGACTGCACATTTCCTATCTTCACAATAAAAGCCCTGCTTCATGCTGCCTGCGCTAACTAAATAAGAGTCTCGGAAAGCTGGCGTGCACAAGTGATGTGCACGCCAGCTTTCTGAGGGATCGCTTGTACACGCCAGTTTTCCGAGACTCTGTATTTAGTTAGCGCAGGCAGCATGAAGCAGGGCTTTTATTGTGAAGATAGGAAATGTGCAGTCGGCCTTTAGAGTTTTGACGGAAGGTACGGCGCGAGAGTCTGTTGAAATAAAAAGTGTTTCTCGCCTTCCTCTCGGTCATATTTTCATAATAATGATCTTGCAGCAGCCAGCGTCATCTCACAAGACCCTCCGGTACCGTGAATGTCATTTAAGTGACGTCTTGGTGAAGATTGATGATCACTAATTTTTAGGTCTATTTTTTTTAAAAGCCTGGCTGGAGATCGACTGACACACCCCCCGCGGTCGACTGGTAGCTCGCGATCGACGTAATGGGCACCCCTGGTGTAGTGAGTTTACATTATTCACCCGAAGAACTTTACTTGTTATAGAGTTCCGGTCGGAAGGTTTTTCCACGGGACACATTTCCGGAGTTGTTGTTGTTGTTTCCGGATGAGGAGATGCGGCTCCGTTATTGATTGAAGTAAAGTCTGAATGTCATTAAAACAGTTAGCGCCATCTTTTGACACATCTTCCACTCCCGTCCTTGCACGCTACACCGCTACAACACAGATGACGGGGAGAAGACTGTGCCGAAGCTGAGCCATATAAATAAGACCGTGAATTACCATGAACTGATTAACGCGGATCCCGACTTAAACAAGTTGAAAAACTTATCGGGGTGTTCCCATCTAGTGGTCATTCGTACGGAATACGCACTGTACTGTGCAATCTACTAATAAACGTTTCAATCAATCAAAAAACCGCCCACAAAACAGCGCATCCTGAAGCGACTGTCAGAAAGCGCCTTGAAGATCATCTATGCAACATTTTGACCAAAGAACCACCATTACATGTTATGTACACCATAAGGAAATCTTTTACATTTAGAAAATAAAATAAACTGGGTAACACATGGCACACTGACAAAGCTTAACCTATTGTTACTATAACAATCTACAAGGTTAATATAGGTTGCGTCTTTTTCCCCCCTCCATTTTTCTGCTTTATTTTGTATCTCTAGTTATCATTATGTACATGTATTGTTGCATTTGAACAACTGTATTGTTGATAATAAAGGTAAATAATTGGCATTGTTCATTGTCAATAGCGCTATTTCTATTGGTATTTGTATAGATCAGGGGTGTCAAACTCAAATACAGAGTGGGCCAAAATTTAAAACTGAACAGAGCCACGGGCCAAGGTTGAACAAATGAACCTTTTAATAGGGACCCAAACAAGTTTTGCATTGAATATTGAACAAGCAAGGCTTATCTAACATTATGGTAACATGTAAAATCGAGTTTTAAATAATAATCATTAAACGATATCAATGGCATATCAAATACAATTTAAATAAAAATGGAATGCCTCTTTTCTATTTGCAGCCCATTGAGGTAAATATCAAAATAAACTTTTTCCACAGGCTAATAATAAATTTGCAAATAAAATAACAATAACAAATTAATCAAACATTCAAGCCTTGAAGTAGCAAGAGAAAGTGCATGAGTAAAACCTTAATTATTGCTTGGGGGGGGGGTGTATTGTAGCGTCCCGGAAGAGTTAGTGCTGCAATGGGTTCTGGGTATTTGTTCTCTTGTGTTTATGTTGTGTTACGCTGTGGATGTTCTCCCGAAATGTGTTTGTTATTCTTGTTTGGTGTGGGTTCACAGTGTGGTGCATATTTGTAAGATTGATAAAGTTGTTTATACGGCCACCCTCAGTGTGACCTGTATGGCTGTTGAACAAGTATGCATTGCATTCACTTGTGTGCGTGTGTAAAAGCCGCATATATTATGCGACTGGGTTGGCAAGCTATTTCTATGTAGGAAAAGCGGACGTGACGACAGGTTGTAGAGGACGCTAAAGGCAGTGCCGTTAATGCACGCCCCCAATATTGTCGTCCGGGGAGAAATGAGGAGAAATTCGGGAGAATGTCTACCCCGGGAGATTTTTGGGAGGGGTAATTTGGGAGTCCGGGAAAATCGGGAGGGTTGGCAAATATGAGTATTAGTGGTGAGTATTAGCTGTATAAAACCGGTGGGCCAGCTCTAATGTTACTTTCATACTGCCTCAAGGCCAAATGAAATTACACGGCGGGCTAGAGTTTGACACCTATGGTATGGATCCATCCATCCATTGTCTACCGCTCATTCCCTTTCGGAGTCGCGGGGGGCGCTGGCGCCTATCTCAGCTACAATCGGGCGGAAGACGGGGTACACCCTGGACAAGTCGCCACCTCATTGCAGGGCCAACACAGATAGACAGACAACATTCACACTCACATTCACACACTAGGGCCAATTTAGTGTTGCCAATCAATCTATCCCCAGGTGCATGTCTTTGGAGGTGGGAGGAAGCCGGAGTACCCGGAGGGAACCCACGCATTCACGGGGAGAACATGCAAACTCCACACAGAAAGATCCCGAGCCTGGATTTGAACCCAGGACTGCAGGAACTTCGTATTGTGAGGCAGACGCACTAACCCCTCTCCCACCGTGAAGCCGGTACGGATCCATTTGTAGTGTAAAAATGCTCATTGTCATTTCTGTATTATTATTTTTTTCACTAACTGCTTCTTTGCTATCACTTTTACCATCATATTTGTACATATCCTATTTACTGATGTTGCTCTATTTTTGTTGTTGTTGTTGTTGTTGTTTTTGCTGTTGTTGTTGTTTTTGTCTCTCTGTCTTATCCCTGGCTCTTGTCCCCACAATTTCCCCTTTTGTCTTCCTTTTTTTCCTCTTTCCATCCTCTCCTGCTCCGACCCTGCTGCACCAAATGATGATATAAATAGGCAACAAGAGAAGTATCCTACACTTCTCTTTTGCAAAGTAAATCTGAACAGACGATATGGGCATCTACATCAACTTTACTATATGATTTGCCTGAGAAGCTGGAATAAAATTTAAAAAATAAATGACCTCTTTAATGCGTCTTATAACCGGGTGCGCCTTATGTATTAAAATAGACCTGACTAGACCCGCTTATCGTCAGTGCGCCTTATAATCAATCAATCAATGTTTACTTATATAGCCCTAAATCACTAGTGTCTCAAAGGGCTGCACAAACCACTACGACATCCTCGGTAGGCCCACATAAGGGCAAGGAAAACTCACACCCAGTGGGACGTCGGTGACAATGATGACTATGAGAACCTTGGAGAGGAGGAAAGCAATGGATGTCGAGCGGGACTAACATGATACTGTGAAAGTTCAATCCATAATGGATCCAACACAGTCGCAAGAGTCCAGTCCAAAGCAGATCCAACACAGCAGCGAGAGTCCCGTTCACAGCGGAGCCAGCAGGAAAACATCCCAAGCGGAGGAGGATCAGCAGCGCAGAGATGTCCCCAGCCGATACACAGGCGAGCAGTACATGGCCACCGGATCGGACCGGACCCCTTCCACAAGGGAGAGTGGGACATAGGAGAAAAAGAAAAGAAACGGCAGATCAACTGGTCTAAAAAGGGAGTCTATTTAAAGGCTAGAGTATACAAATGAGTTTTAAGGTGAGACTTAAATGCTTCTACTGAGGTGGCATCTCGAACTTTTACCGGGAGGGCATTCCAGAGTACTGGAGCCCGAAATGAAAACGCTCTATAGCCCACAGACTTTTTTGGGCTTTGGGAATCACTAATAAGCCGGAGTCCTTTGAACGCAGATTTCTTGCCGGGACATATGGAACAATACAATCGGCAAGATAGGATGGAGCTAGACCGTGTAGTATTTTATACGTAAGTAGTAAAACCTTAAAGTCACATCTTAAGTGCACAGGAAGCCAGTGCAGGTGAGCCAGTACAGGCGTAATGTGATCAAACTTTCTTGTTCTTGTCAAAAGTCTAGCAGCCGCATTTTGTACCAACTGTAATCTTTTAATGCTAGACATGGGGAGACCCGAAAATAATACGTTACAGTAATCGAGACGAGACGTAATAAACGCATGGATAATGATCTCAGCGTCTTTAGTGGACAGAATGGAGCGAATTTTAGCGATATTACGGAGATGAAAGAAGGCCGTTTTAGTAACGCTTTTAATAATCCGGTGCGCCCTATGGTCCGGAAAATATGGTACATTTTGGCACTTTCGGGTCAGGGTGGAAGTGAAGCATCTTCCAGGCCGAGTGCTGACGTTGTACTTGAGGGAACGCAACAACGCACAATGCAGCGTGTTAATATTAGCAGACGTCTGATGTTGTGTAAGCAGATTTATGACAGAACCACAGGGAGAATGTGACCCGCATTTTCTCTCCGCACCCAACGCATCGACTCTTTCATATGCATCTCATTTACTGTCTGACGACGTCGCGGCAGAGTCTTGCAGAGATATCTGGCAAAGTTGTCTGACCGAGTTTGGAAGTATAGGTCTTGCTAATTTGATACGTGGCAGTGATGAGGAGCAAATGCTTGGCAGTGTCCACCACTGGGGCAACAGCTGCAGGCCTCTGACATAAGCTGAA
This sequence comes from Nerophis ophidion, assembly GCF_033978795.1. Lineage (NCBI taxonomy): Eukaryota > Metazoa > Chordata > Actinopteri > Syngnathiformes > Syngnathidae > Nerophis > Nerophis ophidion. Next base: position 49,635,715 of record NC_084620.1, on the reverse strand, counting down.
CTCTGCTGATTTCTGGAGACAAAGTTGTGGTGTTGGGCGTGTGGAGGACTTGGCAAGATAGCTAAGTCATGAACAGGCTTGTATTCTGGCAAAGGCTTGCCAGGTTAGGAGTGGGATTTAAGCTTTTTTAAGAGCTGTTCTCGTCAAAGAACCGTTCAAAAGACTGGTCCGTTGTTATACGGTTGTTGTTGGGTTTTTTTAAACAAGGAAACAATCACTAAAACACCACGTCAGTATAATTAAAATGTACCCAAATACCACATTTGTGGGAATTATTCTGAAATATTTCCGTTGTGTTTTCAAAGGCGGTGCCATATTTCCACACTTTGACCGTGACATCGCTCGCTTCAGTTTTCACCCACTCAAAAAAAAGATTATTTAAAAAACAACAACACACAAATATGAAGGAAAAAATGCATTCATTGATACAAAAAGTACAAATACAACTAGAATAAAAATTAGGAGATAATAAACGTGTGAGGGCAAAATTATACTACTCTACTTGGTGTGTGTACGCTTGAACTAAAATGTGTGCTTGTGTGTGTGTGTACATACATAAATATGTATGTATGTATGTATTTTTGTGTGGGTATATATATACACATATATGTATATATATATACCTACATATTTATATATACGTACAGTGGTGCAAAAAAGTATTTAGTCAGCCACCGATTGTGCAAGTTCTCCCACTTAAAATGATGACAGAGGTCTGTAATTTTCATCATAGGTACACTTCAACTGTGAGAGACAGAATGTGAAAACAAAATCCAGGAATTCACATTGTAGGAATTTTAAAAAATTTATTTGTAAATTATGGTGGAAAATAAGTATTTGGTCAACCATTCAAAGCTCTCACTGATGGAAGGAGGTTTTGGCTCAAAATCTCACGATACATGGCCCCATTCATTCTTTCCTTAACACGGATCAATCGTATGTATAAATATATACGTATATGTATGTATTTATACATGTATGTATGTATATACATGTGTGTTTGTATATATATTTGTGTATATATTTATGTGTGTATACATACATATGTATTTATGTATGTATGTGTGTATATCTATATATGTGCGTGTGTTTTTGTATATATATATATATATATATATATATATATATATATATATATATATATATATATATATAGTAGGGGTGAGGGAAATACCAATCGAATATGTTGTGCGATTCAGAATCGATTCTCATTTTAAAAAAATAGATTTTTATTTATTTGTATTTTTTTTTTTTTTTTTTAGCGATCCAACAAAACAATACACAGCAATACCATAACAATGCAATCCAATTCCAAAACCAAACCTGACCCAGCAACACTCAGAACTGCAATAAACAGAGCAATTGAGAGGAGACACAAACACGACACAGAACAACCAAAAGTAGTGAAACAAAAATGATTATCAACAACAGTATCAATATTAGTTATAATTTCAGCATAGCAGTGATTAAAAATCCCTCATTGACATTATCATTAGACATTTATAAAAATAATAAAAAAGAACAATAGTGTCACAGTGGCTTACACTTGCATCGCATCTCATAAGCTTGACAACACACTGTGTCCAATGTTTTCACAAAGATAAAATAAGTCATATTTTTGGTTCGTTTAATAGTTAAAACAAATTTATATTATTGCAATCAGTTGATAAAATATTGTCCTTTACAATTATAAAAGCTTTTTTTTTTTTTAAATCTACTACTCTGCTTCAGCAGACTGGGGTAGATCCTGCTGAAATCCTAGGTATTGAATGAATACAGAATCGTTTTGAATCGGAAAAATATTGTTTTTGAATCGAGAATCGCGTTGAATCGAAAAAATCGATATATTATCGAATCGTGACCCAACAATCGATATTGAATCGAATCTTGGGACACCCAAAGATTCACAGCCCTAATATATATATATATGTATGTATATATATATATATATATATATATATATATACATACATACGCCGGATAGTCGAACCTCGGATTCAGGAGGAACAGTGTGGTTTTCGTCCTGGTCGTGGAACTGTGGACCAGCTCTATACTCTCGGCAGGGTTCTTGAGGGTGCATGGGAGTTTGCCCAACCAGTCTACATGTGCTTTGTGGACTTGGAGAAGGCATTCGACCGTGTCCCTCGGGAAGTCCTGTGGGGAGTGCTCAGAGAGTATGGGGTATCGAACTGTCTTATTATGGCAGTCCGATCCCTGTATGATCAGTGTCAGAGCTTGGTCCGCATTGCTGGCAGTAAGTCGGACACGTTTCCAGTGAGGGTTGGACTCCGCCAAAGTTGCCCTTTGTCACTGATTCTGTTCATAACTTTTATGGACAGAATTTCTAGGCGCAGTCAAGGCATTGAGGGGTTCCAGTTTGGTGGCCGCGGGATTGGGTCTCTGCTTTTTGCAGACGATGTGGTCCTGTTGGCTTCATCTGGCCGGGATCTTCAGCTCTCACTGGATCGGTTCGCAGCCGAGTGTGAAGCGGCTGGGATGAGAATCAGCACCTCCAAGTCCGAGTCCATGGTTCTCTCCCAGAAAAGGGTGGAGTGCCATCTCCGGGTTGGGGAGGAGACCCTGCCCCAAGTGGAGGAGTTCAAGTACCTAGGAGTCTTGTTCACGAGTGAGGGAAGAGTGGATCGTGAGATCGACAGGCGGATCGGTGCGGCGTCTTCAGTAATGCGGACGTTGTACCGATCTGTTGTGGTGAAGAAGGAGCTGAGCCGGAAGGCAAAGCTCTCAATTTACCGGTCGATCTACATTCCCATCCTCACCTATGGTCATGAGCTTTGGGTTCTGACCGAAAGGACAAGATCACGGGTACAAGCGGCCGAAATGAGTTTCCTCCGCTGGGTGGCGGGGCTCTCCCTTAGAGATAGGGTGAGAAGCTCTGTCATCCGGGAGGAACTCAAAGTAAAGCCGCTGCTCCTTCACATCGAGAGGAGCCAGATGAGGTGCTTCGGGCATCTGGTCAGGATGCCACCCGAACGCCTCCCTAGGGAGGTGTTTAGGGCACGTCCAACCGGTAGGAGGCCACGGGGAAGACCCAGGACACGTTGGGAAGACTATGTCTCCCGGCTGGCCTGGGAACGCCTCGGGATCCCCCGGGAAGAGCTAGACGAAGTGGCTGGGGAGAGGGAAGTCTGGGCTTCCCTACTTAGGCTGCTGCCCCCGCGACCCGACCTCGGATAAGCGGAAGAAGATGGATGGATGGATGGATGTTTACAACTAAGTTTAAAAAAATTCCAGGAATTCCCAGTTTTTCATAGCCATATTTTCACCACTTCCTGGAAAGTTTTCACAGTCCACATTTTACAGTACACACTGATATTGTTTTTTGATGCAGTACCATCTGAGAGAGCGAAGGGCACGGGCCTTGCTGCTTACATGCAGTGATTTCTCCAGATTCTCTGACCCTTTTGATAATTATACAGATCATACATTGTGAAATCCCTAAATTTCTTGCAATAGCTGGTTGAGAAATGTTGTTCTTAAACAATTTGCTCAGGCATTTGTTGACAAGGGGTAGACCCTCGCCCGTCCTTGTTTGTGAATGACTGAGCATTTCATGGTAGCTGCTTTTATACCCGATCATGGCACCCACCTTTTCCCAATTAGCCTGTTCACCTGTGGGATGTTCCAAATAAGTGTTTGATGAGCATTCCTCAATTTTTTTCAGTCTTTTTTGTCACTTGTGCCAGCTTTTTTGAATCATGTTGCAGGCATCAAATTCCAAATGAGCTAATATTTGCAAAAAATAACAAAGTTCACCAGTTTGAACGTTAAATATCTTGTCTTTGAAGTCTATTCAATTGAATATAAGTTGAAAAGGATTTGCAAGTCATTGTATTCTCTTTTTATTTACCATTTACACAACGTGACAAATTCACTGCTTTTGGGTTTTGTAATTTTTTAATCAAAATGTGAAAGTGTGATTATTAGATTTTGTATTTGTGTCTGACAGATCTGCACCAGGACATGAAATAATGTCCGCTGACTCACCCTCTCCTTCTGGATATGAAACCTCCAGCCTGTCCTTGCCAGCTCAGCCTGCGTGTCATCTTCCAGTAAGTCCGCAACGTCTCTACACCTATTCCACTCGTGTGCACAGCGCCGCACAACGCTCGCATTCACACAACATTTCTGGAATATTACCTTCATTACTGTTTTTCCACTGAGGTTGTCAAACTTCCTGTTTGGGAACGTTGCGTACGGGTGTTGCAAGTCATGGCTGGATGCGACCTGGACAAAAACTCCTGTTTCCTTTTGGTCTGAGTTCATCTTTTGCCAGACGCCAACCCCAACCTTTTCCACTGAGAAATCAAAACATGCGGCAGCAATTTTGACATGTTTCATTTACAAAACCAATACAATGGATCAATTTTTCTTTGACCTTTAGGACGCCCCTCAAGTTTGGTCCCAGTGTCAGTCATAAAAATGTTAAAAATAAGTCACAAATAAATTTTACTTATTTTTCTATTCAATGCTTAAATCTCTAGATCAACTTCAGGTCTATCTGTGGTTATAAAGTTTTGTTTTTTTTGTATGACCTTTTGTCTAAACCTGTTTTTTAATGACAAAATCTGCAATATTTTCCCCCAAAATGTTTTTATTGTGGAATATACACAAAACAGTTTTTTAAAATGAAAAAAAAAAAAAAAAATCACACTAAAATTCCCATGCATCCAAATGGGTCCCACTTATACAAGAGTCAAAATAAATCATAAAATATTCTTATTTTTTCACTTTTAATACTTAAATCTCAAGATCAACTTCAGACCTATCCATCAAATATAATATTTCACTTTTTTTTTTTTTTTTTTTTTACCGTTTTTTGTTTGTTTTATGTCCTTTTTGGCAACAAAACCCTTGATTTGTTTGTATGGCAAAAACACAAATTACTGTATGTAATAATTTCCCCGAAAACATTTTTAAGTGGATTGTTCATGTGAAGTAATTGGAGCCTTCAACAGATCAATAATTCATAACAACAATGATTTTGATTTATTTTTTTATTTTAACAAAGAAAATCCCACTAAAATTCTTAGGGATCCAAAAGGGTCCCACTTATAAAAGAGTAAAAAAATAAGGCATAGATATTTTTTTCCACTTTCAATGCTAAAAAAATAGATCAACACGTCAATTATACGTTTTTAATATTTTTTCTTTTTTTTGGGTTTGTTTTATGTCCTTTTTGGCAAAAAAACCTTGATTTATTTGTATGACAAAAACACAAATTACTGTATGTAATTTCCACGAAAACATTTTTAAGTGGATTGTTCATGTGAAGTAATTGGTGCCTTCAACAGATCAATAATTCATATCAACAATGATTTTGATTTATTTTTTTATTTTAACAAAGAAAATCCCACTAAAATTCTTAGGGATGAAAAAGGGTCCCACTTATAAAAGAGTAAAAAATAAGGCATATATATTTTTTTTCACTTTCAATGTTAAAAAACTGGATCAACTTCAGATCTACACGTCAATTATACGTTTTTAATATTTTTTCTTTTTTTTTGGTTTGTTTTTTGTCCTTTTTGGCAAAAAAAACTTGATTTATTTGTATGACAAAAACACAAATTACTGTATGTAATTTCCCCGAAAACATTTTTAAGTGGATTGTTCATGTGAAGTAATTGGTGCCTTCAACAGATCAATAATTCATATCAACAATGATTTTGATTTATTTTTTAACAAAGAAAATCCCACTAAAATTCTTAGGGATGAAAAAGGGTCCCACTTATAAAAGAGTAAAAAATAAGGCATATATTTTTTTTTTCACTTTCAATGCTAAAAATTCTAGAGCAACTTCAGATCTACACATCGATTATACGTTTTTAATATTTTTTCATTGTTTTTTGTTTGTTTTATGTCCTTTTTGGCAACAAAAACCTTGATTTATTTGTATGGCAAAAACACAAATTATGTAATAATTTCCCCGAAAACATTTTTAGGGGATTGTTCATGTGAAGTAATTGGAGCCTTAAACAGATCCATATTTCATAACAACAATGATTTTAATTTTTTTTAACAAAGACAGTTTCGTTAAAAAAAATCCCACTAAAATTCTAAGGGATCAAAAAGGGTCTTATAAAAGAGTAAAAATTAAGGCATGGATATTTTTTTTCACTTTCAATGCCAAAAATTCTAGATCAACTTCAGATCTACACGTCAATTACCGGTATACGTTTTTAATATTTTTTAATTTTTTTTGGTTTGTTTTATGTCCTTTTTGGCAACAAAAACCTTGATTTATTGGTATGACAAAAACACAAATTATGTAATAATTTCCCCAAAAAACATTTTTAAGTGGATTGTTCATGTGAAGTAATTGGAGCCTTCAACAGATCAATAATTCATAACAACAATGATTTTGATTTATTTTTTTATTTTAACAAAGAAAATCCCACTAAAATTCTTAGGGATCCAAAAGTGTCCCACTTATAAAAGAGTAAAAAAATAAGGCATATAGATATTTTTTTTCACTTTCAATGCTAATAATTCTAGATCAACATCAGATCTGCACGTCGATTATACGTTTTTTTTATATTTTTCCATTGTTTTTTATATATTTTATGTCCTTTTTGGCAACAAAAACCTTTATTTATTTGTATGGCAAAAACACGTTATGTAATAATTTCCCCGAAAACATTTTTAAGTGGATTGTTCATGTGAAGTAATTGGAGCCTTCAAATAGATCAATAATTCATAACAACAATGATTTGTATTTTTTTTAACAAAGACCGTTTCGTAAAGAAAAAATCCCACAAAAATTCTTAGGGATCCAAAAGGGTCCCATTTATAAAAGAGTAAAAAATAAGTCATACAATTTTTTTTTCACATTCAATGCTTAAAATTCTAGATCAACTTCAGATCCATACGTCGAATACACGTTTTTAATATTTTTTCATGTTTTTTGTTTGTTTATTTCCTTTTTGTCAACAAAAACCTGGATTTATTTTTATGGCAAAAACAAAAATTATGTAATAATTTTCCCCCAAAAATTTTAAGTGGATTTTTTTTATGTGAAGTAATTAGTCTTCCAACAGGTCATTAACTCATAACATTGATTTTGATTCACTATTATGTAAGTTTGTAAAATGAAAAAAAAATAAAATAAAAAAATCCCACTAAAATTCTTATGGTTCCAAAAGGGTCCCACTTTTAAAAGAGAGAAAAATAAGTCATCCTTTTTTTTCACTTTCAATGCTTAAAATTCTAGATCAGCTTCAGATCCATACGTCGATTATACGTTTTTAATATATTTTCATGTTTTTTTTTGTTTGTTTTTTTCCTTTTTGTCAACAAAAACCTGGATTTATTTTTATGGCAAAAACACAAATGATTTAATAATTTCCCCCAAAAATTTTAAAGTGGAATTTTTCATTTGAAGTAATTGGAGCCTTCAACTTTTCAATTATTCATAACAACATTGATTGTGATTCATTATTTTATTTTTAACAAAGTTTAATTGAAAAATAATAAAATCCACCTAAAATTCTTAGGGATCCAAAAGGATCTCACTTTTAAAAGAGTAAAAAAAATAAGTCATACTTTTTTTCCACTTCCAAAGCTTAAATCTCTAGATCAACTTTATAATGATAATTGTTTATTATTTTTCCTAATTTTTTTGTTTGCTTTATGTCCTTTTTTTGTCAACAAAAACCTTGGTTTATTTTTATGGCAAAAACACAAATTATGTTATAATTTCCCCTCAAATATTTCAAAGGGGAATATTTGATGTGAAGTAATTGAAGCCGTGAATATGTCAATAATTCAGAACAATATTGATTTTGATTCATTTTTTATTTTTTTTAACAAAGACTGTTTCGTAATAAAGAAAAAGGAATCCCACTAAAATTCTTAGGGATCCAAGTGTTCCACTTTTAAAAGAGTAAAAAATATATCAAAAAAATACTTTTTTTTGGTCATTTTCAATGCTTACGTTTCAACTTCAGATCTTTATGTCAATTATACCTTTTTAATATTTTTTCATGTTTTTTGTTTGTTTTATGTCTTTTTTTGTCAACAAAAACCTTGATTTATTTTTATGGCAAAAACTAAAATTATGTAATCATTTCCCCCAAATTTTTTTGTGGAGTTTTTCATGTGAAGTAATTGGAGCTTTCAACCGTTCAAGGATTCATAACAACATTGATTTTGATACATTGTTATATTTTTAACAAAGTTTCGTGAAAATAAAAAAATCCCAGTAAAATTCTTAGGGATCCCACTTTTAAAAGAGTAAAAAAAATAAGTCGTACTCTTTTTCCATTTTCAAAGCTTAAGTATCTAGATCAACTTTATCATGATTGTTACTTATTTTTCAATCATATTTTTGTTTGCTTTCTGTCCTCTTTTTGTCAACAAAAACCTTGATTTTTTTTTTTATGGCAAAAACAAAAATAATGTAATCATATTCTCTAAATTTTTTTGTGGAATTTTTCATGTGAAGTGATTGGAGCCTTCAACGGGTCAATAATTCATAATAACATTGATTTTGATTCATTATTTTATTTTTAACAAAGTTTTGTTGAAAAAAAAAAAAATCCCAGTAAAACTCCTTGGGATCCAAAAGGATCTCTCACTTTTAAAAGAGAAAAAAAATAAGTCAAACTTTTTTCCCACTTCCAAAGCTTAAATTTCTTGATCAACTTTATAATAATTATTTATTATTTTTCCTTTTTTTTTTTGTTTGCTTTATGTCCTTTTTTTTGTCAACACAAACCTTGATTTATTTTTATGGCAAAAACACAAATGGTGTTTTTCCCTCAAATATTTCAAAGTGGAATATTTGATATGAATTAATTGGAGCCTTGAATAAGTCAATAATTCATAACAACATTGACTTTGATTCATTATTTTTTTTAACAAAGGCAGTTTTGTTATAAAAAAATAAAATCCCACAAAAATTCTAAGGAATCCAAAAGTGTCCCACTTTTAAAAGAGTACAAAATAAGTTTCTACTTCTTTTTTTCATTTTCAATGCTTACCTTTCAACTTGAGATCTTTATGTCAATTATACCATTTTAATATTTTTTCATGTTGTTTGTTTGTTTTATGTCCTTTTTGTCAACAAAAACCTTGATTTCTTTGTATGCAAACAGACAAATTATGCAATCATTTTCCCCCAAAATTTTGAAAGTGAAATTGTTCATGTGAAGTAATTGGAGCCTTCAACAGGTCAATAATTCATAACAACATTGATTTGATATATTATTTTATTTTTAACAACATAAAAAAATCCCAGTAAAATTGTTAGGGATCCAAAAGGATCTCACTTTTAAAAAGAGTAAAAGCATAAGTCATACTTTTTTCCACTCCCAAAGCTTAAATCTCTATATCAACTTTATAATGATATTTATTTATTATTTTTCCTAATGTTTTTGTTTGCTTTATGTCTTTTTTTGTAAAAAACAAACAAAAAAACAACAACCTTTATTTATTTTTATGGCAAAAACACAAATTATGTATTCATTTTCCCCAAAATATTTCAAAGTGTAATATTTGATGTGAAGTAATTGGAGCCTTCAATATGTCAATAATTCATAACAACATTGATTTTGATGCATTATTATTTTTTATCAGAATTAACATGGCAACTTTTCCACATCATATTTCACCTGTCCGCGCTTTTATTCCACTTTTTTTTATATTTTAATGTAATTTTGAGAATGTTCTGCACTCTGGACACACTTGTTCTAGTCCAGGGGTCACCAACCTTTTTGAAACCAAGAGCTATTTTTTGGGTACTGATTAATGCAAAGGGCTACCAGTTTGATACACACTTTAAAAAATTGCCAGAAATAGCCAATTTGCTAAATTTACCTTTGATAAATAAACTCTACACATATATAAAAAAATTGGGTATTTCTGTCTGTCATTCCGTCGTACATTTTTTTTCCTTTTACGGAAGGTTTTTGTAGAGAATAAATGATGAAAAAAACAATTGAACGGTTTAAAAGAGGAGAAAACAGGAAAAAAATGAAAATAAAATTTTGAAACATAGTTTATCTTCAATTTCGACTCTTTAAAATTCAAAATTCAACTGAAAAAAAGAAGAGAAAACCTAGCTAATTCAAATCTTTTTGAAAAAAAAAATAAAAAAATTATGGAACATCGTCATTAATAATTTTTCCTGATTAAGATTAATTTTAGAATTTTGATGACATGTTTTAAATAGGTTAAAATCCAATCTGCATTTTGTTAGAATATATAACAAATTGGACCAAGCTATATTTCTAACAAAAACAAATCAATATTTCTTCTAGATTTTCCAGAACAAAAATTTTAAAAGAAATTCAAAAGACTTTGAAATAAGATTTAAATTTGATTCTAATGATTTTCTAGATTTGCCAGAATAATTTTTTTGAATTTTAATCATAATAAGTTTGAATAAATATTTCACAAATATTCTTTGTCGAAAAAAAAACAGAAGCTAAAATGAAGAATCAAATTAAAATGTATTTATTATTCTTTACAATAAAAACATTAATTTACTTAAACATTGATTTAAATTGTCGGGAAAGAAAAGGAAGGAATTTAAAAGTTAAAAAGGTATATGTGTTTAAAAATCCTAAAATCATTTTTAAGGTTGTATTTTTTCTCTAAAATTGTCTTTTTGAAAGTTATAAGAAGCAAAGTAAAAAAATAAATGAATTTATTTAAACAAGTGAAGACCAAGTCTTTAAAATATTTTCTTGGATTTTCAAATTCTATTTAAGTTTCGTCTCCCTTAGAATTAAAAAAAGTCGAGCAAAGCGGGACCAGCTTGCTAGTAAATAAATACAATTTAAAAAATAGAGGCAGCTCACTGGTAAGTGCTGCTATTTGAGCTATTTTTAGAACAGGCCAGCGGGCTACTTATCTGGTCCTTGGTGACCCCTGTTCTAGTCTAAAAAACCTTATGCAAGCGTTTTATGTACTCACAAAATTAAGACAAAAATGCCTTTTTTGAACAGTTTTTTTTATTCTTCATCATAAGGAAACAACGCCACTGATACAAAAACATCCCCTTTGTGGGTACTTTCTTTTTTTCTTTTTTTTTAACAGTCCATTCTGACCCCCGCAGGATGCAAAGGCACTGCGTCAGGCAGCATCAGGCTGGCGTCCATCCTCCGTGTTGCCCGTCGCCGCTCTTTTTGAACCAAACACTGAGGAGAAGCAGCAGCTTGGCTCCATCGTGCAAAAGACTGAAGCAGGATGGAAACCTTCACCTGAGACGCTTGGAAGGGCAGGCATGTGGGAGGCGAGGATTCCAACCCGAGCGAGTCGGCGGCGGAGGAAGAAACATTCATTGTGAGGATTTGGGCTCGTAGCCTTCATTCAGGGTCCTTCTTCAGTCTGGATGGTTCAAGTAAGGCAGCAGGTGAGATCAGATCATTCTAGCACCTTCCCTCCACCCGGAGCCCAAACCCAATAACGTGTTGTTTTGTTAAAACCCGATAAAATTCTCCCGCCGCGACAGCAGGCTAGTAATGTCAACATGATTTTCTACAAATGTACAATGAAATTGGAAACCAAACAACTGTCATACAGCAAGACACAAAGTAACACCTCATACATCTCGATGTTCATAAACACTGAAGATACTCCCTGGCAGAGTGGATAAAATACACATTATTTACAGAGCATGTACAAAAAGAACGACAAAAAACACGCACATAAACACTTATTTCATTTGAAATATCTACTTGCCTCGCCTATTTGGATCCGCAAAGGATCCGTAAAATGTCGTCTACTTTGGCCGGACGTGTTGGCGGCCAAAAGAGGAAGGCCATACTATCCAAACAATCACGGCCCGTGGATGGAAGAGAAGGCACACACTTGTCTTGGCAAACGTTAAAATAACGCCGGCGTTCCTTGGTTGCAGTTTCGATGTTTTCGCATTCGTAGCTGGTGATGGTTATGAATAATAACATGTTAATACCGTGAAAACTAGAGTTAAAAAGTTTAGATCAACTGTTATTCTCCGGTGGATTACAATTGGCTCAGAACAAGACTGTTTTATCTGACAATTTATATATACATATATATATATTGGTTTTCTGTAGTGGTAGCAGCAGCTGCCAGTTGTGGTGGCGTCACAGCTGAAGTTGCTTTGTTGGTCATGCCGATAAAATTTGGCGCCTTCCTTTAATCGCCAATTTGTTTTTGGCTAATAGCATGATTGATTTAAGCATATACCTTTTTTTTTTTTTTTTTAAGAATTTAATGCTTTTTAATGACTTATACGCCTTAATTTTTGAAAAATACCTTTAACGACTTTAATACTTTTTACTGTCCTACGGAAACCTGGTAATAGCATAAAAACTTATAGTTTGAGTAAAAATGTTTGCAGCACAAGCGGGGGGGGGTGTATATATGAATAATAACACGTTAATAATGTGAAAACTAGACTTAAAAGGTTCATGTCGACTGTTACTCTCCGGCGGATTACAATTGACGCACAACAAGACTATTTAATCTGACAATTTATATATATATATAATTTTCTGTAGTGGTAGCAGCAGCTGCCAATTGTGGTGGCGTCACGGTGACAGCTGAAGTTGCTTTGTTGGTCACGCCGATAAAATTTGCCGCCTTCCTTTAATCGCCAATTTGTTTTTGGCTAATAGCATGTTTGATTTGAGCGTAAACCTTTTTTTTTTTTTAAGAATTGAATGACTTTAAAGGCCTTAATTTTTGAAAAATACCTTTTAACGACTTGTAATACTTTTTATTGACCTACGGAAACCTGGTAATAGCATAAAAAGTAATAGTTCAACTAAAAATGTTTGCAGCACAAACATTGGGGGGGATGGTTATGAATGATAACACATTAATAACGTGAAAACTAGAGTTAAAAAGTTTATATCAACTGTTACTCTCTGGTGGATTACAATTGGCGCATAGATTTTGACCAGTTCATGAATAATAAACCGTTAATAACATAAAAACTGCATTTGGTTAATACAAGGTTTCTGCAGGTATCGGATTTCTGCAAATCTATTTCAGAGCTTTTTAATGCCCATGCAGATAGTGATTATATATAATGTCAAAAAGCTACAATTGTCAGTATAGACACAACTGTAAACATTTGACATTGATAATCTTTAGTTTAAAAACTCTAATCTTTAGTTTAAAAACTCAAATTGGCTCTGATTAATCTGACAATTTACTTGTACCTTATTTTTTGGACTATAAGTCGCAGTGTTTTTCATAGTTTGGCCGGGGGTGCGACTTATACTCAGGAGCGACTTATGTGTGAAATTTTGAACACATTACCGTAAAATATAAAATATTATTTATCTCATTCACGTAAGAGACTAGACGTAGAAGATTTCATGGGATTTATCGATTAGGAGTGACAGATTGTTTGGTAAACGTATAGCATGTTCTATATTTTATAGTTATTTGAATGACTCTTACCATAATATGTTAGGTTAACATACCAGGCACCTTCTCAGTTGGTTATTTATGCGTCATATAAGGTACACATATTCAGCCTGTTGTTCACTATTATTTATTTCAAATTGCCTTTCAAATGTCTATTCTTGGTGTTGGGTTTTATCAAGTAAATTTCCCCCCAAAATGCAACTTATATATGTTTTTTTCCTTCTTTATTATGCATTTTCGGCCGGTGCGACTTATACTCGGAAAGAGACAGATTTTTTTTTCTCTGTGGTGGTAGCAGCAGCTGCGAGTTGTGGTGGCGCCACATTGACAACTGAAGTCGCTATGTCGGCCACTTCAGAGAAATTTTAACTGCTGCCTGCCCTTTTATGGCCGACTTATTTGCGAATAGCACGTGTCATTTCAGCGCATAATTTTATTTGAATGCTATTTAAGGCCTTCATTTTTAACGGAACCCCTGTAGTAGCATACAACTCTAATAGTTTGCAGCACAAAGGTTTGGGGATGAGTCGATAACAAGGTTTTGCAGCACAAAGGAAGGCGGTGTTGTTGTAATATTTGCGATGATAAGGGGCCAACGGGTGAAAAAAGCACAAAAGGCACAATATTCCAGTAGTTGGGCCCGACCATCAATTAAAGGAAGCTCCAAATCTGCGTGGTGTGAAAATATTCCCTTCTACTGGAAGAAGATGGTTGAACACTTTTCAGTAGACAGTCAAGTATGTACAGGTGGTGTTCAGATAATACTGGAAGCATCTTCACCTGGTCCAGGGTGGGACAGTTTGAGGACTGTGGACTGGAGTTTGGGTATGTGCATGCAGACTTTGGCAAGTCCTTCACATTGAGGAGAGCAGCAGATGGAGCGGCGTACATGTGCGAGTCCTACGCTGAGAAGTGCTCCGTGTTGTCCCGCCCCCAAATGTCCCCCGCGCTGACGGGTGAGTGGGGCAAATAGTAGTGATGGCGTTTCCGTGGGCGGAAGTGAAGAACATGTGGGGAACATGCTCGGTGTCTGAGGCCTCCTTCCAGATGTTGTTGCAGGGCGGATCAGGGAGGACGCTTGCTTAGTGCCCCCCGCTGGAGCCCGGCGGGTTGTGGATCCAGTCCAGCACGATGAGCGACAAGCTGCCAATCATGAAGACGATTCCCACCACCAGGAAGACGGCCGCCTGCGGAGCGAGACCACAGCAGAATGAGATGAGATGCCATGGGACGAGCACCGCGGGATTCTGGGTACATTTCTGATCCGCCTCCAACGGAAAGGGATATCGTGAGAAGGTGCGTGCGTAGGTACGTATGTACAGGTGTGATGAAAAACAACACAATGACTGCTAACTGACATAAGTCTTCATTGGAGCTGTCACACCATCCTAAACACATTCATCACTGTTCCCAATTCTAAATTAATTTCCATTAATCACAATTACATATATTTTTGAAATCTATACAATCTTTTTGCATATATATATATATATAAATATATATATATATATATGTGTGTGTATATACATACACGCATTAAAATATATATAAATATATATACATATATATAATGTGTGAATGTGTAGATGTAGTGTGTGTGTGTATACATACTGTACATACAAGCATTAAAATATATATACATATAGTGTGTGTGTGTGTATATATATATATATATATACATAAATATATGTATAAAGTAAAACAATATTTGTTTTTATTAATCACATGTTAACACGTTAACGTTGACCGCCCTAATATATTAAAGTTAAAGTACCAATAATTGTCACACACACACTAGGTGTGGCGAAATTATTCTCTGCTTTTGACCAGTCACTGTTGATCAACCCCTGGGAGGTGAGGGGAGCAGTGAGCAGCAGCGGTGTCGCGCCCGGGAATCATTTTTGGTGATTTAACCCCCAATTCAGGGAGGTAATGGGTCCCATTTTTATAGTCTTTGGTATAGGCCACTGAGTAAGTTGTGTGTTAAATATATTATATATATATATATATATATATATATATATATATATATATATATATATATATATATATATATATATATATATATATATATATATATATATATATATATATAAACACTTAGTCGAGGTTACTGTGGTTTATCTGTTATACAGTGCTCAATAACGGGAGAGTTGAATATACGTTGGATCGGAGAAAACATGGACGCTATATCATCCCAAAAACACAAATGTATATAAAGTAACACAATATTTTTTTTATTAATCACATGTTAACGCGTTAACACGGACCAGCCTTATATATATATTTATATATATTATATATTTACATACATAAAAAAGTAAATGTATATTAATCACGTGTTAACACGTATATATATATATATCTATACATATATACATACATATATATGTATATATACACATTGGGGCAAAAAAGTATTTAGTCAGTCACCGATTGTGCAAGTTCTCCCACTTAAAATGATGACAGAGATCTGTAATTTTTATCATAGGTACACTTCAACTGTGAGAGACAGAATGTGAAAAAAAAATCCAGGAATTCACATTGTAGGAATTTTGAAGAATTTATTTGTAAATTATGGTGGAAAATAAGTATTTGGTCAACCATTCAAAGCTCTCACTGATGGAAGGAGGTTTTGGCTCAAAATCTTATGATACATGGCCCCATTCATTCTTTCCTTAACACGGATCAATCGTCCTGTCCCCTTAGCAGGAAAACAGCCCCAAAGCATGATGTTTCCACCCCCATGCTTCACAGTAGGTGTGATGTTCTTGGGATGCAACTCAGTGTTCTTCTTCCTCCAAACACGACGAGTTGAGTTTATACCAAAAAGTTCTATTTTAGTTTCATCTGACCACATGACATTCTCCCAATCCTCTGACCGGTACGCTTCTGAGACGGTATCGTACTGAAAATAAGTCATTAGCATCACAGTACTATACAATATACCATACAACCCCAATATATGTGTATGTATGTATGTATATATATATATATATATATATATATATATAATATTGCAATCTTGCATATTTTCTTCTGTACAAACAGGGTGATGATAAAAGTGAAAGGTGGACCTACTCGGCCTGAATGAGATCCAAGTGAAGAAAGTGTGCAGAAGTCATCTTTTATGCTTGACAACTTCAGCAGTTTGCTAAAAATAAGGTGTGCTAAAAAAAACTGTCGTTAGGTTAGGTGGCGAAGTCTCTCAAGATTGCGCAACCAAGTCTTAGGTCAGGGGTATCAAACTGGGGTCACATTGCAATGATGTAAGCGTGATGGATATGAACACAACACTTCTTACAAGACAACTCTTGTTGATGATGATATTTTGTAACAAGACAACTCTTGTTTTTGATATTTTGTAACAAGACAACTCTTCTTGATATTTTCTAACAAGATCACTCTGGTTGTCGATGATATTTTGTTACAAGACAACTCTTGTTGATGATATTTTGTAACAAGACAATTCTTGATGATATTTTGTTAAAAGACAACTCTTGTTGTTGATATTTTGTTACAAGACAACTCTTGTTGTTGATATTTTGTTACAAGACAACTCTTGTTGATGATGATATTTTGTAACAAGACAACTCTTGTTGATGATATTTTCTAACAAGACAACTCTTGTTGTTGATGATATTTTGTTACAAGACAACTCTTGATGATATTTTGTAACAAGACAACTCTTGTTGTTGATGATATTTTGTTACAAGACAACTCTTGTTGTTCATATTTTGTTACAAAACAACTCTTGTTGATATTTTGTAAAAAGACAACTCTTGTTCATATTTTGTAACAACACAACTCTTGTTGTTCATATTTTGTAACAAGACAACTCTTGTTGTTAATATTTTCTAACAAGATCACTCTTGTTGTCGATTATATTTTGTTACAAGACAACTCTTGTTGATGATATTTTGTAACAAGACAACTCTTGATGATATTTTGTAACAAGACAACTCTTGTTGTTGATATTTTGTTACAAGACAACTCTTGTTGATGATATTTTGTAACAAGACAACTCTTGTTGATGATATTTTGTAACAACTCTTGTTGTTGATGAAATTTTGTTACAAGACAACTCTTGTTGATGATGATAATTTGTAAAAAGACAACTTGTTGATGATGATAGTTTGTAACAAGACAACTCTTGTTGATGATATTTTGTTACAAGACAACTCTTGTTGATGATGATATTTTGTAACAAGACAACTCTTGTTGATGATATTTTCTAACAAGACAACTCTTGTTGTTGATGATATTTTGTTACAAGACAACTCTTGATGATATTTTGTAACAAGACAACTCTTGTTGTTGATGATATTTTGTTACAAGACAACTCTTGTTGTTCATATTTTGTTACAAAACAACTCTTGTTGATATTTTGTAAAAAGACAACTCTTGTTCATATTTTGTAACAACACAACTCTTGTTCATATTTTGTAACAAGACAACTCTTGTTGATGATGATAATTTGTAAAAAGACAACTTGTTGATGATGATAGTTTGTAACAAGACAACTCTTGTTGATGATATTTTGTTACAAGACAACTCTTGTTGATGATATTTTGTAACAAGACAACTCTTGTTGTTGATAAAATTTTGTTACAAGACAACTCTTGTTGTTGATGATATTTTGTTACAAGACAACTCTTGTTGTTCATATTTTGTTACAAAACAACTCTTGTTGATATTTTGTAAAAAGACAACTCTTGTTCATATTTTGTAACAACACAACTCTTGTTGTTCATATTTTGTAACAAGACAACTCTTGTTGTTAATATTTTCTAACAAGATCACTCTTGTTGTCGATTATATTTTGTTACAAGACAACTCTTGTTGATGATATTTTGTAACAAGACAACTCTTGATGATATTTTGTAACAAGACAACTCTTGTTGTTGATATTTTGTTACAAGACAACTCTTGTTGATGATATTTTGTAACAAGACAACTCTTGTTGATGATATTTTGTAACAAGACAACTCTTGTTGATGATATTTTGTAACAAGACAACTCTTGTTGATGATATTTTGTAACAACTCTTGTTGTTGATGAAATTTTGTTACAAGACAACTCTTGTTGATGATGATAATTTGTAAAAAGACAACTTGTTGATGATGATAGTTTGTAACAAGACAACTCTTGTTGATGATATTTTGTTACAAGACAACTCTTGTTGATGATATTTTGTAACAAGACAACTCTTGTTGTTGATAAAATTTTGTTACAAGACAACTCTTGTTGATGATATTTTGTTACAAGACAATTCTTGTTGATATTTTGTTATAAGACAACTCTTGTTGATGATGATAATTTGTAAAAAGACAACTTGTTGATGATGATAGTTTGTAACAAGACAACTCTTGTTGTTGATGATATTTTGTTACAAGACAACTCTTGTTGATGATATTTTGTTACAAGACAACTCTTGTTGATGATATTTTGTTACAAGACAACTCTTGTTGTTGATGATATTTTGTCACAAGACAACTCTTGTTGTGGATATTTTGTTACAAGACAACTCTTGTTGATTATATTTTGCTCTTGCTATGAAAAGAAAGTCAAGGTGACAAGCAAATATTTGCTCCTTTGTGAGACCACAACACATTTTTGTTCAGGCCAGTCTCATGACTTTTTATTTCACTGCCTTGAATGATTTTACTAAGCAGCAGTTATTTTACTCCTTCTTCCTTCTTCCGTGAGAAGTTAATGTTGCACATGTTGAAATAACTCTCACATTCTTTTTGTGCTGCAAATGTTTTTGTCAACTTAAAATTTAAGTCTTTAACTTTTGATCATTCATAACTAACCTACTTCCCAAACACGCTGACATTTTTATGTCTATCGTAGTTTTTTTGTTAGTGACATCCTATACTTTTTATGTTAGTTACATCCATCCCATCCATTTTGTACCGCTTATTCCCTTTCGGGTCGCGGGGGGCGCTGGCGCCTATCTCAGCTACAATCGGGCGGAAGGCGGGGTACACCCTGGACAAGTCGCCACCTCATCGCAGGGCCAACACAGATAGACAGACAACATTCACACTCACATTCACACACTAGGGCCAATTTAGTGCATTCTATGCTTTTTATGTTAGTTACATTTTATACTTTTTATGTTAGGAACCTTTTATACTTTTTATGTTCGTAACATTTTATACTATTTATGTTAGGAACCTTTTATACTTTTTATGTTAACTTCTAATAGTTTTTATGTGAGTAATATTTTATACTTTTTATTTTAATGTCTAATAGTTTTTATGTTAGCAACATTTTGTATTTTTTATGTTTGTAACTTTTATAGTTTTTATGTTAACTTCTAATAGTTTTATGTTCGTAACATTTTATACTTTTTATGTTAGAAGTTAACATAAAAAATATAAAAGGTTTCTAATGGTTTTTATGTGAGTAACATTTTATAGTTTTTATTTTAACGTTTAATAGTTTTATGTTAGCTATATTTTTTATGTTTGTAACCTTTTATAATTTTTATGTTAGTAACATTTTATAGTTTTTATATTGGTAATGTTTTATAGCTTTAATGTTAGTAACCTTTAGAGTTTTTATGTTAGTAATGTTTTATAGTTTTTATGTTAACGTCTAATAATTTTTATGTTAGTAACATGTTAACTTTAGTTTTTTTGTTAGAAGTTAACATAAACTAATAGTTTTTATTTTAGTTTTTAAGTTAACTTCTAATAGTTTTTCTGTTAGTAACATTTTATACTTTTTATGTTAGGAACCTTTTATACTTTTTATGTTAACTTCTAATAGTTTTTATGTGAGTAACATTTTATACTTTTTATTTTAACGTCTAATAGTTTTATGTTCGTAACTTTTATAATTTTTATGTTACTTTCTAATAGTTTTTATGTTAGTAACATTTTATAGTTTTTATGTTGGTAATGTTTTATAGTTTTAATGTTAGTAACCTTTATATTCTTTATGTTAACGTCTAATAATTTTTATGTTAGTAACATGTTAACTTTATAGTTTTTGTGTTAACATAAACTGTTTTTACTTTAGTTTTTAAGTTAACTTCTAATAGTCTTTATGTTAGTAACATTTTATAGTTTTTATGTTGCTAACAGTTTATAGTTTTTATGTTTGTAACCTTTTATACTTTTTATGTTAGTAACCTTTTATACTTTTTATGTTAACGTCTAATAGTTTTTATGTTAGTAACCATTCATAGTTTTATGTTAGTAACCTTTTATAGTTTTTAAGTTAGTAGAGTTTTATAGTTTTTATCTTAAGTCTAATAGTTTTTGTACAAGTTTTTATCTTAAATTTAATAGTTTTTATGTAAGTAACGTTTTATCGTTTTTATGTTGGTAACATTTGTTAGTTTTTATGTTAACATCTAAATTTTTATGTTTACGTCTTATTTTTTTGTTATGTTAGTAACGTTTTATAGTTTTTATGTTAATGTCTAATAGTTTTTATATAAGAAACGTTTTATAGTTTTTAAGTTAACATATAGTTTTTATGTTGGTAACATTTTATAGTTTTTACGTTAACTTCTAATACTTTTTATGTTAACGTTTAATAGTTTTTTATGTTAGTAACCTTTTATGTTAGTAATGTTTTATAGTTTTTATGTTAGTAATGTTTTATAGTTTTTATGCTATTAAAATGTTATAGTTTTTATGTTAGTAACGTTTTATAATTGAGTAAGTTAAAAAAAGTAAATGGCACAAATGAAAATGTGTACAGCACAAATGAATATTTCAATATTAGCAATGATGAGGCACTAGAGGACCAACATTTCCTAGCAGGTGTGTGTGTGTGTGTGTGTGTGTGTGTGTTGGTTTGGACTTACCCCGATCTTCTGTGGCGAGCGCAGAGGTACACTCTTCACCAAGCGCAGGTAAAAGGCCGCTGGGAGGATGAAGATGAGCATGGTGGCTGCCGAGGAACCTGACCCGGCAAAAAGGAGGTGTGAGGCCTCTACATTTTTTCCCAACGCTTTGAACCCCGCTGCTTAGAAAACGGTGCGGCTAACTTAGGGATTTAAATTCGCTGACGGCCATAATGCAAATAGTAAGTAAAGACACTGAAATGGTGTGCTATTGTTTGTGCTACGGCGCCATCTTTCGTACAAGTCCGCACACTGCAGGTGCTGCAGTATCCTTCCAGTCAGTGCTTTCCACCGGAAGTACAAGTGCCGTTCTGTCTTCTACCTGTCTTTATTCATCACTGCAAGCAACATTTGCAAGTTTTACAATATAACTAAAACAATTCTTATTAACTAAAGTGTCCCATGTGTGATGTCTGTAGGAGTGTTTTCATGCATATTTGTACGTGCTATTATAATGTAATGACGCTAGCGTTGTTAGCATTAGCTAATATGCTAACACGTTTACAAGTGTATTTGTTAGTATTTTTATTTGTTAGTATTTTTAACTTAAAATTTTATTATTTTTGTATTGTTTAACGTTCACAAATCCCTTAGTAAATTTACCAAAATGTCACCGTGGAGTTATTCATTCTGTTTAGCTTGAGGTAGCTAGTGGGTCCATGACGAGAACTTCTGTTTTGTTTGATCAGCCGTTTTACTGCCCTGTTGCAGACACCGTTTGAAAGCAATTAAGGTATGTAAATAAACATTTAGAGAATATTTCTGTGTAAATAACTCATTTCACAATGTATATACAGTATGTGCCAGTTATAGTCTGGTGCGGCTTATATATGGAACAAATATTTTTTTACTTTCAGAATGTAATTAATTGAGCTCGATCGTCCGGAAAATATGTTATTTGGTATTTGAAAAAAGTAGAAATGCAATCTTTTCCTTTTATTGGTGTGAATTAATTTGTCTAAACGTTGAGGGTCTTCCTGGTTACGTCTGCTCATTATTGTCTTGTGTGTGTGTGTGTGTGTGTGTGTGTGTGTGTGTGTGTGTGTGTGTGTGTGTGTGTGTTCTGGCAATTCCGACTTAATGGGGACATCGCTCTGTTTACATAGTCACCTTTAGGGGACCTCTGACGGTATGGGGACAAAATCAGGTCCCCTAAAAGGGAACATTTTTATATGATAGTGAGATCCATTCTAAGTGATTTTTAAGCTTTGGCCCATAAAACATGTTTTCTGCTTAGTTTGAGTGTGAGACATTTGCACATTTGCATCATGTCATATTTAATTTTAACTTTTTTTTTTCTTAAATGGTCCTCAATAGTCACGTACAAATTTATGTGAATTATGGAAAATTATTTCAAATTGGTCCCAATGAACCATACTCTTCCCCCCCCCCAGGGTCCCCAGTAAGAATAATCAGCAGATTACTCGCACCAAAGGCAAAACCTAGCAACTCACTTCTAGCTGATTTTGAGAAAACAAAGGAAAACCAATCTATCTTGATGCTGTCTTACAAAGATCTACAAAGTCATTTTTTTGAGCCATGGATTGAATCTGCTCTCATGAACGTGTGCCCTTTCTCCAGATATTTTATAACAATCTCGGGTGGGCCCCATTCTGCGTTTGCACATCGGGCGAGAGCCGTGCACAGCGTCCAGTTTTTATTTTGACCTCCACAGTTATCTGCCCAAAAGAGTATGCAAGGGGAAGAATCAAGAACAATACATTTAATGAAGGTGCTTGCAACGTCCTGGGCCAATCTTCCAAATATCCGCTCGTGGCATAATATCACATAATCAGGTTGACCGCCGGCCCCCATTTGTGCAAATGTCTCATTAAAGACAATAAGGCGACTGTCAAAGAAGCTCCGATTGGTCCCTTGAGATACTAGGTTTTTCTGTTGTATCTACGCGGTTATGTGGTAGTTGCCAGGTCCTGCCACGCGCGTAACAGCTTACTTACGGAACAAATTACTATATCGCATACACTAATGTAAAGCATATCACCAAAATTATTATCAGCTCAGTTTTGACCAAAATTGAGTTACTGGGTTTTGGCTTTGGACGGGAGATTACTTCATCAATCTGAAAGACGTGTACTAGCTCATGGCCATTTTACACCATTTTTTTATGTCTCCACAACCCGTAGAAAAGGTGGTCCCCACAAGTGTGTGTGTGTGTGTGTGTGTGTGTGTGTGTGTGTGCTCACCAATGAAGCCAAAGATGTCCCGAATGGTGGGGACGAAGATGACCAGCATGTTGTTGAAGGCCAAGATGGTGGCGGCGATGATCATGTGGCGAGCCCAGCTGAACCCTCGCCCGCTGAACAGCAAGGTGTTGATGGAGGAGCGGATCTGAGGAATGTAAGACATTTATTTATTTACAGTAGGGTTGTATGGTATACCGATACAATCGGTATTAGTATAGTACTGCGATACTAATTCATCATTTTTTCATCATTTTGGGTACTATACCGTCTCTGAAAAGTACGCTCTTGTAGTTGATATTCTTACGGATCCATCCATGGTGTTTGTTTACATTGTGACGCCGGTGAGCTATTGTATCCTACTGTGTGTAGTGAAGCATGTTTTTAGCTATTCCTCGTCCTCCAGTGATAATGTTACTTGTAAGAAACCTACTTTGTCACCATGGAGGCGAGGATTAGTGATTTAGAAGTAGCTAAAACACTGAGGAGGGACGTTAGCCGCTAGCTAACCCTGTCTTAAAGCACACCTCTTCCTTTCAGTGTTATAACTTCACCTTTATCTTTACTTTTTAGGCCAAAATGCGTCCGTTCTCCCTTTTCTGTCTACACACTGTGTCTGCTTGTAAGTACTCGGTGTGTGTGCACTGCCGACCATGCTCCTCCTCTGCTCGCAAACAAGTAATGTCACCACGTGACGACGACGCACCATCATGCCCGTAAAAAGAAAATTAACAAAATGGGGGTTGGTACTTTTTAGAGGTGATATAGTACCGAATAGGATTAATTAGTATCGCGGTACTATACTGGTACCGATATACCGTACAACCCTAATTTGTAGTTGGCTGATATCTGCCAAAATGCTAATTATCAGTTCCAATAATGCGTGGATCTCCGAATTAAAGTATTGAAATATGCGTGATGTTGATTAACAGTTTTTCCAACATGATTGCAGAAGTTGATATCAAAGACTATTGTCTAATTTGATACATTCAGCTGTTACGTTGATATCACAGACTATTGTCTGAGTCTGACACATCCAGCTGTTACGTTAATATCAAAGACTATTGTCTGAGTCTGATACATCCAGCTGTTACGTTGATACCCAAGACTATTGTTTGACTCTGATTCATCCAGCTGTCACGTTGATATCAAAGATTATTGTTTGACTCTGATTCATCCAGCTGTCAGGTTGATATCACACACTATTGTCTGAGTCTGATACATCCAGCTGTTACTTTGACATCAGAGACTTGTCTGAGTCTGATACATCCAGCTGTTATGTTGATATCAAAGACTATTGTTTAAGTCTGATACATCCAGCTGTTACGTTGATATCAAAGACTATTGCCTGAGTCTGACACATCCAGCTGTTAAATTGATATCAAAGACTATTTTATGAGTCTAATACATCCAGCTGTTACCTTGACATCAGAGACTTGTCTGAGTCTGATACATTCAGCTGTTAAGTTGATATCAAAGACTATTGTCTGAGTCTGATACATCCAGCTGTTACGTTGATATCAGAGACTATTGTCTGTGATACATCCATCCTGCTGTTACGTTGATATCAAAGACTATTGTCTGAGTCTGATACATCCAGCTGTTATGTTGATATCCAAGACTATTGTTTGACTCAGATTCATCCAGCTGTTACGTTGATATCAAAGACTATTGTCTGAGTCTGATACATCCAGCTGTTACTTTGATATCAGACTATATTTTCTGAGTCAGATACATCCAGCTGTTACATTGATATCCAAAACTATTGTTTGACTCTGATACATCCAGCTGTTACGTTGATATCAAAGACTATTGTCGGAGTGACACATCCTGCTGTTACTTTGATATCAAAGACTATTGTCTGATACATCCAACTGTTATGTTGATATCAAAGACTATTGTCAAAGTCAATCAATCAATTCAATCAATGTTTACTTACATAGCCCTAAATCACTAGTGTCTCAAAGGGCTGTACAAACCACTACGA
Organism: Nerophis ophidion; assembly: GCF_033978795.1. Classification (NCBI taxonomy): domain Eukaryota; kingdom Metazoa; phylum Chordata; class Actinopteri; order Syngnathiformes; family Syngnathidae; genus Nerophis; species Nerophis ophidion. Next base: position 49,610,277 of record NC_084620.1, on the reverse strand, counting down.
CATCCTCGGTAGGCCCACATAAGGGCAAGGAAAACTCACACCCAGTGGGACATCGGTCTGATACATCCAGCTGTTATGTTGATATCAAAGACTATTGTCGGAGTCTGATACATCCAGCTGTTACGTTGATATCAAATACAATGGTCTGTGTCTGATACATCCAGCTGTTACGTTGATATCAAAGACAATAGTCTTTGTCTGATACATCCACCTGTTACGTTGATATCAAATGGTCCGTGTCTGATACATCCAGCTGTTGTTGAGACTGCAGCGCGTTATCGCAGTGACACGGTGTGATCACACTTTATCACTGGCCCAACATTCCCAGCGTCTGTATCGCATCCAGGCTCAGACGCTGCTGGCTCAAGCGGCCAGTGGGGGAAAGGTCGCCGTCGTCAGGTGCGGCCCAGGGAGATGTCCAAGGAGGCGGGGCTTGCGGGCGCCCATTCGGAAGGGATTATCCCCCGCCATGCAAGGGAACTGGAGGCTTGCATCAGCCGGGGGGCGGGCTTTAAGGCAACAGGAAGTTGTTTGCTTATCTTCTTTCCTACTGTGGGACAGGTATTGTGGGACAGGTACGGCCAGAAAAGTAACTTTCCTTTCTCTCTCACACCCGCTTGAGGAGGCGGGAGCAGGAGGAAAGAGACTTTTCCATGCCCCTTCATGGGGGGTTGCCGCGACAACGGGCAAGTCGCTAGCGAGAAGAAGTTGTGGAGATCTTGACAATCATTTATAAGCACTTGCATAACTGGCGTGGAAAAGTGGAACCGGGACGATGCATTCCTCTCCGAGGCTCCAAACTATTTGGCACTCAACTGTCACTCCTTTGTAGCGCCGTGTGGTATTTGCACGCCCCCCCCTCCCCGCCCCCCACCTCGTACACACCATGGGAATGTGGACAGACTGGTAGAAGTGGCAGAACCCTCCAAAAGATCGTTACCTAGCGTGAATACCATTAGAATCACTGATACTTTTTAGTGTGTCCTGATCCTCCTCCGCAGTGACCATTATGCAAAGCACTAATGTCCACTGCAAAGGACGTTTACCCACACAATAAACCCTACAGGTGTGTAAAAAGTCCCAGTTGTTAGCATTCCAATATTTTTAGTAGGGCTGCGAATCTTTGGGTGTCCCACGATTCGATTCAATATCGATTCTTGGGGTCACGATTCGATAATATTTCGATTTTTTTGGATTCAACGCAATTCTCGATTCAAAAACGATATTTTTCCGATTCAAAATTTCATTTTGGCTAGTTTTGCAGCACCTCAGATAAATGCTGAATGCTAGGTTTTTTTTTTAAGCTGTATTTTTAACACTTTTGTTAATATAGGACCTCTGATGGTCTCCAAGAATTTGAGTGTTTTGTTTTTTTAACTGTCATTGCTCCAATAGTTTCATAACAATCAATGTTGTTATCAATTGACATATTTAATTCACATCAAATATTCCACTTTAAAATATTTTCTTTTAGAATATATTGCATTTTTTGTGTTTTTACCGCGTAATATATATATATATTATAAAACAAATAAAACATATTTACATATATATAAAAAAATAAATGAATAATTCTGAAGTTGATTTTGAGAGTTAAACTTTAATGGTGAAAAAAACAACAACTAATGTATTATTTATTCTATATTGTAGTTAAACTTTGAAGGTGCAAAAAAGACTAATGTATTATTATTTATTATTTAACACTTTTGTGAGTGGGGTTCTTTTGGTCCCCAATAATTTTAGTGGCATTTTTTAAACTGTCATTGCTCATAAAAATAATAATGAATTAAAATCAATGTTGCTATAAATTATTGACATATTTAATTCACACCACTTTGAAATATTTTCTTTTAGAATATATTGCTTTTTTTTTTACAATGTAAAAAACTTTTTTTTTACAAAACAAGTATAAAACATTAAAAAAAAAATATATATATATATATATATATACATACATACATATATATACACATACATACATATATATATGTATACATTCTTAAGTTGATTTTGAGAGTTAAACTTTAATGGTGAAAAAAACAACTAATCTATTATTTATTTTATATTTTAGTACAAAGATGGTGTAAAAAAAGACTAATTTATTATTTAACACTTTTGTGAGTGGGGTTCTTTTGGTCCCCAAGAATTTTAGTGGCATTTTTAAAACTGTCATTGCTAAAAAAAAATAAAAAATAAAAATCTATGTTGTTATAAATTATTGACATATTTAATTCACATCAAATATTCCACTTTGAAATATATATATATATATATATATATATATTACAATTTATTGCAATTTTTTGTGTTTTTTACAAAACAAGCATAAAACAAATGAAAAAAACTATATTTTATATATATATATATACATATATATATATATATACACATATATATATATATATACACATATATATATATATATATATATATATATATATATATATATATATATACACACACACACAAAAAAAAAAAACAAATTCTGAAGTTGATTTTGAGAGTTAAACTTCGATGGTTTGAAAAAAAACAACCTAATGTGTTAGTTATTATTTTACACTTTTTTGAGTGGGGTTCTTTTGGTCCCCAAGTATTTTAGTGGCATGTTTCATAACTGTCATTGCTCATAAAAATAATAATGAATTAGAATCAAAGTTGTTATGAATTATTGACATATTTAATTCACATCAAATATTCCACTTTGAAATATTTTCTTTTAGAATATATAGAATTTTTTTTACAATGTAAAAAACTTTTTTTTTTACAAAACAAGCATAAAACAAATTAAAAATATATATATACATACATACATACATACATATATATATGTATACATTCTTAAGTTGATTTTGAGAGTTAAACTTTAATGGTGAAAAAACAACAACTAATGTATTATTTATTTTATATTTTAGTACTTTGAAGGTGTAAAAAAAGACAAATTTATTATTTAACACTTTTGTGAGTGAGGTTTTTTTGGTCCCCAGGAATTTTAGTGGCATTTTTTTTTACACTGTCATTGCTCAAAGAAAATAAAAAATGTAAATCAATGTTGACATATTTAATTCACATCAAATATTCCATTCTGAAATATATATATATATATTTTTTTACAATTTATTGAAATTTTTTGTGGTTTTACCGTGTAAAAAATCTTACAAAACAAGCATAGAACAAATAAAAAAAAGTATATATAAAAAAAATAAAACATTCTGAAGTTGATTTTGAGAGTTAAAATTTGATGGTGTAAAAAAAACAACTAATGTGTTATTTTTTAACACTTTTGTGAGTGTGGTCTTCTGGTCCCTAAGAATTTTAGTTGCATTTTTTTAACTGTCATTGCTCATAAAAGCTTTTTAATTAAGTCTGTACGTTCATACCTAAAAATCTTACATTTTTATACTTGGCGCCATCTTAGAAGTATGTTAACGTCTCTTATATAAGTATATAAACGTTAGCATGTCAAAGTTTTATGCTAACTTTTTAGCTCATCTTACATGTTTAAACGTTAAAATCATGGATTTGGATACTTGGCGCCAACTTAGAAGTGTGTTAACGTCTCTAATATTAGCATGCTGGTGTTAGCGTGCCGATGTTTTAAGCTCGCTTTTTTTAGCTAATTTTGTACATTCATACCTAAAAATCATAGATTTTGATACTTGCCGCCATCCTCAGAGGTATGCTAATGTCTTATTGAGTCTGTTTAAATCAGGGGTGTCAAACTCAAACACAGAGTGGGCCAAAATTTTAAACTGAACAAAGCCGCAGGCCAAGGTTGAACAAATGAACCTTTTAATAGGGACCCAAACAAGTTTTGCATTGAATATTGAACAAGCGAGACTTATATAACTTTATAGTGACATGCAAAATCGAGTTTCAAATAATGCTAATAATTTAAAAATAGCAATGGCATATCAAATCAAATATAAATAGAAATTGAATGCCTCTTTTCTATTTGCAGCCTTCTCAGGTAAATATCAAAATAAACTTTTCCCACAGGCTAATAATACATTATTATATAGTAGCGTCCAGGAAGAGGTAGTGCTGCAAGGGAATCTGAGTATTTGTTCTGTTGGGTTTATGTTGTGTTACAGTGCGGATGTTCTCCCGAAATTTGCTTGTCATTCTCGTTTAGTGTTGGTTCACAGTGTGGCACATATTTGTAACAGTCTTAAAGTTGTTCATACCCCTCAGTGTGACCTGTATGGCTGTTGACCAAGCTTGCATTGCCTTAGCGTGCGTGTGTAAAAGCCACATATATCATGTGACTAGGCAGCCACGCTGTTTCTACGTAGAAAAGCAGACGTGACATAAGGTTTTAGAGGACGCTTGAGGCAGTGTCTTTATGGCACGCCCCCAATATTGTCCAGGTGGGAATCGGGGGAAATTTGGGAGAATGGTTGCCCCCTGTGGTTTTCGTGAGGGGCACTGAAATTTGGGAGTCTCCTTGGAAAATTGGGGGTGGGGGTTAGCAAGTATGAATATTAGCGGTGAATGCGGTGTTACAGCGACACCGCCGCTGTGTAATACTGGCGGGCCAGCTTTAATGTTAATTTGATATTGCCTCAAGGGCCAAATGAAAATACACGGCGGGCCAAATTTGGCCTGCGGGCCAGAGTTTGACACCCATGGTTTAAATGATCGGAGAGCTAGTGGGTCCATAGCGATGACCTCTGTTTTGTGTGATCAGCCGTTTTACTGCCTTGTTACAGACACCGTTTGGAAACAATGAAGGGATGTAAATAAACATTTACAGAATATTTACGTGTAACTAAGTCATTTCACAACGTTTATATCTGCGACTTATCCGGTGCAGCTAATATATGGGAAATTATTTCTCAAGTTTAGTGGGTGTGGCTCCTTGGTCTGCAAAATACGTTCACTGAATTTGGTGATTTGTCAGGATCACAACTAGCGGTTGGACGTAGCATGAGCTAAATGTTTAGAAAAGTATGTTTGTTGGCACAAAGGTAGTGGGCTCTCATCAGCCGGAGCCTGAGAACTGGGGCAGGGGGGCCTCCGTGTAAAGCCCCCTCATAATGCACTGAATCCCCAGCAAAGCCCTGTGTGAGCCGTCCATCACGTGACTACACCCCCGTCTAAACACACACACGTGTGTGTGTGTGTGTGTGTGTGTGTGTGTGTGTGTGTGTGCCACTTCTGCTGGCAGACACAGCTAACGTTAATCTCTCGCTGAAGGTCGACGGACACAATGAACGTCGGGGGGAGTCGAGGCTTGCAGGTTCTCAAATGTCAGGTGGAAAGTTGGCTGCCCTCCATGTTGAAGGTGAGGTGTAACACTTAATATATATCACCTCCCTCATTTGGAAGAAAAGCACATTTAGAGCTGCAGCTTTCTTCATGTATTCATGCACTTATGCAAAATGTTCATGTTTTCAGGTTGTTGTTTTTTCCCCACTCCCTTTGTGAAAAAAGTCTTCCAAACCCACAGGAGCCTGACAAAATATGGCCTAGTCACGCACACACATTCTATAAACACTATTAAAGAAGAAAAAAAAGTGCGATAAAAAGGTGAAATGTAACAAGAAAAAGTTGCAATGTTCACAAATAACACAAAGTTGTCATGCAGGCTGTTTTTTTTCTTCAAAACTGCTCAAATCATAATAGTGCATCAAAATCAATGTTGATATGAATTATTGACATATTCAAGGCTCCAATTCCTTCACATCAAATATTTTGTAAGGGGGGGTAATATTGCGTAGTAATACTCATAGTGGGATTTTTTTTTTGATAATAATAATGAAATCCATCCATTTTCTACCACTTATTCCCTTTGGGGTTGCGGGGGGAACTGGAGCCTATCTCAGCTACAATCGGGCGGAAGGCAGGGTACACCCTGGACAAGTCGCCACCTCATCGCAGGGCCAACAAAGATAGACAGACAACATTCACACACTAGGGCCCATTTAGTGTTGCCAATCAACCCAGGTGCATGTTTTTGGAAGTGGGAGGAAGTACCCGGAGGGAACCCACGCAGTCACGGGGAGAACATACAAACTCCACACAGAAAGATCCCTAAACCTGACTCCTCAGGACCTCCGTAATAATGAAATCAATAATGTTATTAATTGTTTATCTATTTAATGCTCCAATTACTTTGGGAAATATTGCATATTTTTTGTTTTTGGCATTAAAAAAACTGTTTTCTTTGACATAAAAGGCATAAAACAAATAAGTATTTGGTGAGTGGGGCCCCTTTGGTCTACAAGAATTTTAGTGGCATTTTTTAAACTGTCATTGCTCATAAAAATAATAATTAATTAAAAGCAATGTTGTTATGAATTGACATATTTAATTCAAATCAAATATTCCACTTTGAAATATTTTCTTTTAGAATATATTGCATTTTCTGTATTTTTACAATGTAAAAAACACAGGTTTTTAAGAACAAAAAATGCATAAAACAAATGAAAAAAACCTATTTAAAAAAATGCTGAAGTTGATTTTGAGAGTTAAACTTTGAAGGTGTAAAAAAGACTAATGTATTTTTATTATTTAACACTTTTGTGAGTGGGGCCCTTTTGGTGTCCAATAATTTTTGCGGCATTTTTTTTAACTGTAATTTCTCATAAAAAGAATAATGAATCAAAATCAATGTTGTTATGAATTATAGACATATTTAATTCAAATCAAATATTCCACTTTGAAATATTTTCTTTTAGAATATGTTGCATTTTAGGTGTTTTTACCAGGTAAAAAAAAAAAAAAGTTGTTTAAGAACAAAACAGGCATAAAACAAATGAACAAAACAATTTTTAAAAAATCATAAAAAATTCTGAAGTTGATTTTGAGAGTTAAACTTTGAAGGTGTAAAAAAGAATAATGTATTATTTATTATTTAACACTTTTGTGAGTGGGGGCCAATACTTTTACTCATAAACATAATAATGAATCAATGTTGGTATGAATTATTGACATATTTAATTCACATCAAATACTTTGCTTTGAAATATATATATATATATATATATATATATATATATATATATATATATATATATATATATATATACATATATATATATATATATATATTTTTTTTTTTTGGAAGAATATATTGCATTTTTTTACCATGTTAAAAACAATGTATTTTTTTAATTTCTTTTTTACAAAATTGCATATTTAATACACATTAAATATTCCACCTTAAGAACTTGGGGGAAAATATTGCATATGCCATAAAAAACAGGTATTTGACAAAAAGGCATAAAACACAAAAAAAAACTTTATATCAACAGATTGACCCAAAGCGAGCTATCAATTAAAGCACTGAATTAAAAAATGACTTCTTTTTAACATTTTCATGACTGAGACACAATTCCGTCTTACTGGGCCAAAACTTGAGGGAGCTTAAAGGTGACAAAAAAAAAGTGTAATGTATTAGTTTTGAAAATGGCAACAATGAGAATGAGCGCCAGGTGTGTGGACACACTGCATTGTTCTGACTCACGCCTAACGTTGTGACTCACGCTCTTTCAGGGATTAGCAGGAATAAGTCTCCCTAGCACTGCTGAACATTTTTTCTGCCCTGCCCTCATTCCACACACAAACATTCAGTCTCTCCCATGTCAAATTGTTAGTTAAAACCATTAAAATGTTTATATTGTAGTAACGTTTGGCTCCATCCTCGGCCCCGAAAGCAGCCGCTAAGGTGGCGCTTTTTTCCACCGTCCCAGTAAACTTCCACTGGAAGGAACATAAACAATGTCGTCCTGCGGGGGCGTGTACTTCTGCAATTCTCTCCACGCGTGTCCGTCACGGCGCTAAATAATGCACACGTTGATCCATGACTCATTTACAGCAATGTCCTCCCTGCTCGCTGACTGGCAGGATTCTGTCGCCATCTGGTGGCCTTCCACGGTTACTACACCCCCAAACAACCCCTTAAGAAGGAGTGTGCTTATTGAGTGTAAATGACAAAGTATGGATAATAAATGTAATAATATTAATATCTATCAGTTGATGTAAAAATTGTTTTTTTAATTATATTCGTGCCCTTTTATTATAGAAGATATAAATTGATTTCAAAGGCAAAAACACAAAATGTGCAATATTTTCCCCCCAAAAATATTCAATGTGAAATAATTAAAACCGGCATTGCTCAAAAAGTACCGATAAATCCATCCATCCATCCATTCATTTTCTACCGCTTGTCCCAAATCAATGTTATGAATTTTGCTTGGGAAAAATATTGCATATTTTTGGTTTCCCTTGACAAAAAGGCAATAACACAAACAATTGAAAAAAATATATTATGATCATAACCATTTGTGACCCACTTTTATTTTATTGTATTTTTTTACGGCCTGCAGCACATTTAAAAACAAAAAAAGTGGGGGAAAAAAGAGCATCGAGGTCAAATGTAGTGAGAAAATGCTGCAGTACACAAAGCTGCCAGCAGGCTTTTAGAAAAAAATTTAATCTAAATCTGGCATTGCTCAAAAATACTAATGTTATGAATTTTTTTTGGGGGGGGGGGTGCATAATTTTGGTTTCCCTTAAGAAAAAGGCCATGACACAATCAATTAAAAAAAATTTAATAGAGGTCATAACCATTTGTGACCCACTTTTTTAGTTTATTTTTTACAGCCTGCAGCACATTTGAAAAAGTATTTTCCTAAAAAAAATGAAAAAGAGCATTCAGGCATTTTTTTTTTAAACTTTAAAACTGGCATTGTTCAAAAATAATAATAAATCAATGTTATGAATTTTGCTTTCTAAAAATATATAAGTTCTTTTGACTAAAAGGGCACTACACGAACAATAAAAAATAATAATTAATGGATGGATCTGAAGTTAATCTGGAGATTTAAGTGTTGAAAGTAAAAAGAATAAAATAACGTTTTACTTAGTTTCAACACTTTTACTTTCGAAAGGGTCTCCAATAAATTTAGTGTTTTGTTTTTTTACTATTATTGCTCAAAGAATAAAAAATGGGATAAAATCATTGGTGTTATGAAATATTAAACAAATAAAATAAATAATTGAGTGTACGAATTGAGGGCTAAATGGGACGGAACACTTTTTGGTTCTGCTCACTGACTTAGCAGCCTCCTGTCGCCATCTGGTGGCCTTCCGCAGTTACTACACCCCGTAGAACCCCCATAAGACTATGTATTGAGGGCTAAAATGGGAGCTATCACGTCCTCTTGGTCAGTCCTAAGTTTAGCTCGCGACCATATTAGGGAAAGAAATGCGTCCTATAATCACATGTCAGCGCCGTACTGTACATGTACAGTATGTGTACTGTATGGCTGTCCAAACTGGGTTGCACACTGAAAAATAAATGCATTCGGGGACCTTTTTCATTTTTTAAAAGCAAGACAATAAATATTTCCCCGGGACTCAAAAGGGATTTTTTTCAATCTTCAAAACTTAAATGTCTAGAGATCAACTTCAGATTCATCCATTGATGTAACCTTTACATTATTTTTTGATTTGTGCCCTTTTTTGGTCCAAGAAAACCCTGTTTATGATGGCAAAAACACAAAATATGAAATATTTTCCATTAAAAATGATCAAAGTGTAATATTTTCCCTTAAAATGTTGAAAGTGTAATATTTCCATAAAAAATGTTCAACGTGTAATATTTTCCCTTAAAGATGTTGAAAGTGTAATATTTTCCCTTAAAAATGTTGATTGAATATTTTCCCTTGAAGATGTTTGTGGGGAGGCGCAGCCGACGGGCTGAGATGGCGGCAAGGAGGCAGAGAGTGCGGATGAGCGGAGAGGCGGGAGCGACTCCGCCGCAATCAAATTCAGGTGCGTAGATTGCGCACTAGCACACAATTGACATTTCTCCTCTGGCTGTATAAAAGGGGAGAAGGAGGAGGGATCATGGCAGAAGAAGTAGGAGAACCAGCAGCAGAACCTGACGAGCGAAAATGACCGAGAGCGACAGCGACGAAGACGCGGCCGACTGAAAGCGAGCGAGCGAGCAGGTTGGACTCTTGTTTTTTTTCAATGACACAAGCTTTGTCTTTTGGTCGGATCGCTTTTCAGCTGCTCCTCTTCTGCTCTTTATTTTTTTTAAAAAGTTCGTGTTATACCCTTTTTGTCAAAGAAAACCTTAAACCTTATCTTCATGGCAACCACAAAATATGCAATATTTTTTCCAAACAAAATTCATAACATTGATTTATTAGTATTTTTCGAGCAATGCCAGTTTTAAATTAAAAAAAAAAAAACTCCCTACCAGGATGCTCTTTTTTTTCCACTTTTTTATGTTATTTTGGAAAATATTCCACCTTACTAAATGTGACAAGAAAACATGTGTGATATTCTAATGATGAAATAAAAATTGTGTACATCATATGTTAACTCCGCATATTTCACTTAATTTGGAATTGTCCAATTGTATTTATATGACACAATATTGTACTTATATGACATAATATTGTATTTATATGTCATAATATTGTATTTATAAGACATATCGTATTTATATGACATAATATTGTATTTCTGACATAATATTGTATTTATATGACATAATATTTTATTTATGACATAATATTGTATTTACATGTCATAATATTGTATTTACGACATAATATTGT
>NC_084620.1:49534700-49594700 GCF_033978795.1 Nerophis ophidion | reverse complement strand
GATCAGCATGGCCAGGATGGACAGGTTGGAGACGTTCTGCATCTTCTTCCTGCTGCGGCTGCACAGACACAGGAGGGGAGGACAGGACAGGCTCATGTGGAGGTGGTCTTGAAGGAAGGCAGCAAGGAAGGAAGGCACACCTACTCTTTCAGCTCGCTGTAGATGGGCAGCACCTCGGGGTGGCACACGAAGGCAAAGGCCAGGATGGGCACCGTGTACGCCGTCTGGAGGACAAGTACATCATCAGTCCTATCAGGTCTACTTGTAGAACATCATTACTGTACAACATCATTCCTCTGGTCTACATGCACAACATCATTGTTGTGGTCTACATATAGAACATCATTCCTGTGGTCTACATGTAGAACATCATTACTGGAGAACACTATTCCTCTGGTCTACATGTAGAATATCATTACAGTGGTCTACATGTAGAACATCATTACCGTAGAACATCATTGTTGTGGTCTACATGTAGAACATCATTACTGTAGAACACCATTCCTTTGGTCTACATGTAGAACATCATTACTGTAGAACATCATTGTTGTGGTCTACATGTAGAACATCATTACTGTAGAACATCATTGTTGTGGTCTACATGTAGAACATCATTACTGTAGAACACCATTCCTTTGGTCTACATGTAGAACAAGTACATAATTACAGTGGGTTAAATGTACAACATCATTCCTGTGGTCTACATGTAGAACATCATTACGGTATAACACCATTCCCCTGGTCTACATGTAGAACATCATTCCTGTGGTCTACATGTAGAACATCATTCCTGTGGTCTACATGTAGAACATCATTACTGTAGAACACTATTCCTCTGGTCTACATGTAGAACATCATTACAGTGGTCTACATGTAGAACATCATTACTGTAGAACATCATTACTGTAGAACATCATTGTTGTGGTCTACATGTAGAACATCATTACTGTAGAACATCATTGTTGTGGTCTACATGTAGAACATCATTACTGTAGAACACCATTCCTTTGGTCTACATGTAGAACAAGTACATAATTACAGTGGGTTAAATGTACAACATCATTCCTGTGGTCAACATGTAGAACATCATTACGGTATAACACCATTCCCCTGGTCTACATGTAGAACATCATTCCTGTGGTCTACATGTAGAACATCATTACTGTAGAACACTATTCCTCTGGTCTACATGTAGAACATCATTACAGTGGTCTACATGTAGAACATCATTCCTGTGGTCTACATGTAGAACATCATTACTGTAGAACACTATTCCTCTGGTCTACATGTAGAACATCATTACAGTGGTCTACATGTAGAACATCATTACTGTAGAACATCATTACTGTAGAACATCAATGTTGTGGTCTACATGTAGAACATCATTACTGGAGAACACTTTTCCTCTGGTCTACATGTAGAACATCATTACAGTGGTCTACATGTAGAACATCGTTACTGTAGAACATCATTGTTGTGGTCTACATGTAGAACATCATTACTGTTGAACACCATTTCTTTGGGCTACATGTAGAACATCATTCCTGTGGTCTACATGTAGAACATCATTATTGAAGAACACCATTCCTCTGGTCTACATGTAGAACATCATTACTGTGGTCTACATGTAGAACATCATTCCTGTGGTCTACGTGTAGACATCATTACTGTAGACCACCATTCCTCTGGCCTACATGTAGAACATCATTACTGTGGTCTACATGTAGAACATCATTCCTGTGGTCTACATGTAGGCCATCATTACTGTAGAACATCATTACTGTAGAACATCATTACTGTGGTCTACATGTAGAACATCATTACTGTAGACCACCATTCCTACGGCCTACATGTAGAACATCATTACTGTGGTCTACATGTAGAACATAATTTCTGTGGTCTACATGTAGAACATCATTCCTCCGGTCTACATGTACAACATCATTGTTGTGGTCTACATATAGAACATCATTCCTGTGGTCTACATGTAGAAGATCATTACTGGAGAACACCATTACTGTGGTCTATATGTACAACATCATTCCTGTGGTCTCCATGTAGAACATCATTACTGTTGAATGTCATTGTTGTGGTCTACATGTAGAACATCATTACGGTAGAACATCATTGTTGTGGTCTTCATGTAGAACATAATTACTGTAGAACACCATTCCTTTAGTCTACATGTAGAACAGAACAAGAACATAATTACAGTGGTCTAAATGTACAACATCATTCCTCTGGTCTACATGTAGGACATCATTACTGTAGAACACCATTCCTCTGGTCTACATGTAGAACAGAACAAGTACATAATTACAGTGGTCTAAATGTACAACATCATTACTGTGGTCTACATGTAGAACATCATTACTGTAGACCACCATTCCTCTGGTCTACATGTAGAACATCATTTTTGTGGTCTACATGTAGATCATTGCTGTAGAACATCATTGTTGTGGTCTACATGTAGAACATCATTACTGTAGAACACCATTCCTCTGGTCTACATGTAGAACACAACAAGAACATAATTACAGCGGTCTAAATGTACAACATCATTCCTCTGGTCTACATGTAGAACATCATTACTGTGGTCTACATGTATAACATCATTACTGTAGACCACCATTCCTCTGGTCTACATGTAGAACATCATTCCTGTGGTCTACATGTAGAACATCATTGCTGTAGAACATCATTGTTGTGGTCTACATGTAGTACATCATTACTGTAGAACACCATTCCTCTGGTCTACATGTAGAACACAACAAGAACATAATTACAGTGGTCTAAATGTACAACATCATTCCTCTGGTCTACATGTACAACATCATTCCTGTGGTCTACATGTAGAGCATCATTACTGTAGAACATCTTTGCTGTGGTCTGCATGTAGAACATCATTACTGTAGAACACCATTCCTCTGATCTACAGCTAGAACAGGACAATAACATAATTACAGTGGTCTAAATGTACAACATCATTCCTCTGGTGTACATGTTCAACATCATTCCTCTGGTGTACATGTTCAACATCATTCCTCTGGTCTACATGTACAACATCATTACTGTAGAACACCATTACTGTGGTCTACATGTAGAATATCAATTCTGTAGAACACTATTCCTCTGGTGTACATGTAGTACATCATTACTGTGGTCTACATGTAGAACATCATTCCTGTAGAACACCATTCCTCTGGTCTACATGTAGAAGATCATTACTGTAGAACATTATTGTTGTGGTCTACATGTAGAACATCATTCATCTGGTCTACATGTCGAACATCATTACAGTGATTGCTCTGGTCTACATGTAGAACCTCATTACAGTGGTCTACATGTACAACATCATTCCTCTGGTCTAAATGTAGAACATCATTACTGTAGAACACTATTCCTCTGGTCTACATGTACAACATCATTCCTGTGGTCTACATGTACAACAACATTCTTGTGGTCTACAAGTAGAACATCATTCCTGTGGTCTACATGTAGCACATTATCCCTGTGGTCTACACGTAGAACATCATTCCTCTGGTCTACATGTACAACATAATTCCTGTGGTCTACATGTAGAACATCATTACTGTACAACATCATTACAGTGGTCTACATGTACAACAGCATTCTTGTGATCTACATGTAGAACATCATTCCTGTGGTCTACATGTAGAACATCATTCCTCTGGTCTACATATAGTACATCATTCCTGTGGCCTACATGTACAACAACATTCCTGTGGTCTACATGTAGAACATCATTCCTGTAGAACATCATTCCTGTGGTCTACATGTAGAACATCATTGTTGTGGTCTACATGTAGAACATCATTCCTCTGGTCTACATATAGTACATCATTCCTGTGGTCTACATGTACAACAACATTCCTGTAGTCTACATGTAGAACATCATTCCTGTAGAACATCATTCCTGTGGTCTACATGTAGAACATCATTCCTGTGGTCTACATGTAGAACATCATTGTTGTGGTCTACATGTAGAACACCATTCCTGTGGTCTATATGTAGAACATCATTGCTGTAGAACAGGGGTCACCAACGCGGTGCACGCGGGCACCAGGTAGCCCGTAAGGACCAGATGAGTCGCCTGCTGGCCTGTTCTAAAAATAGCTCAAATAGCAGCACTTACCAGTGAGCTGCCTCTATTTTTATTTTGCTTATGATGCTCAACATTTTTAATTCTAAGAGAGACAAAACTCAAATAGAATTTGAAAATCCAAGAAAATATTTTAAAGACTTGGTCTTCACTTGTTTTAATAAATTCATTTATTTTTTTACTTTGCTTCTTATATCTTTCAGAAAGACAATTTTAGAGAAAAAATACAACCTTAAAAATGATTTTAGGATTTTTAAACACATATACCTTTTTACCTTTTAAATTCCTTCCTCTTCTTTCCTGACAATTGAAATCAATGTTCAAGCAAATGTATTTTTTTATTGTAAAGAATAATAAATACATTTTAATTTAATTCTTCATTTTAGCTTCTGTTTTATCGACGAAGAATATTTGTGAAATATTTCTTCAAACTTATTATGATTAAAATTACCCCAAAATTTCTGGCAAATCTAGAAAATATGTAGAATCAGACTTATTTCAAAGTCTTTTGAATTTCTTTTAAAAATTTTGTTCTGGAAAATCTAGAAGAAATAATAATTTGTCTTTATTAAAAATATAGCTTAGTCCTATATGTTATATATTCTAACAAAATGCAGATTGGATTTTAACCTATTTAAAACATGTAATCAAATTTTAAAATTAATCTTAATCAGGAAAAATTACTAATGATGTTCCATATATTCTTATTTAAATTTTTTCAAAAAGATTCAAATTAGCTAGTTTTTGTCTTATTTTTTGGGGTTGAATTTTGAATTTTAAAAGAGTCGAAATTGAAAATAAACTGTTTAAAAATGTTATTTACATTTTTTTCCTCTTTTAAACCGTTCAATTAAGTGTTTTTTTCATCATTTATTCTCTACAAAACACCTTCCGTAAAAGGAAAAAAAATGTATGACGGAATGACAGACAGAAATACCCATTTTTTAAAAATAATTATATAGATTTATTTATTAAAGGTAAATTGAGCAAATTGGCTATTTCTGGCAATTTATTTAAGTGTGTATCAAACTGGTAGCCCTTCGCATTAATCAGTACCCAAAAAGTAGCTCTTGGTTTCAAAAAGGTTGGTGACCCCTGCTGTAGAACAGCAGGGGTCTACATATAAGAACATCATTCCTGTGATATGTGCTTTTAAAATAATTTTTCAACTCGTCCAATTCTGCCGTTTTTTTGAGATTGCAACATTTTTCTCAAAATATTATACCTTTATTCTACTAATATTTGCACTGTATTTTAGTAAATTCTGTTTTTGGAATACACAGAGGATCAATAAAAAAAAACCTAGAGGCCCCTGCGCCGCACTTTATACACCCTGTCCTGGGACTAGGTGGTATGTTCTCCAAGAGTACAGTCGGGGAATAAATGGTCATGTGGCGGTGACACACCCGCACTTACCTGGGAGTTGAAGACAAAGTACTTGGGCGTGCAGGCGTCCTCGTCCTCGGGGTGGGGCTCAAAGTGGACCCCGGTGGAGGCGTGGGCGGCGTGGGTGACGGCCGGGGAGACGTCGGCTCGCGAGAAGTCCATCTGCGCCGAGTGGTTGTGCGCGGCGTAGGCGCCCGGCATGTGTGAGGCGTTCATGCTGAGGTTGGCGGCGGGCGAGTCCAGGAAGGGGAGCGGGCACGGCAGCTGGGTTTTTTTGTAGATCAACTAGGAAACACCACAGTCTTGCCGTCAGCTCTACCACATAGTCCACACTATAACACGTTTATTAGCAATACATTTAAACAAAATATCTATTATTCTCATGTACACTTTTTATAAATATTATTGTGTACTATTATTACAAATGATGTCATTCTTACTCATAAACAAGCAAAATATTTTATATTTTCATGTATAATTGTTATAATTGTTATTATTGTTGTGTAGTATTATTAAAAAGTAATGTTATTTTTAATAAATGTGAAAAAAATACATAATAATTTCATTTACACTTTTTATAAATATTATTGTGTATCATTATTACAAATGTCATTCTTAATCATAAACAAAGTAAATATTTTATATTTTCATGTATAATTGTTATAATTATTATTGTGTAGTATTATTAAAAAATAATGTTATTCTTAATAATAAATATAAACAAAATATTTTCATGTACACTTTTTATAAACATTATTGCGTGCTATTATTACAAATAATGTCATTCTTGATCATAAACAAAATATTTTATATTTTCATGTATCCATCCATCCATCCATTTTCTACCGCTTATTCCCTTTCGGGGTCGCGGGGGGCGCTGGCGCCTATCTCAGCTACAATCGGGCGGAAAGCAGGGTACACCCTGGACAAGTCGCCACCTCATCGCAGGGCTAACACAGATAGACAGACAACATTCACACTCACATTCACACACTAGGCCCAATTTAGTGTTGCCAATCAACCTATCCCCAGGTGCATGTCTTTGGAAGTGGGAGGAAGCCGGAGTACCCGGAGGGAACCCACGCATTCACGGGGAGAACATGCAAACTCCACACAGAAAGATCCCGAGCCTGGATTTGAACCCAGGACTGCAGGAACTTCGTATTGTGAGGCAGACGCACTAACCCCTCTTCCACCGTAAATTGTTATAATTATTATTGTGTAATATTATTAAAAAATAATGTTATTCTTAATAATAAATATAAACAAAACTTTTATTATTTTCATGTACTTTTTATAAATATTATTGTGTACTATTATTACAAATGTCATTCTTAATCATAAACAAGCAAAATATTTTATATTTTCATGTATAATTGTTATAATTATTATTATTGTTGTGTAGTATTATTAAAAAGTAATGTATTCTTAATAAATATGAAAAAAATATTTAATATTTTCATGTACACTTTTTATATATTATTATTACAAATGTCATTCTTAATCATAAACAAACAAAATATTTTATATTTTCATGTGTAATTGTTCTAGTTATTGTGTAGTATTATTAAAAAATGTTATTCTTAAAAATAAATTTAAACTAAATATTTTATTTTTTCATGTACTTTTTATAAATATTATTGTGTGCTATTATTACAAATTATGTCATTCTTGATCATAAACAAAATATTTTATATTTTCATGTATAATTGTTATGATTATTATTGTGTAATATTATTAAAAAATAATGTTATTCTTAATAATAAATATAAACACAATATTTTATATTTTCACGTACACTTTTTATAAACATTATTGTGTGCTATTTTTTTTACAAATAATGTCATTGTTGATCATAAACAAAATATTTTATATTTTCATGTATAATTGTTATAATTATTATTGTGTGGTATTATTAAAAAATAATTTTATTCTTAATAATAAATATAAACAAAATATTTTATATTTTCATGTACACTTTATAAACATTTTGTGTGCTATTATTACAAATAATGTCATTCTTGATCATAAACAAAATATTTTATATTTTCATGTATAATTGTTATAATTATTATTGTGTAGTATTACTACAAAAATGTTATTCTTAATAATAAATATAAACAAAAAAATATTTTCATGTACACTTTATAAATATTATTATGTACTAATTATTAGTTCAAAAAATGTCATTCTTAATCATAAACAAGCAAAATATTTTATATTTACATGTCTAATTGTTATAATTATTATTATTGTGTAGTATTATTAAAAAATAATATTATTCTTAAAAATAAATATAAACAAAATATTTTATATTTTCAGGTACACTTTTTATAAATATTATTGTGCTATTATTACAAATAATGTCATTCTTGATCATAAACAAACAAAATATTTTATTTTTCATGTATAATAATGACTATTATTGTGCAATATTATTAAAAATATTGTTATTCTTAATAATAAATATAAACACAATATTTAACATTTTTATGAATCTTATTGTGTACTATTATTACAAGCATTGTCATTCTTAACCACAAACAAACAAAATATTTTATATTTTCATGTATAATTGTTATAATTATTATTGTTATTGTGTAGTATTATTAAAACATGTTATTCTTAATAATAAACATAAAAAAAAATATTTAATATTTTCATGTACACTTTTTATAAATATTATTGTGTACTATTATTACAAATAATGTCGTTAATCCTAAACAAACAAAATATTTTAGATTTTCATGTATAATTGTTATAATAATAATTATTATTGTGTAGTGTTATTTAAAAAATAATGTTATTCTTAATAAATATAAACAAAATCTTTAATATTTTCATGCACACTTTAAATATTGTGAACTATTATTACAAATAACGTCATTCTTAATAATAAACAAACACAATTGTATATTTTCATGTATAATTATTATATTTGTAT
Organism: Nerophis ophidion; assembly: GCF_033978795.1. Taxonomy (NCBI): domain Eukaryota; kingdom Metazoa; phylum Chordata; class Actinopteri; order Syngnathiformes; family Syngnathidae; genus Nerophis; species Nerophis ophidion. Next base: position 49,586,247 of record NC_084620.1, on the reverse strand, counting down.
TATTATTTTGTAGAATTATTTAAAAATACAAATGTTATTCTTGACAACAAATATAAACAAAATATTTAATATTTTCATGTACACTTTTTAATAAATATTATTGTGTACTATTATTACAAATAATCTCATTCTTAATCATAAACAAATTATTTAATATTTTATTTAAAATTGTTATAATTATTATTGTGTAGTATTATTTAAAAAATAATATTCTTAATAAATATAAGTTTATTTTTTTATATTTTCATGTACACTTTTTATAAATGTTATTGTGTACTATTATTATGAATATCATTCTTAATCATAAACAAACAAAATGTTTCATATTTTCATGTATAATTTTTAAAACTATTAGTATTGTGTAATATTGAAATTAATATTATTCTTAATAATAAACAACATATTTTATATTTTTATGTACAATTGTTTGAAATATTATTAATATAATCATTATTGTCTACAATTATTAAAAATAATAATAGACATGAACAACCTGTTTAATATTTTCATGCACAATTCTTATGAATAGTATTTATTATTGTGTTATCCTTAATAATAAGCATGAACAAAATATTTGGTATTTTAATGTATAAGTTTGACGAATATTTGTATTACTATTGTACACTATTATTTGAAATAATATTAAAAAATAACAAATGCAAACAAAATAATAATGTATATATATATATATATGAATATATATTTATATATATTTATATATATATATTTATATCCATCCATCCATTTTCTACCGCTTATTCCCTTTTGGGGTGGCGGGGGGTGCTGTTGCCTATCTCAGCTACAATTGGGTGGAAGGCGGTGTACACCCTGGACAAGTCGCCACCTCATCGCAGGGCCAACACATTAAATAAAATATTAATATATTAATATTTATATAATAAATACAATATTAATAATGTATAAAATATATATATATATATGTAATATGTATATAATAAATGCTATATTAATAATTTATAAATATATATATATATACATTTTATATTATATAATAAATACTATATATATATATATACATTTATATTTTGTTTGTATTTATAATTTTCAATATTAATGCACAATAGTAATACAAATATTTATTCAACTTAAACATTAAAATATAAAATTTTTATTTTTATTAATAATAACAGTATTTAAATAATAGTACACAATATTTTTATAAAAAGTGCACATTAAAATATAAAATATTTTGTTTATGTTTATTATTAAGAATAACATTATGTGCAATAATATTACACAATAATAATAATAATACTTATAACAATTATAAATGAAAATATAGAATCTTTTGTTTATAATTATATATTTATAGTAATAATATGTGGGCCACCCGAGGATGTCGTAGTGGTTTGTGCAGCCCTTTGAGACACTAGTGATTTAGGGCTATATAAGTAAACATTGATTGATAATTAATAATGACATTTGAATAATAGTACACAATAATTTATAATTTTTTTTGAAATAAATTAATTAAAATATTAAATATTTATTTCATATAATTTATGAAGAATAACATTGTTTTGAATAGTAGTACACAATAATTATAATTATACATTAAAAACTGTAATACTTTGTTAATATTTAATATTAAGAATAGCGATATTTAATAATAATAATCAGTACTATCTAAAAAAAAGAGAAAAAAAAGCATTCTTTAATGTCAAAAAGTGTTTAAAGACACAGAAAGTAAATTGTGCATCCTATCTGATGTTCTGTTTTACTGATGATGAGGAAGATGACTCACAACTCCCAGGAAGAAGACCATGCAGGACAGGGAGAAGCCGCTGGTGTAGCCCAAGTAACCTGCATGCAGCAGACAACACGTGGCAAGAACAAGGAAAAGTCAGTGGCCTTTTTATGTTGACTCAGCACTCGCTGCTGTCATTTCAGCCGCTCTTCCAGAACATGGCTCACACACTGGACCCACACCTCCAAAAATTGGCGGATAAAAGACACCGCTTCAGAAATAGTTTGAATCTAATACGAGGAAAATCATTTCGCCTGAGACGCGGGACTGATGCTCGCCAGCGCTGACTCAGATGTGGCGTTACGTTACTCCTGCAAGAGCGCAAACAGCTGCGAGGATGTGTCACGGATCTTGTCTCCTTCTCTCAGCGCTCGTTAACCCTCCTTGGCCATAAAAACTTAATACCACCTCCTTACACCTTTCTAATAAAATCACAAATATCAAGCAGCCAGAATGTGCCATCGTGGAGAGGGTTTTGCATTTTACCAGAGGTGGGTAGAATAGCCAGAAATTGTACTCAAGTAAGAGTACTGTTACTTTAGAGATTTATTACTCAAGTAAAAGTAAGGAGTAGTCACCCAAATATTTACTTGAGTAAAAGTAAAAAGTATGTTGTGAAAAAACTACTCAAGTACTGAGTAACAGATGAGTAACCTGTTCGTTTAATGATTACGGCAACAAATAATGCACAAAAATATAAAAATAGCAATGAGCAAATTCAGAGCCAGGAATATCTCTTAAGCAACTAAAACAGTATTATATATTAAATAATAATACATTAAAATAAAATAAAAATTAAGGCAAATTGAGCCACAATAACTTAACAGCACCATAGGCTCAGTAGGCATTGATTGATTGATTGATTGATTGAAACTTGTATTAGTAGATTGCAGTACAGTACATATTCCGTACAATTGACCACTAAATAGTAACACCCCAATAAGTTTTTCAACGTTAATCAATTACTTAATAAATGACCAAGTTGAGGTGATCTACCTCATATATACATATACATACACACATTTCATATATATATATATATATATATATATATTATATATATCTATATATACATATACACATATCATATATTTATATGATATATATATATATATATATAGACATATATATATATATATACATACATACCTTTATATATACAGTACATAATTTATATTGATTTATTTTGCCGTTTTTGTTCACATGTTAAAGGTGTTTTAATGAATATACATGCGTGTTTAACATATAGATTCCTATCTTTAATGAAGACAAGAATATAAGGTGGTGTATTTCCTGATTCTGATGACTTGCATTGATTGGAATCAGACAGTATAGTGCTGATAATGTCCCGGTTTTCAAATGGAGGAGAAAAAAAGTTCCTCCTTCCTGTCTAATTCATCATGAAAGTCGTTGGTTTTTGGCATCTTATTTGTCCAGCTTCCATATTTGTTTTTATACACTTTAAAAGAAATACATTGGCGGCAAACTCCGTAACTTGCTAGTTTGTTTGCGCTGGCTTTCGGAGACTCTTATTTTGTTAGCGCAGGCGCGATGGAGCGGCATTTTTTTATTGAAGACAGGAACTGTGCGATCAGTCTTTAAGGCTTTTGAAATAAAAAGTGTCTTTTTTCCTTTACACTTTTGATTGATTGGTTGATTGATTGAAACTTTTATTAGTAGATTGCACAGTACAGTACATATTCCGTACAGTTGACCACTAAATGGTAACACCCACATACGTTTCTCAACATGTCGGGTTCTACATGTGACGGTCACGTGACCATCGGGCTCTGTTTGATTGGTCCAACGTCACCAGTGACTGCATTTGATTGGTGAAACGCAAGCATGCGTAGTTCCTACTTTGAATGTGTGTCTGACAAAAACAAAACAAACAAAGCGTGCATTAACAGATCGATTAAAAAAAAAGTAGCGAGTAGCGACCTGATTGGAGATGAATGGAGCGAAGTAAAAGTCGCGTTTCTTCTCTATAAATATACTCAAGTAAAAATAAAAGTATTGTACTCTTAGAAGTACAATTTATCCCAAAAGTTACTCAAGTAGATGTAACGGAGTAAATGTAGTGCGTTACTACCCACCTCTGCATTTTACCCACCATGCATTGGAGTAAATGTGTATTTATAAACAATATTTATGAAGTAATAAAATACAATAATAATAAAAATGTGATATAAGAATGACGATGGGCCTGCTATCTGTGCCCTGAACCTCTGGACTGTGGGTCCAATGCAGCCGGCATACTTCTAAGATGGCGCCAAGTATCCAAATCCATGATTTTTAGCTTTCAACATACAAAATTAGTTAAAAAACTAGAATAAAACGTTTGCATGCTAATATAAGAGATGTTAGCATACTTTTAAGATGGCGCCAAGTATTTAAATCCATGATTTTTAGCTTTAAACATACAAAATTTGCTAAAAAAAAAACAGCCTTAAACGTCTGCATGCTAATATAAGAGATGTTAGCATACTTCTAAGATGGCGCCAAGTATCCAAATCCATGATTTTTAGCTTTCAACATACAAAATTAGCTAAAAAAAAACTAGCATAAAACATTAGCATACTTCTAAGATGGCAACAAGTATCCAAATCCATGATTTTTAGCTTTCAACATACAAAATTAGCTAAAAAAAAACTAGCATAAAACATTAGCATGCTAATATAAGAGAAGTTAGCATACTTCTAAGATGGCACCAAGTATCCAAATCCATGATTTTTAGCTTTCAACATACAAAATTAGCTAAAAAAAAACTATCATTAAACATTAGCATGCTAATATAAGAGATGTTAGCATACTTTTAAGATGGCGCCAAGTATCCAAATCCATGATTTTCAGCTTTCAACAAACAAAATTAGTTAAAAAACTAGAATAAAACGTTTGCATGCTAATATAAGAGATGTTAGGATACTTTTAAGATGGCGCCAAGTATCCAAATCCATGATTTTTAGCTTTCAACATACAAAATTAGTTAAAAAACTAGAATAAAACGTTTGCATGCTAATATAAGAGATGTTAGCATACTTTTAAGATGGCGCCAAGTATTTAAATCCATGATTTTTAGCTTTAAACATACAAAATTTGCTAAAAAAAACAGCCTTAAACGTCTGCATGCTAATATAAGAGATGTTAGCATACTTCTAAGATGGCGCCAAGTATCCAAATCCATGATTTTTAGCTTTCAACATACAAAATTAGCTAAAAAAAAACTAGCATAAAACATTAGCATACTTCTAAGATGGCACCAAGTATCCAAATCCATGATTTTTAGCTTTCAACATACAAAATTAGCTAAAAAAAAACTAGCATAAAACATTAGCATGCTAATATAAGTTAGCATACTTCTAAGATGGCACCAAGTATCCAAATCCATGATTTTTAGCTTTCAACATACAAAATTAGCTAAAAAAACCTATCATAAAACATTAGCATGCTAATATAAGAGATGTTAGCATACTTTTAAGATGGCGCCAAGTATCCAAATCCATGATTTTCAGCTTTCAACAAACAAAATTAGCTAAAAAAAAACAAACTAGCATAAGACATTAGCATGCTAATAATATAAGAGAAGTTAGCATACTTCTAAGATGGCACCAAGTATCCAAATCCATGATTTTTAGCTTTCAACATACAAAATTAGCTAAAAAAAAAGCATAAAACTTTAGCATGCAAATATAAGAGATGTTAGCATACTTTTAAGATGGCGCGAAGTATTTAAATCCATGCTTTTTAGCTCTAAACATACAAAATTAGCTAAGAAAAACTAGCATAGAACATTAGCATGCTAATACAAGAGAAGTTAGCATACTTCTACGATGGCACCAAGTATCCAAATCCATGATTTTTAGCTTTAAACATACAAAATTAGGTAAAAAAAAAACTAGCATAAAACATTAGCATGCTAATATAGAGATGTTAGCATACTTCTACGATGGCACCAATTATCCAAATCCATGATTTTTAGCTTTAAACATACAAAATTAGCAAAAAAACTAGCATAAAACATTAGCAAGCTAATATAAGAGATGTTAGCATACTTTTAAGATAGTACCAAGGATCCAAATCCATGATTTTTAGCTTTAAACATACACATTTTGCTAAAAAAAAACCTAGCATAAAACATTAGCATGCTAATATAAGAGATGTTAGCATACTTCTAAGATGGCGCCAAGTATCCAAATCCATGATTTTTAGCTTTCAACATAGAAAATCAGCAAACAAACTAGCATACAATGTTTGCATGCTAATATAAGAAATGTTAGCATACTTTTAAGATGGTGCCAAGTATCCAAATCCATGATTACTAGGTTTAAACATACACAATTAGCTAAAAAAAAAACTGGCATAGAACATTAGCATGCTAATATAAGAGATGTTAGCATACTTCTACGATGGCGCCAGGTATCCAAATCCATGATTTTTAGGTTTAAACATACAAAATGAGCTAAAAAGCTAGCATAAAACGTTAGCATGCTAATGTTTTATGCTAGCTTTTTAGTTCATTTTTTATGTTATGCTAACGTTTTATGCCAGCTTTTTAGCTCTTTTTGTATCAGGTTAAAACACACAAAATGAGCTAAAAAGCTAACATAAAATGTTAGCATGCTAATGTTTTATGCTAGCTTTTTTAGCTCATTTTGTATGTTTTAACCTGATACTTGGTGCAATCTTGAAAGTATGCTAACATTTTTTATACTAGCATGGTAATGTTAGCATAATAGCATTTTATGCTAGCTTTTTAGCTCATTTTGTATGTTTTAACTTGATACTTTGCGCAATCTTTGAAGTATGCAAACATATTTTTATAGTTAGCATAACAACGTTTTATGGTAGCTTTTATGCTCATTTTGTACTCCCAAGATGGTGCCTACTGTCAAAAATCGTGATTTTGAGGTTTAAACATTAGCTAAAAAGCTATCATAAAACGTCAGCATGTTGATATTAGAGTGGTTGGCATACTCCCAAGACGATGGTAGGACAACAAATAGGAACAGAGACTTACCCAGATTTTTAAGTAGCGACAAGGGGAGAATTATCCCAATGGACACAAAAATGACCAGGTAGTTTCCATTCAGGTACCATTCACTGCAACACCACAATGTAGCCGTTAGAACACACCTCCTGGATATTGCATCATCATTACAACATACCAACCCCAAAAGCGGTCAAGTTGTCATCTTGTGTAAAAGGTAAAAGCGAAGCCGGCGGCGTTTCTGGGTGTTGTTGATAAATTGCTGTGGCTTTGCATAGAGTTTTAACTTGCACATACAGATGTAGCGACCAACTGTAGTTACTGACAGTGGTTTGCTGAAGTGTTCCTGAACCCATGTGGTGATACCCTTTACACACTGATGTCGCTTATCGACGCAGTACCGCCTGAGGGGTCTAAGGTCTGTAATATTATCGCTTATGTGCAGTGATTTCTCCAGATTCTCTGAATCTTTTGACGGTATTACGGAGCGTAGATGGTGAAATCCTTAAATTTGTTGAGAAATGTTGTTCTTAAACAATTTGCTCAGGCATTTGTTGACAAAGTGGTGACCCTCGCCCCGTCCTTGTTTGTGAACGACTGAGCATCTCACGGAAGCTGCTTTTATACCCAATCTTTGCACCCACCTGTTCCCAATTAGCCTGTTCACCTGTGGGATGTTCCAAATAAGTGTTTGACGAGCATTCCTCATCTTTCTCAGTCTTTTTTGCCACTTGTGCCAGCTTTCTTGAAACACGCCGCAGGCATCAAATTCCAAATGGGCTAATATTTGCAAAAAATAAAGTTTTCCAGTTCTAACATGAAATATCTTGTCTTTGCAGTCTATTCAATTGAATATAAGTTGGAAAGGATTTGCAAATGAAGTCAAATATATTTATATAGCAATTTTCTCTAGTGAATAATCACTTTTTTTAACAGAATGAAATCATTGTATTCTGTTTTTATTTACCATTTACACAACGTGACAACTTCACTGCTTTTGGTTTTTTTTTCTTTAGAACACACATCCAGGATATTGCATCATCATTGGAACATACATCCAGAATGTTGCATCATCATTAGAACATACATCCAGAAATATTGCATCATCATTGGAACATACAGCCAGAATGTTGCATCATCATTGGAACATACATCCAGAATGTTGCATCATCATTAGAACATACATCCAGAAATATTGCATCATCATTGGAACATACAGCCAGAATGTTGCATCATCATTGGAACATACATCCAGAATGTTGCATCATCATTAGAACATACATCCAAAATGTTGCATCATCATTGGAATAAACTTTCAGAATGTTGCATCATCATTGGTACATGCATCCAGAATGTTGCATCATCATTGGAACATGCATCCAGAATGTTGCATCATCATTGGAACATGCATCCAGAATGTTGCATCATCATTGGAACATACATCCAGAATGTTGCATCATCATTAGAACATACATCTAGAACGTTGCATCATCATTAGAATATGCATCCAGAATGTTGCATCATCATCATTGGGACATACATCCAGAATGTTGCATCATCCATACAACACACATCCAGAGTGTTGCATCATCATTAGAACAAACTTCCAGAATGTTGCATCATCATTGGAACATACATCCAGAATGTTGCATCATCATTGGAACAAGCATCCATAATGTTGCATCATCATTGGAACATGCATCCAGAATGTTGCATCATCGTTGGAAAATGCATCCAGAATGTTGCATCATCATTGGAACATGCATCCATAATGTTGCATCATCATTGGAACATGCATCCAGAATGTTGCATCATCGTTGGAAAATGCATCCAGAATGTTGCATCATCATTGGAACATGCATCCAGAATGTTGCATCATCATTGGAACATGCATCCAGAATGTTGTATCATCATTAGAACATATATCCAGAACGTTGCATCATCATTAGAACACACATCCAGAATGTTGCATCATCATTGGAATATGCACCCAGAATGTTGTTTTATCATTAGAACGTACATCCAGAATGCTGCATCATAATTGGAATAAACTTTCAGAATGTTGCATCATCACTGGAACATACATCCAGATGTTGCATCATCATTGAAACATACATCCAGAATGTTGCATCATCATTGGAACATACATCCAGAATGTTGCATCATCATTAGAACATACATCCAGAATGTTGCATCATTCTTGGAACATACATCCAGAACGTTGCCTCATCATTAGAACACGCATCCAGAATGTTGCATCATCATTGGAACAAGCATCCAGAATGTTGTATCATCATTAGAAGATACATCCAGAATGTTGCATCATCATTAGAACATGCATCCAGAATGTTGCATCATCATTGGAACATGCACCCAGAATGTTGTATCATAATTGGAATAAACTTTCAGAATGTTGCATCATCACTTGAACATACATCCAGATGTTGCATCATCATTGAAACATACATCCAGAATGTTGCATCATCATTAGAACATACATCCAGAATGTTGCATCATCATTGGAACATACATCCAGAATGTTGCATCATCATTGGAGCAAGCATCCAAAATGTTGCATCATCATTGGAACACATATCCAGAATGTTGCATCATCATTGGAACATACAGCCAGAATGTTGCATCATCATTGGAACATGCATCCAGAATGTTGCATCATCATTGGAACATACATCCAGAATGTTGCATCATCATTGGAACAAGCATCCAGAATGTTGCATCATCATTTGAACATGCATCCAGAATGTTGCATCATTATTTGAACATGCATCCAAAATGTCGCATCATCATTGGAACATGTATCCAGAATGTTGCATCATCATTGGAACATGCATCCAGAATGTTGCATCATCCTTGGAACAAGCATCCAGAATGTTGTATCATCATTAGAACATACATACAGAACGTTGCATCATCATTAGAACACACATCCAGAATGTTGCATCATCATTGGAACATACATCCAGAATGTTGCATCATCATTAGAACATACATCCAGAACGTTGCATCATCATTGGAACATACATCCAGAACGTTGCATCATCATTAGAACATGCATCCAGAATGTTGCATCATCATTGGAACATACATCCAGAATGTTGCAATATCATTAGACCATACATCCAGAATGTTGCATCATCATTAGAACATACATCCAGAAGGTTGCATCATCATTAGAACATGCATCCGGAATGTTGCATCATCATTGGAACATACATCCGGAATGTTGCATCATCATTAGACCATACATCCAGAATGTTGCATCATCATTAGAACATACATCCAGAACATTGCATCATCATTAGAACATACATCCAGAAGGTTGCATCATCATTAGAACATGCATCCAGAATGTTGCATCATCATCATTGGAACATGCATCCAGAATGTTGCATCATCATTAGAACATACATCCAGAACGTTGCATCATCATTAGAACATGCATCCAGAATGTTGCATCATCATCATTGGAACACACATCCAAAATGTTGCATCATCATTGGAACATGCATCCAGAAATATTGCATCATCATTGGAACATACATCCAGAAATATTGCATCATCATCATTTCACTCACCCGGTAATTTCTTCCAAGCCCAGGAAGGCGCGGATCACTTCGGGCAGCTCGTACTTGACGATGAAGAGGTAGCTGGACATGGCTGTGAATTTTTTTAATGGAGCCACAAAAGTCAAAATGAAATATTTTGCATTTCTGCATTTTAAAAAGTTGCGCCTTACCTCCAATGTTTTGCATTATGATGGATCCGAAGGCTGCTATTTTCCCAGGCCAGCCGAACGCTCGTTCTCCAAGTTTTTCATAGATGAGCGACCCTGCCAGGACACACGTGTGTTCTATCAACTTTCTGTCACACTTTCTGTGATTCTTTTAAGGCCCAAGCTGTTTGTTTACATGCTTATTTTATTTACTTCTCTTTGCTTATTGGACCCTAATTAGAATAACAACTAAGAATCATCTTTTGATATGATGTACTTCGTCCAATTGTACACAAACGTGTACTTCATGTGTAGTGACATGCTAATTCTTATTTTTACACTTTTTTTCCAAATTCCATTGTATGTTATACTCTTCTGACACCACCAGATGGCAGTATAAGTGTCCACATAAGTGGCCATAAGACCCCAATTCAGTAGAGTACACAATTTTGGAAATAGGAGCTCAAAAGTGCTGTCCACGAATGTGGGCACTAAGCCTTTAGAGGTTTTTAATGTGGCTCACTACATCATTTTATGTGGAATACCACATCATTTTATGTGATATGCCACATCATTTTATGTGGTCCACTACATGATTTTATGTGGTCCAATACATAATTTTATGTGATATGCCACATAATTGATGTGGCCCACTACATCATTTAATGTGGCCTACTAAATCATTTTATGTGATATGCCACATCATTTTATGTGGTCCACTACATCATTTTATGTGGCCCACTACATCATTTTCTATGGTCCACTACATAATTTTCTGTGGCCCACTACATCATTTTATGTGGCCTAATATATAATTTTATGTGATATGCCACATCATTTTATGTGGCCACTACAGAATTTTATGTGATATGCCACATAATTGATGTGGCCCACTACATCATTTAAAGTGGCCCACTACATCATTTTATGTGGCCTACTACATCATTTTATGTGGTCCACTACATAATTTAAAGTGGCCCACTACATAATTTTATGTGGCCTACTACATAATTTTATGTGATATGCCACATAATTGACGTGGTCCATTACATCATTTAAAGTGGCTCAGTACATCCTTTTATGTGATACGCCACATCATTTTATGTGGTCCACTACATCATTTTCTATGGTTCACTACGTGATTTTCTGTGGCCCACTACATCATTTTACGTGGCCTAATACATCCTTTTATGTGATATGCCACATCATTTTATGTGGCCCACTACATCATTTTATGTGATATGCCACATCATTTTATGTGGCCCACTACATCATTTAAAGTGAAATGCCACATAATTGATGTGGCCCACTACATCATTTAAAGTGGCCTACTACATAATTTTATGTGGTCCACTACATCATTTTTCGTGGCCCACTACATCATTTTATGTGATCTGCCACATAATTGATGTAATCCACTACATCATTTAATGTGGCCCAGTACATCATTTTAAGTGGCCCACTACATCATTTTATGTGGTCCACTACATCATTTTGTGTGGCCCACTACATAATTTTATGTGATATGCCACATAATTGATGTAACCCATTACATCATTTAAAGTGGCCCAGTACATCATTTTACGTGGCCTACCACATCATTTTATGTGGTCCCCTATATCATTTTGTGTGGCCCACTACATCATTTATTTGCTATGCCACATAATTGATGTAGCCCACTACATAATGTAAACTGGCCCAGTACATGTGTGATGTCTGTAGGAGTCTTTTCATGCATATTTGTACGTCCTATCGTAATGTAAAAAAGTTAGCATGAGCTAATATGCTAACACCTTGGTGAGTGTCTTTGTTAGTATTACTGACTGTCAACGGCGTTTTTTTTGTATTGTTCCAGTTTTGTAAATTTGTTGAGTTATTGAGTCCGTATAGCTGATCGGAGCGCTAGCTCGCGCAGCTAGCGGGTACATGACGACGACTTCTGTTTTGTTTGATCATCCGTTTTACTGCCCAGTCACAGACACCCCTTGTAAACAATTAAACATTTGTGTAAATAATGAATTTCACAACATATATATATCTGCGGCTTATAGTCCGAAAATTTAGTGGGTGTGGCTTATATACCAATGTGCTCTATAGTCCAGAAAATATGGTAATTTAATGAATTACTTTTATGTACGTTACAACGCCGTTACGAATACGTTTAATGTCACGTAGGCACGCTACTATTGATGTGGTGTTATGTCAACAGAAGCACGGCAAGTTCGATGCCGGAAGAAACGTTTTACTCATGGAAGCAACAAGCGGTGCCACGCCAAAATTAACCTGTAGCAAATAGAGAGGGGCAACATCCCACAGCAAACAACACACAACATGTAAGTCCATACACACTACTATTACCAAGGAATAGTGAACAACAAATCAATAATTAAAGTGACAGGCTTCAAATCTGACAATACTATGCTCGTGTTAGACTACAGCCATGGAAGCACATTCAATCTCTTAATGAACTAAGATTCAACAGAGCTAACAAACACAGCTGTGCTAATGCTGCTACGTCAGTCCCTCTATCCGACATCGCACGTCACTAGGCAGCAGGCACTGCCTTTTAAAAAAGCACGCCCTCTCACACTCTGCTTTCATGAAACGTCGTTCAACTGCATATGCCCGATTATTTCTAAATTTGTAAGGAATTACATTTATTAGAGAGTCATTTTGTCCGTAATTCAATTACTTTTTGGGGGAAGTAATGTGTAACTACAAAGAGTTACCTTTTAGGAAATCATGTTTCTAACAGTGGTGGTGAGACAAAATACCAACCTCCTTCTTTAGCCGTCATGAGAAGCAGATGTACGGAATACAAGGAGAGGATGGCAACACCAATAAGGAGGAGTCTAGAAAGAAAAGGAAGGAAAGGGTTAAATGACCTGGAATTGTAGCAAGTCTTATATAAGTGTTATAATGAAAGCAACGCATGATGTAGTGTCTATATTAGCCTACTATCAAAATTACTTTATAAGTCTTGTATAAGTGTTATAATGAAGACAACACATGATGTAAGTGTCTATATTAGCTATATTAGCCAGCTATCAAAATGACTTTAAAAGCCTTACATAAGTGTTATAATGAAGGCAACACATGATGTAAGTGTCTATATTAGCTTTGTTAGCCTACTATCAAAATGACTTTAAAAGTCTTATATAAGTGTTACAATGAACGCAACATGCGATTTAAGTGTCTACAAACCCCGTTTCCATATGAGTTGGGATATTGTGTTAGATGTAAATATAAACGGAATACAATGATTAGCAAATCATTTTCAACCCATATTCAGTTGAATATGCTACAACAAAAACATATTTGATGTTCAAACTGATAAACATTTTTTTTCCCTAAATAGTCATTAACTTTCGAATTTGATGCCAGCAACACATGACAAAGAAGTTGGGAAAGGTGGCAATAAATACTGATAAAGTTGGGGAATGCTCATTAAATAATTATTTGGAACATCCCACAGGTGTGCCGGTTAATTGGGAACAGGTGGGTGCCATGATTGGGTATAAAAACAGCTTCCCAAAAAATGCTCAGTCTTTCACAAGAAAGGATGGGGCGAGGTACACCCCTTTGTCCACAACTGCGTTACCAAATAGTCAAACAGTTTAAGAACAACATTTTACAAAGTGCAATTGCAAGAAATTTAGGGATTTCAACATCTAAGGTCCATAATATCATCGAAAGGTTCAGAGAATCTGGAGCAATCACTCCACGTAAGCGGCATGGCCGGAAACCAACATTGAATGACCGTGACCTTCGATCCCTCAGACAGCACTGTATCAAAAACCGACATTATCTCTAAAGGATATCACCACATGGGCTCAGGAACACTTCAGAAAACCACTGTCACTAAATACAGTTTGTCGCTACATCTGTAAGTGCAAGTTAAAGCTCTACTATGCAAAGCGAGAGCCATTTATCAACACCATACAGAAACGTAGCCTGCTTCTCTGGGCCCGAGATCATCTAAGATGGACTGATGCAAAGTGGAAAAGTGTTCTGTGGTCTGACGAGTCCACATTTCAAATTGTTTTTGGAAATATTCGACATTGTGTCATCCGGACCAAAGGGGAAGCGAAACATCCAGACTGTTATCGACGCAAAGTTCAAAAGCCAGCATCTGTGATGGTATGGGGGTGCATTAGTGCCCAAGGCATGGGTAACTTACACATCTGTGAAGGCACCATTAATGCTGAAAAGTACATACAGGTTTTGGAACAACAAATGCTGCCATCTAAGCGTCGTCTTTTTCTTGGACGCCCCTGCTTATTTCAGCAAGACAATGCCAAGCCACATTCAGCACGTGTCACAAAAGCGTGGCTTCGTAAAAAATAGTGCGGGTACTTTCCTGGCCCGCCTGCAGTCCAGACCTGTCTCCCATCGGAAATTTGTGGCGCATTATGAGGCGTAAAATACGACAGCGGAGACCCCGGACTGTTGAACGACTGAAGCTCTACATAAAACAAGAATGGGAAAGAATTCCACTTTCAAAGCTTCAACAATTAGTTTCCTCAGTTCCCAAACCTTTGTTGAGTGTTGTTAAAAGAAAAGGTGATGTAACACAGTGGTGAACATGCCTTTTCCCAACTACTTTGGCATGTGTTGCAGCCATGAAATTCTAAGTTAATTATTATTATTAAAAAATAAGTTTATGAGTTTGAACATCAAATATCTTGTCTTTGTAGTGCATTTAATTGAATATGGGTTGAAAAGGATTCGCAAATCATTGCATTCCGTTTATATTTACATCTAACACAATTTCCCAACTCATATGGAAACGGGGTTTGTATATTAGCCTACTACCAAAATGACTTTAAAAGTCTTATATACGTTTTATATTAAAGACAACACATGATGTAAGTGTCTATATTAGCCTACTACCAAAATGACTTTAAAAGTCTTGTATAAGTGTTACAATGAAGCCAACAGGTAACACTTGATGTAAGTGTCTATATTAGCCTACCTTTAAAATGACTTTAAAAGTATTATATAAGTGTTAGAATGAAGACAACACGTGATGTAAGTGTCTATTAGCTATATTAGCCTACTATCAAAATGACTTTAAAAGTTTTATACAAGTGTTACAATGAAGGCAACACACAATGTAAGTGTCTATATCAGCCTACTCTCAAAATGGCTTTAAAAGTCTTATATAAGTGTTATAATGAAAAAAGCACACGATGTAAGTGTCTATATTAGCTATATTAACCTACTATCAAAATGACTTTAAAAGTCTTATATAAGTGTCATAATGAAGGCAACACATGATTTAAGTGTCTATCATTAGCCTACTATCAAAATGACTATGTGTCGCAGGCTGACGCAAATCAGAAATGTTGAAATGTAATATTTATTCTACAGATTTTTACAACATTGGGAAACATTAGTAAAACCTCTCAAAGGGTGAGATAACTCCTGGAATGGCCAATGTGTGTCCAAGTTAAAGGAAACGTCTTCTTCTAATGGATTGATTACAATCTTTGGCAAGCTAGGTAATGTTTGCTGTGGTCTGGAACAACATGGCGCCCAAACAACTATCAGAAATGTAGACAATATTACGTACAGATAATGTGTCAAATATAAATTAAATACACAGAGGATAAAAGTAAAGGAAATTAAAAGAACTCAGGAAATTAAAAGAGCTCAAATACAGCTACAAACATAATGACGCAATATGTACATACAGCTAGCCTAAATAGCATGTTAGCATGCACTGACCAAATATGCCTGATTAGCACAATAACATCAACAAAGCTCACCTCCGTGCATTCACGCACTGCATAAAACGTTTGGTGGACAAAAACGAGACAAAGAAGGAGTGGCCTAAAACTTCCGTGGCAGCGTCGGAGAAAGTCACACATGGCGAGTTCAAAGACCGCCAAAATAAGTAGGACAAAACAGCGCTCGGCCAAATACTCTCATCAGTGAAGCATTTTTTAATACTTTCTGACAATTAGGAATGTTTGTGTCATGTTGTCCTCCTACGGAAACATTATTAAAACCTCTTAAGGCCCAAGCTGTTTCTTTGCATGTTTTATTTTTTTATTTCTCTTTGCTATTTGGCCTTATTGGACCCTAATTAGAAAAACAACTAAGAATCATCTTTTGATATGATGTACTTAGTCCATAAGTACACAAATGTGTATTTAATGTTTAGTGACATGCTAATTCTTATTTTTACACTTTTCCATTGCATGTTATACTCTGCTGACACCACCAGATGGCAGTGTTCGTGTCCACATAAGTGGCCATAAGACCCCAATTCAGTAGTGTACACAATTTTGGAAATACGAGCAAAAAGGTGCTGTCCACATATGTTGCCACTAAGCCTTCAGAAAAAAACAAAACTATATTTTTAGGGAGGCACTAAACACTAGAGCCGAGGGGTGTGGCCATGGACGAGGCGTGTGCATGTGGGTGTGTCAAAAGTAGCGAGTGGGCGGTGGTGCTTTATACGCGGGCGTTGTGCGGGGGGGACACCTACGTGAAGAGGATGATGCCGGTGTTGGCCATGGCGTAGGACAGGCCCAGGATGCCGCTGCCCATGATGGCGTTGCTCAAGTTGAAGACAGACATGCCGAAGGAGGTGTGTCCCGGATGCTGATGGCATAGAGAAGATGGCGAATGAGAGGGATGATAGTTTTAATGTTCCACTCCTGGAATAAGGAGTGGTCTAGTGGTTAGAGTGTCCGCCCTGAGATGGGTAGGTCGTGAGTTCAAACCCGGGCCGAGTCATACCTAGGACTATAAAAATGGGAGCTATTACCTCCTTGCTGGGCACTCAGCGTCAAGGGTTGGAATTGGGGGTAAAATCACCCAAAAATTATTCCCGGGCATGGCCCCCGCTGCTGCTCACTGCTCCCCTCACCTTCCAGTGGGGTGATCAAGGATGATTGGTAAAATGCAGAGAATAATTTCGGCACGCCTAGTGTGTGCGTGACAATCATTGGTACTTTAACTTTAATTAACTTAATATTGTGTCATTTATCATTCAACTTTTTGGTCAACTTTATGAGGGACAAACTGTAAAAAATGGATTATTAATCAACTTTGTCATTTACTGTTAATATCTGCTTATTTTCTGTTTCAACATGGGCTATCTACACTTCTGTTCAAATGTAATAATCACTTATTCTTCTCTTCTTTGAGACTTTACATTAATTTTGGATGATACCACACATTTAAGTAGCAATCCGATACCAAGTAGTTACGGGATCGTACATTGGTCATACTCAAAGTCCTCATGTGTCCAGGGAGTTTTTAAAAGTAAAAAAAGATTTTGTGACGATAAAAAATATTGACGTAGCATCGACTAGTTACACTCCTGTACTTAGTATCATTACAGTGGATGTCAGGTGTAGATCCACCCATGGCGTTTGCTTACATTGTGACGCCGGTGAGCTATTGTATCCTCCTATGGTGTGTAGTGAAGCATGTTTAGCTATTCCTCATCCTCCGGTGATAATGATACCTGTAAGAAATGTATTTTATTTGTTGCCATGGAGACGAGGATTAGTGATTTATATATGTCTTAAAGCACCTCTTCCTGAGGGTGTTTCAGTGTTATAACTTCTCCTTTATCTTTACTTATTACACCAAAATGCGTCCGTTCTCCCTTTTCTCTACACACACTGTGTCTGCTTGTAAGTACTCTGTGTGTGTGCGCTGCCGAACATGCTCCTCGGCTCGTAAAACCAGCAATGTCATGCCCAGGCATCTGTACTTTTCAAACAGTATAGTTGTCAAGATCCGCGGCTCGGATCATGTCATATTCGGGTTTTGGTTCGGTTTTGTATCTCGTTTGTTTTGTATTTGACTTCCTTAGTTCCTGGTGGCACTTCCTGTTTTGTCTGTTGTCATAGTCACGTACTAGTGTCACCTGACTTGTGTTTTTGACGCGCACCTGCCTCCTAATTTCTGTCATTATATAAGCCTGCCTTTTCCGTTACTCGCTCTCGCAGTCTAGTTTGCTGTCCAATGCAACAGGTGATGTCGCTAACCCCGATTGTGATAAAACTCTTTTTGTACTCGTTAGCTTCCACGCTATTCCTTTGTTTGTTTCCATAGCTCACATGCTAGCGCCTTTTGTTCCTTCCAGCTCCCATGCTAGTTCTGTTGGTTTTGTTTCTTGTGCCTTGTGCAAGTGTTATTGTTCCTAGTCTGTTTTATAATATAAATAAATCCTCATTTCTTACCTTCACGCTGTGTCCATTCCGCCTGCATCAACGAGAGAACGCAACCGCATAGCCACAATGCCAGCCAAGCGTCACAATAGTACCGTTTTTGATTCATTAGTACCGCGATACTATACTTGTAGCCGTATACCGTACAACCCTAGTGTGTACGTTCAAGAGGTATCGTTCATCAGCTTCAGTATCATGCCAATCTGTATTAGACGTGGCGGCTTACATATTCTTCGTGGTACTCTTCGTACTTCTTCTTCTTCATTATGCCGTTCCCCAGGAACTTCTGGCTCTCGCCGTCCTCGTTCTCGTCGATGAAGTGACTGCGAGTGGAGCGGCACAAAAAACAGTATCACAGGGTTAATTCAAATAATGACGTCGCCAAATAAAACACAAATGATCCAACAATCGCAACCAAAACCCAAACAAGATCAGTATTTTGTGGATGTTGGATAATAAATAAGATAATTTGTCGACCCAAATGTAAAACTATAATTTACATGGACTTAATCAAACGTGCAACTTTTTCCGCCTCCGATACTGATATTAGATGTTTGCCGATCCCGACATTAATCCGATACCAGCAGGAATCTTACATACTTGCATTATTTGTGTAGTGTTGAATGTTATAGAAGGTTGGATCAAGTGAAATGACTCAGAGAACAAAGGTCAATATGGAAAAACACAATATTATGCTGTAATTAATCATTGAATTAAGGGCACGGCGCAATTATTTGAATGATGCGGACACGTTTGTTACCGGATACCTTCTCACACGCTTCTGCCTTGGAGACGTTGTGTGTAACTGTTGTTTGATCCTTGTTTATATTGACAGATGTGCTGTTTTATTGTGCAGTGATTATTACCTATGTCTAGCATGTGTGCTATTGTGCGCTGAGCTGTGGTGTAGCTGCTCGCTCCTAGTAATCTGTAGTCTGGCATTTTTTACCTTTTGTAAATGACTTGACTAAAATAGAAGGATTTATGTTTGTATGTCAGCTGGCTGTCCTGCTTTGCACGAGTAAACACTCTGCTTGCGTAGCACATGATATCACACACAAACAAGTAAACAAGCTGCAGGACTGCCTGTATCGCAAAAGATATCACACACAAGTAAAATCGCTACAGGACTACTTGTTTGCACATGATATCACGCACAAGTAAACACTCTGCAGGACTGCTTGTATCACAAAAGATATCACACACCAGTAAAAACGCTACAGGGTTCCTTGTATCGCACATGATGTCACACACAAGGAAACATGCTGCAGGACTGTTTGTATTGCACATGATATCACACACAAGTAAACACTCTGCATCACTGCTTGAATTGCACGATATCACACACAAATAAACACTCTGCAGGACTGCTTGTATCGCACAAGAGATCACACACAAGTAACCACTGCAGAACTGCTTTATCGCACAAGATATATCACACACAAGCAAATACGCTGCAGCACTGCTTGCATCGCACATGATATCACACACAAGTAAACAAGCTAAAGGACTGCCTGTATCGCAAAAGATATCACACACAAGTAAAAACGCTACAGGACTGCTTGTATTGCACATGATATCAGGCACAAGTAAACACGTTGCAGGACTGCTTGTATCATAAAAGATATCACACACAAGTAAAAACACTACAGGGTTCCTTGTATCGCACATGATATCACGCACAAGGAAACATGCTGCAGGACTGTTTGTATTGCATAGGATATCACACACAAGTAAACACTGCATCACTGCTTAAATCGCACATGATATCACAGACAAGCAAACACGCAGCAGCACTGCTTGCATCGCACATGATATCACACACAAGTAAACACGCTACAGGGTTCCTTGTATCGCACATGATGTCACACACAAGGAAACATGCTTAAGGACTGTTTGTATTGCACATGATATCACACACAAGTAAACACTCTGCAGCACTGCTTGCATCGCACATGATATCACACACAAGTAAACACTGCAGCACTGCTTGAATCGCAGATGATATAACACACAAGTAAACACGCTGCAAGACTGCTTGTATCGCACAACATATCACACACACACACAAGTAAACACTCTGCAGCGCTGCCGAATTGCACATGATATCACACACAGGTAAACGCTCTGCAGGTCTGGTTGTATCGCACAAGATATCACACACAAGTGAACACTTTGCAAAACTGCTTGTATCGCACAATATATCACACACAAGTAAACATGATGCCGGACTGCTTGTATTGCACATAATATCACACAAGTAAACACTCTGCAGCACAGCTTGTATCACACATATCACCACACAAGTAAACACGCTGCAGGACTGCTTGTATCGCACAGGATATCACACACAAGTAAACACGCTGCAGGGTTTTTTGTATCACACATGATATGACACAGGGACTGTTTGTACTGTACATGATATGATACACAAGTCAACACTCTGCAGCACTGCTTGTATCGCACATGATATCGCACACAAGTAAACACTCTGCTGCTTGTATCGCACATGATATCACACACAAGTTAACTCTCTGCTGCTTGTATCGCACATGATATCACACAAAAGTAAACACACTGCAGCACTGCTTGCACCGCACATGATATCACACACAAGGGAACACTCTGCAGTACTGCTTGTATCGCACATGATATCACACACAAGTAATAATAATAATAATAATGGATTAGATTCATATCACGCTTTTTCTATTGTTAGATACTCAAAGCGCTCACAGAGAAGTGGGAACCCATCATTCATTCACACCTGGTGGTGGTAAGCTACATCAGTAGCCACACCTGCCCTGGGGTAGACTGACGGAAACGTGGCTGCCAGTTTGCACCTACGGCCCTTCCGACCACCACCTATCAATCATTCATCATTCATTCACCAGTGTGAGTGGCACCGGGGGCAAGAGTGAAGTGTTCTGCCCAAAGACACAACGGCAGCGATTTGGATGTCAATAGGTGGGAAGCGAACCTGCAACCCTCAGGTTTCTGGCACGGCCGCTCTACCCACTACGCCATGCCGCCCCATGTAAACACGCTGCAGGACTGCTTGTATCGCACATGATATCACACACACGAGTAAACACTGCGGGACTGCTTGTATCGCATATATCACACACAAGTAGACACTCTGCAGCTCTGCTTGTATCGCACATGACATCACACACAGGTAGACGTGCTGCAGGATGGACTGTATCGCACATTATATCACACACAAGTAAACACCCTGCAGCTCTGCTTGTATTGCACATGACATCACACACAAGTAGACGTGCTGCAGGATAGACTGTATCGCACATGCTACCACACACAAAAGTAAACAAATTGCAAGACTGCCAGTATTGCACATGAAATCACACACAAGCAAACACTCTGCAGGACTGCTTATGCAGCACAATATCACACACAAGTAAACACTCTGCAGGACTGCTTGTATTGCACATGACATCACACACAAGTAAACACTCTGCAGGACTGCTTACATCGCACAATATCACACAAGTAAACACTCTGCATGACTGCTTATATTGCACAATATCACACAAGTAAACACTCTGCAGGACTGCTTATATTGCACATGACATCACACACAAGGAAACACTCTGCAGGACTGCTTACATCGCACAATATCACACAAGTAAACACTCTGCATGACTGCTTATATTGCACAATATCACACAAGTAAACACTCTGCAGGACTGCTTATATTGCACATGACATCACACACAAGGAAACACTCTGCAGGACTGCTTATATCGCACAATATCACACAAGTAAACACTCTGCAGGACTGCATATATTGCACAATATCACACACAAGTAAACACTCTGCAGGACTGCTTATATCGCACACTATCACACACAAGTAAACACTTTGCAGGACTGCTTGTATTGCACGACATCACACACAAGTAAACACTCTGCATGACTGCTTATATCGCACAATATCACACAAGTAAACACACTGCAGGACTGCTTATATTGCACATGACATCACACACAAGGAAACACTGCAGGACTGCTTGTATCGCACAATATCACACACAAGTAAACACTCTGCAGAACTGCTTATATCGCACAATATCACACACAAGCAAACACTTTGCAGGACTGCTTGTATTGCACGATACCACACACAAGTAAACACTCTGCATGACTGCTTAAATCGCACAATATCACACAAGTAAACACTCTGCAGGACTACTTATATCGCACAATATCACACACAAGTAAACACTCTGCATGACTGCTTATAGTGCATATTTTAGATGCAAACATGACACTTTGCTGATATCAGACCGATATCCAACACAATATGGTGGGTCCATGACCATGACTTCTGTTTTGTTTGACCAGCCGTTTTACTGCCCTGTTACAGACACCCGTTGGAAACAATGAAGGTATGTTTACAGAACATTTGCGTGTAAATAAGTCATTTCACAACATTTATATCTCTGTCTTTCAGTCCGGTGCGGCTAATATCGAGAAAAGTTCTCAAATGTAGTGGGTGTGGCTTGTATACCTGTGCGCGGTAGTTCTCTCTTTACGTTTTCTTTAGAAATACATTGTTGTAGACGCATGCCAGTATTTGGAGTAAAATAAAAGCAGTAAATTAAATGGAGGCGGTCAAAAAGGTTCCACACTTCAAGGACACTTGATTAGGTACGGCTCCAGGCTCCGGGCCCCACACCACTCTGCTGCTCACCTGTCGATGGTGGCCTTCTCCGCGTCGATGGGCTCCGCGAATCGATCGTCCAAACTGTCGGTGCTGTCGTCGTCGGCCTCCGTCGACACTTTCTTCAGCTCCATCCGATCCACAACGCTCGGCATCGTAGCTGACGGCTGGCGAGAGGAGGACGCTCACTTTTGTTGTTCGGCTCCTTTAAACTCACGCTTCCTTGAAATGTTGCCCTGATCTTTGGTGAGACCTAGTCAAGAAAGAAGAGATAGTACATGTTAGTAACAGACACATTCAGAACAATATGTAATATCTACAATATACGCACTGCAAGTATATATATATATATATATATAACTCTCAGATGTATATATATATATATATATATATATATATATAAATAATGTAGTAACAGACACCTTCATTACAATATGTAATATGTACAATATACACACTGCAAGTAAATATATTACATATATATATATATAATGTAGTAGCAGACACTTTCAAAACAATATGTAAAATATACACAGCAAAAAAAAATATATATACATATATATACACATATATAATATGTAATGTGTAAAATATTTATACTACGGTATTGTGATTATTTTAATCATTCACTGATTTTTTTTTTATAAAGCATTTATTTCCGTTTCCATAACAACACACTTCTGACTCCTGGCCACAATTGTGTTCCTACGTCCGGAAACAAACGCGAGCTTGTTTTCTAATCACTTGGGAACAGACGACAAAGACGACTATTTATGGACAAATGGGGATTCACAACCTCATCTTTTTGAAGCTGAATATACTGAGGATGAACTATTGTTTATCGAAGCGAGCGCCAAGGAAGGGTGAGATGTTGGGGCAGACAGACGCCGAGTGAGGTGGAATATGCTAGAAAATGCGGCATTTGAAGCCAAACTATATTAGCCGTAGCACGCCGATGTGTTACTACTCTAGAAAAATAGTTCTTCAGTGATCACTCTTACAAAAACGACTACAGTTTGTTATTATACAGGTTACAGAACGTAAATGAAGTATTATTTTTAAAGTGATATAAAGGCAGAATTGATTGCTACCTTGAACAAGACAATTTTTACGTGTTAAAAAGCGGGGTAAAAAACCCTTTTGTCGTCTTGTCTCTCATAACAATTGTGAACAATAGGCAACATGCAGTTCCCCTTTAAATAAAGCATGTGGTCTTTCAGGCATGAGTGATAGAGAACATATTTCCTGGAGTGTGCACCATTTCCTGGAGCTATTTGTTTTGTTTCCACACGCAGGAGACGCTACATGGGCGCCGCTTGTACTTGGTTCCGTTTATAGCACCGCTCAGTTTTGTGGACAAAATGCCAAATAGTGGTTTCTTTTTTAGTCCCCGGGTTTTTAAACATTATACAGGTCCAAGAGTGCCGGGCCCCCCGGTTGAAGTCAACAAACCCTGAAGTAGGTCAAGGATGCGATGAGTTCCTGGGCCATGAAAAAGCCTCCTTGTTAGCTCACTTTTTCCATTTGCG
Organism: Nerophis ophidion; assembly: GCF_033978795.1. Classification (NCBI taxonomy): domain Eukaryota; kingdom Metazoa; phylum Chordata; class Actinopteri; order Syngnathiformes; family Syngnathidae; genus Nerophis; species Nerophis ophidion. The sequence goes on along the minus strand of NC_084620.1, from coordinate 49,561,351 downwards.
GCCTCGACATCATGATGTTACGCAACATCTGCATCATGGAAGTGCAGCTGCCGCGTCACAATCTCACAAAGAACTCTCAGATGGCTCCGGCCTTGACGGCGTCCTCGTTATCCTCATAACGAAGCGGTTGGAGGCTAGAGAAGGAGCGCAGTACTTGGCTTCGCCAGCAGAGGCACCGCTAATTATAGCTACACCAAAATTAAGTTAAAGTGCCAATTATTGGCTCAAACACACACTCGGTGTGGCGAAATTATTCTCTGCATTTGACCCATCACCCTTGATCACCCCCCTGGGAGGTGAGGGGAGCAGTGAGCAGCAGCGGTAGCCACGCCTGGGAATCATTTTTTGGTGCTTTAACCTCCAATTCCAACCCGTGAGTGTTCGTTGTTTTCATTCCCGATGTTTTTGTGTCACATTTCTCGATCGAGTCACCAAAAATGTTCGGCTCCTGCGATACCACTGATTGTCTTACCGACTCCGATACCGAGGGAAATTCAATCTAATACCCATACTTTTTTGCAAATGTATCCAACGTGTCAGCTGTTGTGTTTTTTATATTTCCAAACAATAACACGTTTGTGTAAAACAACAGTAAAAAGTGCAAACAATCGGAACTTAGTGTTGTCCTGACACCAATATTTTGGTACCGGTACCAAAATTTTCTACATAAGGGGGACCACAAAAATGTCATTTGCTTTATTTTAACATAACATCTTAGAGTACATGAAACATACGTTTATTAATGTGATTTAGTCCTTAAATAAAATAGTGAACATATTAAACAACTCGTCTTTTAGTAGTAAGTAAACAAACAAAGACTCCTAATTAGTCTTTGCAGTAACATATTGTGTCATTTATACACCTATTATTTTGTCAAAATTATTAAGGACAAACTGTAAAAATGTGTTCATTCACTGTTAATATCTGCTTATTTTCTGTTTTAACATGTTCTATCTACACTTCTGTTAAAATGTAATAATCACTTATTCTTCTCTTCTTTCATACTGTACTTTACATTAGTTTTGGATGATACCACACATTTAGGTCTGGATTTGATACCAAGTAGTTACAGGATCATACATTGGTCATATTCAAAGTCCTCATGTATACAGGGACGTATTTACTGACTTTATAAACACAATATACATTTAAAAGGAACATTTTTTTTTTTGTGATGATAAAAAATATCAATGTAATCATAGTAGTATCGACTAGATACGCTCTTGTACTTGGTATCATTACAGTGGATGTCAGGTGTAGATCCACCCATGGCGTTTGTTTACATTGTGACGGCGGTGAGCTATTGTATCCTCCTACGCTGTGTAGTGAAGCATGATTAGCTATTTTTCGTCCTGCAGTGATAATGATACTTGTAAGAAAAGTACTTTATTCGTCGCCATGGAGACAAGGATTAGTGATTTAGAAGTAGCTAAAACTAACCATGTCTTAATGCACCTGTCCCTGAAGGTGTTTCAGTGTTATAACTTCACCTTAAGCTTTACTTTTTACGCCAAAATGCGTCCATTCTCCCTTTTCTGTCTACACACTGTGTCTGGTTGTAAGTACTTTGTGTGTGTGCGCTGCCGAACATGCTCTTCTGCTCGTAAAACCAGCCATGTCACGACGTGACGACATGCCGTCATGTTTGTAAAAAAAAAAATAATATAGCGGATCAGTACTTTTCAAACAGACTATAGTGCTGTTTTTGGTTCATTAGTACCGCGATACTATATTAGAATCCGGTATACTTTACAACCCTACTGCATACTACTGTGTAAAAAATTGTGTGTTATACTTCAGGAAACAAACGCATAAGTGTGTTCGAATCACGGCAGACTTGGTAACAGACAACGAAGACGACTATATTTGGACAAATGGGGATTCGAAACCTTATTTTTTTGAGGCTGAACATACTGAGGATGAATTCCTATAGAAGCGAGCACGAAGGAAGGGTGAGACGTTGGAGCAGACGGAAGCCGAGAGCTCAAAAATGCTGGAAAATGTGGAATTTGGAGACAAGCTATTTTGACATAAATGGAGTGCTTACCCAAATAAAGCGGAAAAAAATCCCCGGCCAGCTGGATCAAACAGACATCGATTGAGTCACACTTTACATCGATCACGATACACGCAACACGTCATGCGTGTTATTACAACTACAGTGCATACACTGTCTGGCTAGCTATGTACAAACACAACATTAAATAATATAATACTTTACAGATACTGTAATATGATTGTCCAGTTTTTCCACTTAGTACACATTGGTGTCTTATCACATTATGTTGTGTATTAGAAACTCAAACACATTTGGTAAGACAATTATTGTAAGTGGGTAACAATTGTTCTTTCTCTTTTAAAAACACATAATTGTGTACAGAAAAGTCAGAGCAATGACAACATGTTCAATTTGACAACAATCCTGGCAGCAAATGTGTGTTCCTGCTTCAGGAAACAAACGCGCGAGTGTGTTCGAATAACGGCAGACTTGGTAACGGACAACAAAGACGACTATTTTTGTACAAATGAGGATTCACAACCTTATCTTTTTGAAGCTGAATATACTGAGGATGACTGCCTATAGAAGCGAGCACCAAGGAAGGTTGAGACGTTGGAGCAGATGGAGGCCGAGAGAGTGAGGTGAAAAATGCTGCAAAATGTGTAACTTGGAGACAAGTTATTTCTACATAAATGGAGTGCTTCCCCCCAAAAAACGGAAAAAAATTTCCCCGGCCAGCTGGACCAAATCGACAACTATCCATCGAGTGAGTCACACTTTATATTGATCATGATACACGCAGCACATAATGTGTGTTATTACAACTACAGTACTTATACTCTCTGGCTAGCTGTGTAAAAACACAACATGAAATAAAACTTTACAGATTCATAACAAATGAGGAATCACAACCTTATCTTTTTTAAGCTGAATATACGGAGGATGAACTACTGCTTAAAGAGGCGAGCACGATGGAAGGGTGAGACTTTGGAGCAGACGGAAGCCTAAAAATTGAGGTGAAAAATGCTGCAAAATGTGGAATTTGAAGCCAAGCTATTTTGGCATAAATGGGGTGCTTACCCAAATAAACCGGGAAAAAAAATTCCCCAGCCAGCTGGACCAAACAGACAACTGTCCATCGAGTGAGTCACACTTTATATAGATCATGATACACGCAGCACGCCATGCGTGTTATCACAGCTGTGTACAAACAAAACATGAAATACTACTTTACAGTAGGGTTGTACGGTATACCAGTATTAGCATAGTTCAGCAATACTAATTAATCATATTCGGTACAACATCGCCTTTAAAAAGTACCGGTCAGCCACCCCGGCCTGTCGTCGACACGTCGTGTCATTGCTGGTTTACGAGCAGACGAGCATGTTTGGCAGCGCGCGCACACAGAGTACTTACAAGCAGACACATTTTGACTTAAAAAGTAAAGATAAAGGTGAAGTTATAACACTGAGACGCCCTCAGGAAGAGGTGCTTTAAGACACGGCTAGTTTTAGCTACTTCTAAATCACTAATCCTTGTCTCCATGGCGACGAATAAAGTACCTTCTTTAAAGGTATCATTATCACTGTAGGATGAGGTATAGCTAAACATGCTTCACTACACAACGAAGGAGGATACAATGTAAACAAACGCCATGGGTGGAACTACACCTGACATCCACTGTAATGATATCAAAGTACAGGAGTGTATCTAGTCGATACTACTTTGATTACATCGATATCTTTAGCATCACAACAGCTTATTTAGTTTTTTAAAATGCTTTACTATGTTTATAAACTCAGGAAATACAACCCTGGACACATGAGTACTTTGAATATGACCAACGTGTGATCCTGTAACTACTTGGTATCGGATCACTACCTAAATGTGTGGTATCATCCAAAACTAATGTCCAGTATCAAAGAAGAGAAGAATAAGTGATTATTACATTTTAACAGAAGTGTAGATAGAACATGTTAAAACAGAAAATAAGCAGATATGAGCAGTAAATGAACAAGTAGATTAATCATAATTTTTTTACAGCTTGTCTTTCATAATGTAGACAAAATAATAGGGTCGATAAATGACACAATATGTTACTGCATAGACCAGGGGTCGGCGAGCCGCATGCGGCTCTTTAGCGCCGCCCTAGTGGCTCTCTGGAGCTTTTGCAAAAATATATGAAAAATGTAAAAAGATGAGGGGGGATAAAAAACATATTTTTGTTTTAATATGGTTTCTGTAGGAGGACACACACCTCCCTAATTGTTATAAAGCACACTGTTTATATTAAAGATGCTTCACTGATGAGAGTATTTGGTGAGCGCCGTTTTGTCCTACAAATTTTGGCAGTCCTTGAACTCACCGCAGTTTGTTTACATGTATAACTTTCTCCGACTTTCTAAGACGTGTTTTATGCCAATTATTTTTCTGTCTCATTTTGTCCACCAAATTTAAAGGCCTACTGAAACCCACTACTACCGACCACGCAGTCTGATAGTTTATATATCAAAGATGAAATATTAACATTGCAACACATGCCAATACGGCCGGTTTAGTTTAATAAATTGCAATTTTAAATTTCCCGCGAGTTATCCTGTTGAAAACGTCGCGGAATGATGACGTTTATGTTGACGCGTGCTTGTGACGTTATTGGTTGGAGCGGACATTTCAGCCCAGCACCACTCACGCCTAAAAGTCGTCTCTTTTCATCGCATAATTACACAGTAATTTGGACATCTGTGTTGCTGAATCTTTTGCAATTTGTTCAATTAATAATGGAGACTATAAAGAAGAATGCTGTTGGTGGAAAGCGGTGGATTGCAGCTGCTGTTAGCAACCAAAACACAGCCGGTGTTTCTTTTGTTTGTTGTGAAGCTTAAACACAGAGCGGTCAAGCGAACATGTTTCTCTACGTCAACCAGCAAGTTTTTGGATGGGAAAATTGTGATATTAAGTCGGCTCTTACCGGAGACTTGAGCGGATTATGCGACCTCCTCCTGCAGCTGTCAAAAAAGCAGCTGTGATCTTGGCTCCTCCATTGGCTTCTCTCAGAGACACTGGCGGTCACCACAGCCCTCCGACTTTCAGTTATGACTTTATAATCTCATTAAAACACTATTAACACAATAAGCAGATAGGGGATTTTCCAGAATTATCCTAGTAAATGTGTCTAATAACATCTTGTTGCCTGGAGCCGTCGCCTTTTCTTTTCTTTTTTTGTGTGCTTCACTCTAACTTTCCTCATCCACAGATCTTTCATCCTCGCTCAAATTAATGGGGAAATCGTCGCTTTCTCGGTCCGAATCACTCTAGCTGCTGGTGGTTATTGTCACAGTTATTTGATGACGAACCCCAAGATGCAGAGATGGAGGCAGGCAAGGAGTGAGAAAACATGATTTAATAAAGATACTAAGACAAAATAAAAAAAAAGTGTACTTACACAAAGCGCGCACGAGGCGGATAACAAACTAAGGGTCTTTAGCATAGAAACTAGCAAGAAACAAAAAAGGGTCTAGCGTGGAAGCTAGCGGGTAGCAAACAGGAAAACAGAAGTCGTTACTTGTAGAGTGAAAACAAAACAGAAGCAGGGAACAAAAGACAGTAAGTTAAAAACAAACAAATGTAGCTTACCGCTACGCTGCAGTAAAACGACACGAGAGCAACGACAGGAGCGACATGTGGCAACGACAATGATCCAGCACTGACTGGAAGACAAAGTGGGTACAAATAGGAGCGGGCTGATTGACTACAGGTGTGGCCAGGTGCCAATCAGCCGCAGATGAGGTGACAACAGCACACAGGGAGACAAACAGGAAGCTGGACCAAAATAAGAGCACTTGACAGGAACTAAAGACAGGAGATACTAAACACAGAGGAAACAAAGACAAATGCAGAGGAAAAAATTAAAACATAGACAAACTGTCAGGGGAAAGCCTGACAGCTATGATTGTAAACAATGAGAGGATGTGAGAAGCCCTACAACCCGTGACGTCACGCGCACATCGTCTGCTAATTCCGGTACAGGCAAGGATTTTTTATTAGCGACCAAAAGTTGCGAACTTTATCGTCGATGTTCTCTACTAAATCCTTTCAGCAAAAATATGGCAATATCGCGAAATCAAGTATGACACATAGAATGGACCTGCTATCTGCGTTTAAATAAGAATATCTAATTGCAGTAGGCCTTTAATATTGTGCATGAATGCACAAAGGTGGGTTTTGTTGATGTTATCGACTTATGTGGAGTGCTAATCAGACATATTTGGTCAGTGCATGACTGCAAACTAATCGATGCTAACATGCTATTTAGGCTAGCTGTATGTACATATTGCATCATTATGCCTCATTTGTAGCTATATATGACCTCATTTAGTTTCCTTTAAGTCCTCATAATTCAGTGTATATGTCATGACGCACTATCTGTATGTAATATGGCTTTTAATTTTTTCGGCTCCAGACGGATTTGTTGTTGTATTTTTGGTCCAATGTGGCTCTTTTTGGGAAGCTGTTTTTATACCCAATCATGGCACCCACCTGTTCCCAATTAGCCTGCACACCTGTGGGATGTTCAAATTAAGTGTTTGATGAGCATTCCTCAACTTCATCAGTATTTATTGCCACCTTTCCCAACTTCTTTGTCACGTGTTGCTGGCATCAAATTATAAAGTTAATGATTATTTGCAAGAAAAAATGTTTATCAGTTTGAACATCAAATATCTTGTGTTTGTAGTGCATTCAACTGAATATGGGTTGAAAAAGATTTGCAAATCATTGTATTCCGTTTATATTTACATCTAACACAGTTTCCCAACTCATATGGAAACGGGGTTTGTATACATCTGTAAACATCTGGACAAGACTTTAAAAAAGTGGGTTTTTTTTAACATTATTTTTTGTGACACAATGTTTGATGTTGGGTTTAATTTATCATCCAAAAACATCAAACATCTTTTTTACGTGTAAGAGGAGCATCAACATTTTATTTCAAAATAAGGCAAATCTCCTGGGAAAATTGGTCAAAATATGACAGTTCTCTACATCACAATAACTCATCTACTCCAATTTATACCATTTTACACTCAATACGACAGGAAGAGTCGGTATAAAATGGATGGATGTAAAATGTACAAACGTTGCTTGGAGCGATGAATGAAGAATCCATACAAGTAGCAACGCTATGGACCGACCTCTGGCCGACCCCTGGCATAGACTAATTAGGAGTCTTTGTTTGTTTACTTACCACTAAAAGAAAAGTTGTCTAGTATGTTCACTATTTTATTTAAAGACTAAATTGCAAAAATAAGTATATGTTTAATGTATCCTAAACATTTTTGGGTAAAATAAAGCCAATAATGAAATATTTTTTGGTCCCCTTTATTCAGAAAAGTATCAAAAAAGTACCGAAAAGTATCAAAATAATTTTACCAAAATATTGGTATCAACACTGCTCTACAGATACTGGTATTTTCCACTCAGTACAGATTGGTGTGCTTACCCAAACACGTTTGGTAAGGCAATTATTCTCCCGGGCCCTCCCTTGTAAAAAGACATGATTGTGTACAGTAAAGAGCGAGCAATGACAACACGTTCAACTTGACAACAACCCGTTTGCTCCGTGACCGCAAAGATCAACCAAAGCGCTGGATACTGGTTTGGCGACTAAGTTGAAAGACACACAAGGTGTGTTTACAGCCAATAGGGCGCCGGGCTTTGACGTCACCATCGACCCTCGCTCCCGACACCGCTTGACCCGCACGTCTTGCCGAGCGATGCGCTTTTGCTTCCAAAAACGCCAAATCTCCTTTTTTGACGCCGGCGTGTTGACTTTTCCTGGTTAAGAGGATGAACCTGAACCTGTCTCACTGGGTAACCTTGGCATCTAATCTTTCCATCTAGCAACCACAACACAATACACACTCTTTTGACAATGTGCAGATTTTTTACGCACTTCTTCTTTGCTGGCAACCACAAACACTGGAGGACGGCCACTAAACCTGCTGACTAAGAAACTTGTGGGTTATTTCAGGGACGATACCGATTATTAGTGGTCAAAGAGGCGATGTTTATTTGCAGTGAAACGTATTTAAACATGAATATTAAAAACCCTGTTTCAATGAGTTGGGAAACTGTGTTAGATGTAAATATAAACGGAATACAATGATTTGCAAATCCTTTTCAACTCATATTCAGTTGAATGCACTACAAAGACAACATATTTGATGTTCAAACTCATAAACTTTATAATTTTTTTGCACATAATAATTAACTTAGAATTTCATGGCTGCAACACGTGCCAAAGTAGTTGGGAAAGGGCATGTTCACCACTGTGTTACATCACCTTTTCTTTTAACAACACTCAATAAATGTTTGGGAACTGAGGAAACTAATTGTTGAAGCTTTGAAAGTGGAATTCTTTCCCATTCTTGTTTTATGTAGAGCTTCAGTCGTTCAACAGTCCGGGGTCTCCGTTGTCGTATTTTACGCTTCATAATGCGCCACACATTTTCGATGGCAGACAGGTCTGGACTTCAGGTGGGCCAGGAAAGTACCCAAACTCTTTTTTTACGAAGCCAGGCTGTTGTAACATGCTGAATGTGGCTGGGCATTGTCTTGCTGAAATAAGCAGGGGCGTCCATGAAAGGGATAGAAGGTCATGGTCATTCAATGTTGGTTTCCGGCCATGCCGCTTACGTGGAGGGATTTTTCCAGATTCTCTGAACCTTTTGATGATATTATAGACCGTAGATGTTGAAATCCCTAAATTTCTTGTAATTGCACTTTGAGAAACGTTGTTCTTCAATCAATCAATCAATGTTTACTTATATAGCCCTAAATCACTAGTGTCTCAAAGGGCTGCACAAACCACCACAACATCCTCGGCAGGCCCACATAAGGGCAAGGAAAACTCACAGCCAGTGGGACATCGGTGACAATAATGACCCAGTGGGACGTCGGTGACAATTCTTAAACTGTTTGACTATTTACTCATGCAGTTGTGGACAAAGGTGTGTACCTCGCCCCATCCTTTCTTGTGAAAGACTGAGCATTTTTTGGGAAGCTGTTTTTATACCCAATCCTGGCACCCACCTGTTCCCAATTAGCCTGCACACCTGTGGGATGTTCCAAATAAATGTTTGATGATCATTCCTCAACTTTATCAGTATTTAATACCACCGTTTTCCAAGTTCTTTGTCACGTGTTGCTGGCATCAAATTCTAAAGTTGATGATTATTTGCACAAAAAAAAAGTTTATCAGTTTGAACATCAAATATGTTGTCTTTGTAGCATATTCAACTGAATATGGGTTGAAAAAGATTTGCTAATCATTGTATTCTGTTTATATTTACATCTAACACAATTTCCCAACTCATATGGACATGGGGTTTGTAGACATCTGTAAACATCTGGACAAGACTTTAAAAAAGTGGGTGTTTTTTAACATTATTTTAGTGACATAACGTTTGATGTTGTGTTTAATTTATCATCAAAAACATGAAACATCTTTATTACGTGTCTAAGAGGAGCATCAACATTTTATTTCAAAATAAGGCAAATTTCCTACATCACAATAACTCATCTACTCCATTTTATACCATTTTACACTCAAGACAACAGGAAGAGTCGGTAGAAAATGGATGGATGGATGAATGTAAAATGTACAAATGTTGCTTGGAGCGAAGAATGCAGAATGGAACCGCACTTCTACTTCGGGTTTAAAGCTTTAAACAGCAGGAAACTCGTCCAAAAGATGGCCCCGTAACACAAACAATAACACACCTTTTCAGCGTCTCTGCTTGTTTTTTTTTTACTATTTGCAATATATATAAAAAAAAAAAAATCCATAAATTAGCCGCACTGTTTTATAAGCCGCAAGATTCAAATGGTAGGAAAATGTAGCAATTTATAGTTTTATTTTAGCCAAACATTTTTGAAAACAGTCGATACAATATACGTCAAAATGTCAGATAATAGCTCTGATTAACAACATTTTTTTGTCAACATTTGTCAACAATATCGGCTAATCGTCGCAGCCTTAGCACAAATATGCATGAAAACACTCCTACAGACATCTCACATGGGACAGTTTGGTAAGTAAGAATTGTTTTAGTTATATTGTAAAACTCACAAACGTTGTTTGGAGTGATGACTGACGAATCCATACAAGCAGAAACGCTATGGATCACTAAAAGATGGAACCGCACTTCTACTTCCGGTTTAAAGCTTTAAACAGCAGGAAACTCGTCCAAAACAATGACACACCTTTTCAGCGTCTCTGCTTTTTATTTTTTTTTGTTTTAACTATTTGCAATATTAAAAAAAAATCCATAAATTAACCGCACCGTTTTATAAGCCGGAAGATTCAAATGGTAGAAAAAAAGTAACAATTTATAGTTTTATTTTATCCAAATTTTTTGGAAAAAAGTCGATACAATATACGTCAAAATGTCAGATAATAGCTCTGATTAACAAAAATTTTTTTGTCAACATTTGTCAACAATTTCGGCTAATCGTCGCAGCCTCAGTACAAATATGCATGAAAACACTTCTACAGACATCTCACATGGGACCGTTTGGTAGGTAAGAATTGTTTTAGTTATATTGTAAAACTCACAATCGTTTTTTGGAACGGTGACTGATGAATCCATACAAGTAAAAACGCTACGGATCACTAAAAGATGGAACCACACTTCTACTTCCGGTTTAAAGCTTTAAACAGCAGGAAACAAGGCCAAAAGATGGCACCGTAACACAAACAATAACACACCTTTTCAGCGTCTCTGCTTGTTTTTTTGTTTTTTTTTTACTATTTGCAATATATATATAAAAAAAATAATCCATAAATTAGCCGCACTGTTTTATAAGCCGCAAGATTCAAATGGTAGGAAAATGTAGCAATTTATAGTTTTATTTTATCCCAAAAATGTTGAAAACAGTCGATACAATATACGTCAAAATGTCAGATAATAGCTCTGATTAACAACATTTTTTTGTCAACATTTGTCAACAATATCGGCTAATCGTCGCAGCCTTAGCACAAATATGCATGAAAACACTCCTACAGACATCTCACATGGGACAGTTTGGTAAGTAAGAATTGTTTTGGTTATATTGTAAAACTCACAAACGTTGTTTGGAGTGATGACTGACGAATCCATACAAGCAGAAACGCTATGGATCACTAAAAGATGGAACCGCACTTCTACTTCCGGTTTAAAGCTTTAAACAGCAGGAAACAAGTCCAAAAGATGGCACCGTAACACAAACAATAACGCACCTTTTCAGCGTATCTGCTTGATTTTTGTTTTAACTATTTGCAATATAAAAAAAAATCCATAAATTAGCCGCACTGTTTTATAAGCCGCAAGATTCAAATGGTAAGAAAAAAGTAGCAATTTATAGTTTTATTTTATCCAAAAAATGTTGAAAACAGTCGATACAATATACGTCAAAATGTCAGATAATAGCTCCGATTAACAACATTTTATTGTCAACAATGTCGGCTAATTGTTGCAGCCTCAGTACAAACATGCATGAAAACACTCCTAAAGACATCCCACGTGGGACAGTTTGTTAAGTAAGAATTGTTTTAGTTATATTGTAAAACTTACAAACATTGCTTGGAGCGATGAATGAAGAATCCATGCGAGTAGTAACACTATGGATCACTAGAAGATAAAACCGCACTTATACTTCCGGTTTAAAGCTTCAAACAGCAGGAAACTCGTCCAAAAGAATGACACACCTTTTCAGCGTCTCTGCTTGTTTGTTACTTGTTCTTTTTAAACTATTTGCAATATAACAAATCCATAAATTAGCTGCACCGTTTTATAGGCCGCAAGATTCAAATGGTAGGAAAAAAGTAGCTGTTTATAGTCCGGAATTTACGCCATTTTACTTTATCTAAAAAATGCTGGAAACAGGTGATCTGATATACGTCAAAATGTCAAATAATGGCTCTGATTAACAACATTTTATTGTCAACGTTTGTCAACAATGTCGGCTAATTGTTGCAGCCTTAGTACAAACATGCATGAAAACACTCCTACAGACAACTCGCATGGGACAGTTTGGTAAGTAAGAATTGTTTTAATTATTTTGTAAAAGTCAAAAATGTCGCTTGGAGCGATGAATGAAGAATCCATACGAGTAGAAACGCTATGGACCACGGTTCAAAGCTTTAAACAGCAGAAAACACTTGTGAACGTTCACCCTGAGGCACCTGCAGTGAGCGAACTTGTCCAAAAGATGGCACCATAGCACAAACAACAGCACACCTTTGCAGCGTTTCTGCTGGTTTGTTTGTTTTTTCTTTAACTATTTACGATATGAAAAAATCCATAAATTAGCCGCACCGTTTTATAAGCTGCATGAGTCAGATGGTAGGAAAAAAGTAGCAGTTTATAGTCCGGAATAGTGGTATACCGGTACTAGTATAGTATCGCGGTACTAATGAATAAAAAAACAGTACTATACTCTGTTTGAAAAGTACCGGTTACCGGGCATGACGGCGCATCGTCACGTCATAACATTGCTGGTTTTACAAGCAGAGGAGCATGTTCGGCAGCACACACATAGTACTTACAAGCAGACACAGTGTGTAGACAGAAAAGGGAGAATGGACGCATTTCGGCTTAATAAATAACAGATAACATCCATTCGCAGTCTGCAGTGTTTTAGCTACTTCTAAATCACTAATCCAGGCCTGCTGACGACAAATAAAGGATACAATAGCTCGCCGGCGTCACAATGTAAACAAATGCCATGGATTGATCTACACCTGACATCCACTGTAACTATACCAAGTACAAGAGTGTATCTAGTTGATACTACTATGATTATATTGATATTTTTCATTATCACAAAATCTTTTTTCCTTTTTTAAAAATTCATATTATGTTTATAAAATCAGTAAATACGTGTCTGGACACATGAAGACTTTGAATATGACCAATGTATGATCCTGTAACTACTTGGTATCAGATTGATACCTACATTTGTGGTATCATATAAAAGTAATGTAAAGTATCAAAGAAGAGAAGAATAAGTGATTATTACATTTGAACAGAAGTGTAGATAGAACATGTTAAAACAGTAAATAAGCAGATATTAACAGTAAATGAACAAGTAAATTAATAAAATGTTTTACAGTTTGTCCTTAATAATGTTGACAAAAAAATATGTTACTGCATAGAGTCTTTGTTTGTTTACTTACTACTAAAAGACAAGTTGTCTAGTATGTTCACTATTTTATTTAGGGACTAATTTGCAATAATAAGCATATGTTTCATGCACCCTAAGATTTTTTGTTGAAATAAAGCCAATGATGCCATTTTTTTGAGGTCCCCTTTATTTAGAAAAGTACCGAAAAGTTTCAAAAATACATTTTGGTACCGGTACTACAATACTGATATCGGGACGACACTAGTCCAGAATTTTTTTAATCTAAAAAATGCTAAAAACAGACGATACGATATACGTCCAAATGTCAAATAATGGCTCTGATTCACCAATAATGTCTCCATCTCTGCTGCAAACTGCTGAAAGAGTCCAAAATAAAGCGAGACGCTGCGATTACCTTAACGTTTTTACCCCGGTTCTCAGCTGTCGTGTTGCTGTTAAACGTGGCAATGCGTTTTACGACATAAAAGCCCTGAAAAAGAACGGTTCCACCCGCATGTCCTCACTAGGTCGGAAAACACATGCATGTCCTCACTAGGTCGGAAAACACACGCAGGTCCTCACTAGGTCGGAAAACCCAAACACAGGAACACACACACACACACTCATTCCTGAGCGCCAAGTCATTTGATAAGTTACTGAAACGAAGCGATTTAGAGCCTAATTCCGCCCAAACAAAATCTCGCATCAGCCAAGTGCCAGACTTTAGGGAAAAAGCGCAGATAGTGGACTTTCTCAAACGTTACACTATCGCTTTTTAAAAAAAAAGAAAAAAAATCACATTTTCAAATTAAAACAAAGGGGAATTACTCACTCGCTGAAAAGATCCGCAGAAAAACCAAATGAAAAGAAGCTCTTGATATGGAAGAAGTGAACACTTGAGGGGTTGAGTCTATTTTGTAACTCAGGTGAGAAAGGAGGCTTTTAAAAGGGGGAGGGAGGACCTGTGTCGGCCAATCAGGACAGGACTCTCACACACACACATGCAGACGCACACACACAGCTGCCGCCACAGGAAAGACACCACGTCCAAAAAGTGTGAGCATTGTCGTGTCTACTTGTTAAATACGCCTCCATCAGGTGGTCACGTGACCCGCCACATGACCAGCACGCGTTTAAAAAGCGCGCACACACACAGTTTTGTATTTCTGACCTTCTTGAGATCTCCAAAAAATTCCGACCTCTTGAGAACCACCCTTTCTAAATATATAAGGATTTGTATTTACAACATTAATAATATATACACACTATGCAAATATAAAAAAGGTAAGGTTTTAGTAAAAAAAAAAATCATTACATTTTTTGTTTGTAATTGCTTTTTAATCTCCAATATTTACTTTGTTATTACAGTATATATATATATATATATATAAATATATATATATATATATATACACTATATATATATATATATATAAATATATATATATACACACATACATATACATATATATACATACATATATACATATATATACATATACATATATATATATATACACATACATATATACATATATATACATACATATACATACACATATTATTTATATATATATATATATATATATATATAATTATAATTTTTTAATCCATTTTGGCCAAAGGGGGCGCATTTCAATGTTGTACACAAACTTGTTATCATATTTGATATTTGTTGGCCAGAGGGGGAGCACTTTAATTTCCTACACACACTTGTTATTTCATATGTTGACCAGAGGGGCAGCACTTTTAAAAGTGACACACGGTCAATTTGAAAAATCCCTCCTTTTTGGGACCACGCCTCATTTTGATAGATTTCACCACCAGGGGTGCAAATGAGACATTCTCTATTAGAGGCAATGGCCGAAACAGACAAGCGGTAGAAAATTGACTGATTGATGGGTTTTCCGTATTGGGACCATGATTTCAGTCCTATCTTGTTCACCGGTCCTCATATGGAAGCTACTTTTCCTTGTTGATGTCTCAAGAAGGGTAGAAATACAATAACACACACACATATTCTTGTATTTTCTACCTTCTTGAGACCTCCGAAAAATGCCTACCTTTTTAGGACCACCCTTTCTAAATATATAAAGATTTTTATTTACAACATTAATAATATATACATACTATGCAAATATAAAAAAGGTAAGCTTTTAGTAAAAAAAAAATGTTAATAATTGTTTTTGTTTGTAATTGGTTTTTAATCTGCATTATTTACTTCAAGTTATTACATAATATCTCTATATCATTTTTTTTATTACTATCAATTTGCGCCAAAGGGGGCGCATTTCAAACTCTTCCACACACTTGTTATTACATTTGTTGGCCAGAGGGGGAGCACTTCAAATTCTGACAAACACTTGTTATTTCATATGTTGACCAGAGGAGGAGCACTTTTAAAACAGACACACGGTCAATTTGAAAAATCCCTCCTTTTTGGAACCACCCTCATTTTGATAGATTTCACCACCAAGGGTGCAAATTAGATCTTTATTTTGTGTTTTTTGTAATGTGCTTTAGGCCGATGACAAACAAGTCACGGACCACAGATGGCCCCTATGCCGCACTTTCAACAACCCAGCTGTAGAAGCTAACTGTTAAAAGGACTACTGAAATGAGATTTTCTTATTTAAACGGGGATAGCAGGTCCATTCTATGTCACACTTGATCATTTTGCGATATTGCCATATTTTTGCTGAAAGGATTTAGTAGAGAACATCGACGATAAAGTTCGCAACTTTTGCTCGCTAATAAAAAAGCCTTGCCTGTACCGGAAGTAGCAGACGTCATGGGTTGTGGAGCTCCTCACATCTGAACATTGTTCACAATCATGGCCACCAGCAGCGAGAGCAATTCGGACCGAGAAAGCGACCATTTCCCCATTAATTTGAGCGAGGATGAAAGATTCGTGGATGAGGAAAGTGAGAGTGAAGGACTAGAAAAAAAAAATAATAGGGCAGTGGGAGCGATTCAGATAGGGAAGATGCTGTGAGAGGCGCTGTGGCAGCCGTGGGGGTGGCAGGACCACTCGGCCAGGCCCAATCGCAACAATGGATAGAGCCATACCGCTTTGAGCTCGACGCTGACGGTCAGGAGGACGCTGCAGATATTGATGCTGGAGTAGCACACGACATAGATCGCCTTCAGAATACAGAATGGTAAAATGTTTTTTATTATTCACATAATACACTGTACTTTGTGTGTGTGGTCCAATCCAACCGTGTTCACTTGACATCTCTGTTCCATAGTAAAGCTTGACTGTCATCTTTCGGGAATGTAAACAATGAAACACCGGCTGTTTGTGTTGCTAAAGCCGGCCGCAATACACCGCTTCCCACCCACAGCTTTCTTCTTTGATGTCTCCATTGTTCATTGAACAAATTGCAAAAGATTCAGCAACACAGACGTCAAGAATACTGTGGAATTTTGCGATGAAAACAGACGACTTAATAGCTGGGAACGATGCTGGAACAAAATGTCCTCTACAATCCCCAACGTTACATACACGCGTCATCATACCGAGACGTTTCAGCAGGATATTTCGGCACGAAATGTAAAATTGCAATTTAGTAAACTAACCCGGCCGTATTGGCATGTGTTGCAATGTTAATATTTCATCATTGATATATAAACTATTAGACTGCGTGGTCGGTAGTAGTGGGTTTCAGTAGGCCTTTAATGGCCACTATAGTCTTAGTACGGTGGTGCATTTGTTCATCCTATGGTCACATACGGGACGCGGGTTGTCTTACGCCAGCACCGGATGTCATAAAATCACCTGGTCACCTGATGGGGGTTTTTCGGGGATGAATAGGGAAGTCCTTCTTTATCTGCCGCCCTGTTTGATCATGTATTGCTGCCTTTGCACCTGTAAATGTTTACTTTTGTGTGCACATTAAATCAACAAAAAAATCCTGACTTTGGAGCAATGTTCACGGACTCTAGTATTTGGCTCTCTATTAGATGCAACGGGTTTCCATATTGGGCCCATGATTTCGGTCCTAAATTGTTCACCGGTCCTCATATGGACGGTACTTTTCCTTGTTGATATCTCAAGAAGGGTAGGAATACAAGAACACACACACACACACACACACGGCCAGCTGCACGAGGGACCAACAGTTGAGCGGTAGATGCGGTAGGTTGTGCCGCCCGTCGGCCAATCAGAGCGTGACGCCGAGGGAGGGGGAGGCTTGGGGGGGGGGGGGGTTGTCGCTGTGCCCAGGGTCATGTACATGTCAGGGATGAGACGGCGTTATCTCGGTCCACTTGGTGATGTCCAAATAAAGGAAAACATACAAAATCAGTCCTCAGTTGGACCTGTCGCATAAATCCGAGGAACATTGCTTGCGATGACCAACTTCCCATTGATTTTTAACGACTTCAAACGGCCAATTAAAAAAAAGTAGATCTCCGATAATTCCCAGTCCGGCATTTCATTCGTTTTTTTACGGTAACTTAATTAAAAGTGGTGTGGTGGCATTTTCTGCAAGGGGACAAAGAGTGATAGCAAATCTGAATCCAGCAGAGGGCGCTGTCTCCTTCACCCAATCGTTTCTAGCAGGAGGAAACTTACACATTTTACTGGATACTCAATGCCCGTAAATGCTTCTTAATTTTGATATTACCGTATTTTTACGGACTATAAAGCGCACCCACTAAATTTTAGACAAAATAAATTCCATACATTAGCCACACCGGACTATAAGCCGCAGATATATATATACGTCGTGAAATTAGTTAATTACACAGAAATATTTAGGAAGTGTTTATTTACATATCTTCATTGTTTCCAAACAGTGTCTGTAACAGGGCAGTAAAGCAGTATGATCAAACAAAACAGTCATAGTCATGGACCCTTTAGCTGCGCAAGGTAGCTCTCCAATCGGCTAAACAGACTAAGTAACTCCAAAGCGACGTTTTGGCGAATTTACCGAGGAATTTTCGGAAGTGAAACAATACAAAAAGAATGCCGTTGTAAGTTAGTAATACTAAAACAGACACCCATAAACGTGTTAGGATTTTAGCTAATCCTAACAACACTAGCGTCATTACAATACAATAGCACGCACAAATTAGGGTTGCAACTAACGATTAATTCTTGAAATGTTACCTATTTAATAGATTTTGTGTTTTTAACAGGAATGAGAGAAAATATTCTCACACTTTACATGTTAGCACTGGCTATGTTGATGGCGAGTGACCCACTTCCACCCAGACTAAATAACTAACTAAATTTTATTGTCAACATTTGTTGCCAATTGTTGCAGTCTTAGTACAAATATGCATGAAAACACTCCTATAGACATCTCACATGGGACAGTAGGGTAAGTAAGAATTGTTTTAGTTATATTGTAAAACTTACAAATGTTGCTTGGAGCGATGAATGAAGAATCGATACAAGTAGTAACGCTATGGACCACTAGCAGATGGAACAGTACTTCTACTTCCGGTTTAAAGCTTTAAACAGCAGGAAACTCATCCAAAAGATGGCACTGTAGCACAAACAATAACACACTTTTTCAGCGTCTCTGCATGTTTGTTTGTGTTTTAACTATTTGCGGTACGAAAAATCCATAAATTAGCTGCACTGTTTTATAAGCCGCATGAGTCAAATGGTAGGAAAAAAGTAGCAGTTTATAGGCTGGAATTTACGCCATTTTATTTTATCTAAAAAAATGCTGAAAACAGACGTTAAATTTATTTATAGACAAAACTTTTTGTACTATTATTAGTTTTGTTGGCCTGCGACATATTGTCAGAAAAACAGAAGAGTAAAAAAGTAAGAAAAAATGCAAAAAGACATAATTTAATGACAAACAGATGCTACTTTGATACTAATAACTAATTACATCACAATTTGTCACTTATAAACCAAAACTAACACTAAGTTTTGATCAATAATATGTTTTTGAAGTGAATTATATTTATATAGCGCTTTTCTCTAGTGACTCAAAGCCTGTGTTTTTTGTTAAACTATTTGAGATATGAAAAATTCCATTAATTAGCTGCACCGTTTTATAAGCCGCATGAGGCGAAAGGTAGGAAAAAAGTAGCAGTTTCTAGTCCGGAATTAGCGCCACTTTATTTGATCTAAAAAATGCTGAAAACAGACATTACATTTATTTATAGACAAAACTTAGTTACTAGTGTACTATTATTAGTTTTGTTGGTCTGTGACATATTGTCGATAAAACAGAAGAGTAAAACAGTAAGAAAAAATTTAAAAAGACATAATATATGAGAAACAGATGCAATTTTGATACTTATAACATCACAATATGTCACTTATAAACCAAAACTGACACTAAGTTTTGATCAGTAATATGTTTGTGAAGTGAGTTATATTTATATAGGGCTTTTCACTTCTTTTTTTTTAATTATTTGCAATACGAAAAAAATCCATGAATTAGCCGCGCCGTTTTATAAGCCGCATGAGACAAATGGTAGGAAAAAAGTAGCTGTTTATAGTCCGGAATTAACGCCATTTTATTTGATCTAAAAAATTCTGAAAACAGTCATTACATTTATTTATAGACAAATCTTTGTGTACTAGAGTACTATTATTAGTTTTGTTGGTCTGAGACATATTGTCAGAAAAACAGAAGAGTAAAAATGTAAGACAAAATGCAAAAAGGCATAATTTAATGAGAAATCGGTGCAATTTTGATACTAATAACATCACAATGTGTCACTTATAACACAAAGGTGACACTAAGTTTTGATCAATAATATGTTTGTGAAGTGAATTAAATTTATATAGCTTAAACTATTTGCAGTATGAGAAAAAATCCATAAATTAACCGCAGCGTTTTATAAGCTGCATGAGTCAAATGGTAGGAAAATAGTAGCAGTTTATAGTTCGGAATTTACCCCATTTTATTTGATCTAAAAATGCTGAAAACGACATTACATTTATCTATAAACAAATCTTTGTGTACTATTATATTTTTTGTTGGCCTGTGACATATTTTCAGAATAACAGAAGAGTAATAGAGTAAGAAAAAAATGCAAAAAAGATATAATGTAATTAGAAACAGATGCAATTTTGATACTAATAACATCTCAATGTGTCACTTATAAAAACACAAAGCTGACACTAAGTTTTGAACAATATGTTTGTAGAATTTATTATATATATATATATATATATATATATATATATATATATATATATATATATATATATATATATATACTTACACTTCAATTTTTGTATCAAAAGTTCAGCTTTATTCTCATTACATTACGTCTTTGTTCTTACATTTTTACACATTTTTTTCCAACAACATGTTGCGGTCCAACCAAACTGTCGCAGTCTGGACACCTCTAGGTTAGAGTATCAAAAACAGGCCTTTTTATGAGTGCGGCCCATTATGGGCGTCTTGTCTGGGACCGTCACCCCCACTAATAGGCCTGCATTGTGTGCTTTGGCCCAGAATATCTGTAAGCAAACTGTAGCCAAAGCCCCGAAACAAGCCATCCTGAGCACCATTTTAAACATACCTATTTGGAAAAACCTAAATATAGGCTTTGAATACCGAAAATTCAGGACTATAAGCCGCTACTCTTTTCTTCCACTTTGCAACCTGCGGCTTATAAAACAGTGCGGCTAATGAATGGATTTTTCTTCACTGACAGCTACAATGCAAGTAGTTAAAATAAACAGGCAAATACACTCAAAAGTTTTGTTATTGTTTGTGTTACGGTGCCATCTTTTGGATGAGTTCGCCTGACTGTTAAGACAGAGCTTATTAATGAGAGTCTTGTAGACGTCCATAGCGTTCCTACTCGCATGGATTCGTCGTTCATCACTCCAAGCGACGGATGTAAGTTTTACAATATAACTAAAACAATTCTTACTGACTAAACCGTCCCTATGTGGGATGTTTGTAGGACACTCCAGACTGTGCTGTGAAAGTGAACACAGCTGGTAGTGATAGCTTCGTTTCCAAACTTTTTTAATTAATTATAATCGATCAATTGATTGAAGAATTTATTACAAGTTTGCATAGGATCAGGTAGAGTGTCATGAATTGATTAACGTGGACCCCGACTTAAAGAAGTTGAAAAACGTATTCGGGTGTTACCATTTAGCGGTCAATTGTACGGAATATGGACTGTACCGTGCAATCTACTAATAAAAGTTTCAATCAATCAATCAATGATGGTACAGATTTACTGGTTCAAGGTCAACTAAAAGGAGTTACACCAAAAAAGCATTAAAAGCATGTCGTGTTTATTTTATTTTTTTTTAAAAAGCTAATATGCTAACACGTTTGCGAGTGTCGGAACATTCTTTTTGTATTGTTTCATTTTCACAAATCCCTCAGCAAATCCACCAAAACTTCGTCGCGGACTTATAGAGTTAGTTTTACCTGATTGGAGAGCCATGACGATGACTTCTGTTTTGTTTGATCAGCTGTTTTACTGCCCTGTTACAGACCCCGTTTGAAAGCAATGAAGGTATGTAAATAAACATTTACGAAACATTTCTGTGTAAATAACTCATTTCACAACGTTTATATATGCGGCTTATAGTCCGGTGCGGATAATATGTGGAAAAATATTTCTTACTTCTAGTCCGGAAAATGACAAATGAGCTATGTTAATGTTATTACAAGTCTCACATAAGTTAAGACACCTTGAAGTGTGTCAGTTGATGCCTACGCTCAGCCAATCACCTGTGAGCAAACCGCCGTCATATTATAATAATTATAATAATAATATATTTTATTTGTAAAAAGCACTTTACATTGAGTGAACAACCTCAAACTGCTACAGTGTTCAAAAAAATTAAATAAAAACTAGAACAGCCTAATAGATAGAACTAGTATGCATATGTTTAAAAAAGAAAAGGCTTTTTTAAGAAGAAGGGTTTTTAAGCCTTTTTTAAAAGCATCCACAGTCTGTGGTACCCCCAGGTGGTCAGGGAGGGCGTTCTACAGACTGGGAGCGGCGGAGCAGACACTTTGTAGCTTTGTCTCTGGAGGTTGAAGGAGGTTAGCCTGTCCGGAGCGGAGGTGTCGCGTGCAGGAGTTGGGGGTGAGTAGGTCTTTGAGTTAGAGGGGAGGTGTACTATTAGTAGTATAGTGTGTACTATATACCAGTATAGTATACACTGAATAATATATATAATATAGTATACAAGCCATGGTGCTCGTCTCAACATTCCCCAGTGGAGAAAGTAAAAGAAAGTGGATATGTAGCCTGCAAAACAACTCTCTCTATCACTTTCACCTGTGAAAGATGAATCTCCTAGCAACCCGGAGGGCTGTGCAGTCGCCACATCTCACCTGTGTTGACATACCTCACCTGGTATGGAACGCCAGACTGCTATAAATATATTCACACACCACCATGGAATTTACCACCATTGATAAGTTCTGGGTAAACAGGACTGCGACGCCTGTGAAGGAGCTTCCTATGCCTCTCCTTGGTGTGGCAGAAGCTGAGCAGTGGTGTGGATGAGTTAGTTCAGCACGTATAATAACATGGACGAGACTACACTCGCTTGCGTTTGGGCCTCGGATTTTGCACACAATAGTTACTGCAGAGGTCGAAATCCAACGCAGTGATGTGTACAGTCGGTCAAAAAACAAGGGATGCATAGCTACAGTGTATACTGTACTGTCGGTTCAACAGGTTCCTATAGAACAGCTAGGAAAAATCCAAGCATATATATGTAAGTATGTACTGTATGTATAAAAGGGACAAGCGGTAGAAAATGGATGGATATATATATATATATATATATAATTTTATTTTTCCTGAAGGAACTCTCCTGAAGGAATCAATAAAGTACTATATATATATACATGTGTGTGTATATATATATATATATATATATATATATATATATATATATATATATATATATATATATACACACACACATATACAGGTGTATATATATATATATATATATACATATATACATGTATAGATATATACATATATACATGTATATATATATATACATGTATGTATATACATATATGTATATATATATATATGTATATATATATATATATATATATATATATATATATATATATATATATATACTTGAAGCTCATGGAGAAAATGCTGAGAGTGGTCATTCATAGTTTTGATGTGACAATCTACAATGTAAATAGTCATGAAAATGAAGAAAACACATTGAATGAGAAAGTGTGCCCAAAACTTTTGGCCAGCACTGTATATACACCCCCCCCCCCCACACACACAAATACGTACGTGTATATATATATATATATATATACATATACATATATATATACATATACATATATATATACATATACATATCCGCCCGATTGTAGCTGAGATAGGCGCCAGCGGCCCCTGCGACCTCGAAAGGGAATAAGCGGGAGGAAATGGATGGATGGATATATATACACACACACACATATATATACATACGACACCTACATATATATACACACGTGTATGTACAGTCATTTATACATACACACAAACCAATAATATATATATATACACAAACACGCATATAAACATATATATATATATATATATATACACATATATATATACACATATATATAATATATATACATATATATATATACATATATATATATACACATATATAAATATACATATACATATATATATATACACACACACACATATATATACATATACATACGCCACCTACATATATATACACACGTGTATGTACAGTCATTTATACATACACACACACCAATAATATATATATATACACAAACACGCATATAAACATATATATACACATATATAATATATATACATATATACATACATATATATATATATACATATATATATATATATATATATATATATATATATATATATATATATATATATATATATACATATATATATATATACACACACACACACACACATATATAAGGGCGGATTACATCCTTGACAAGACGCCACCTCATCGCAGAGCGATGTTTTTATATATATATATATATATATATATATATTTAAAAAAAAATATATATATATATATATACACACACACACATATATATAAACATCGCCCTGCGATCAGGTGTCGACTTCTCCAGGATGTAACCCGCCTCCGCCTAATGCAGTTGAGATAGGCTCCAGCGACCCCCCGCAACATCAAACGGTACAAGCGGTAGAAAATGGATGGATGGATGGATATATAAATATCCATCCGTCCAATTTGTACCGCTTGTCCCTTACACACACACACACATACACATGCATGATATATACATATTAAAACAAACTATTGCTTTAGTAGTGTTCAGAATTGCAACTTTACTATGTTACAGCTTCCTGTTATTAGGTACAAAATATTGGACTGCCGTTCTTCCAGTGGGAGCACTTTTACCTTTGAAAGTTTACCTTCTTAGTTTACTCCGAGTGACCACTTTTCAAGAGCGTGTAAACAAGACGCGAAGTGAGGCATGTTTGTGTCGTCGTCATCAATAGTTTGAGGTTGTTAACCTCCTCTTTTGACCAAAACATCTCCACTGTGACACAGTCATGGACAATTAGTACCCCCTCCCCCCGGGGAATCGGGCAAGTGGGGCAAGTCCACTAGGTGGTCCATAAATGCCAGAATTTGAGTGATCTAAATTAAGCCCGCTGGAAATACGGCACGTTATCGACTAATCTGTGGCGACGTGGCCGAGTATCGGAGGAAATATAACAGGAGCGGCGTACACAAAACGATAAAAAAAGAAGGAACTTGAACTTGGGAGGAACTCTTCAGTGGGCTGTTAAGAACCTTGAGAACACTATGAAAGACTTGACAGTACCGGCAGGGCCTCGAAGAATTTCACAGGTCTGAGACAACGTGTATTTCTGGCCCCCGCGTGCAAAACCCAGTGGCCCCCGCCACTTAGCTATATGACATAACGGCATCAAATGACACCCGTTAGCTGCTCTGCAGTTACTGATATCACAGCCTCTATTGTTACCGTGCACACCACTTTGGAAAACTACATTTTCTATTTTCTTTTTGGGAGAAGTCATCACTAAATGTTCCAAACTCACGTTTCCAAAAGCTACGGCATTTTTTTCCACATCAACAAAGCAAGCATGCCTGACAGGAAGCACTCAAAAGCAAGGCTCCACTTTTCAAGATAGCTCGATGCTAATTTACATTGGATATACCATACACATGCTACTAATTAGCATTGGCGGTTTTGCATGGCAACGCATCCAAATTTTGACAGGGAAAACTTCGCCAGAGATGCACGCTACAATCAAACAGCCGGTGTGTATTAAGTACAATACCTGAAACCAGTGAAGTTGTCATGTTGTGTAAATGGCAAATAAAAAGAGAACACAATAATTTGCAAATCTTTTTCAACTTATATTCAACTTAATAGACTGCAAAGACAAGATATTTAACCTTCGAACTGGCAATCTTTGGCATTTTTTGCAAATATTTGCTCATTTGGAATTTGATGCCTGCGACGTGTTTCAAAAAAGCTGGCACAAGTGGCAAAAAAGACTGAGAAAGTAGAGGAATGCTCGTCAAACACTTATTTGGAACATCCCACAGGTAATTGGGAACAGGTGTTTGGGTTTAAAAGCAGCTTCCGTGAAATGCTCAGTCGTTCACAAACAAGGACGGAGCGAGGGTCACCACTTTGTCAACAAATGCCTGAGCAAATTGTTTAAAAATGACGTTTCTCAACCAGCTATTGCAAGGAATTTCACCATCTACGCTCCTTAACATCATCAAAAGGTTCAGAGAATCAGGAGAAATCACTGCACGTAAGCCATGATATCACGCACCTTGGATCCCTCAGGCTGTACTGCCCCAAAAAGCGACATGTGTGTAAAGGACCAACAAAGTATGTTTCTTACACCTATCATTATCACTGGAGGACGAGGAATAGCTAAACATGTTTCACTACACACCTTAGTAGGATACAACAGCTCACAATGTAAACACACGCCATGGGTGCATCTACACCTGACATCCACTGTAATGATACCAAGTACAGGAGCGTATCGAGTCGATTCTACTATGATTACATCAATATTTTTTAGCATCACAATATCTTTTTGAAATGTTTTTAAATTCATATTGTGTTTATAAACTCAGGAAATACATCCCTGGACACATGAGGTCTAGCTAACCGTTGACAGTAAGCCAGCACTCCTCAATGTAAACAAATGAGTGGATCTATACGTATATCCACTGTAACTCATTTTAAGGTTTTACTACTTAGGTATAAAATACTACACGGTCTAGCTCCAACTTATTTTGCTGATTACATTGTATCATATGTCCCGGCAACAAATCTGCGTTCAAAGAACTCCGGCTTATTAGTGATTCCCAGAGCCCCAAAAATGTCTGCGGGTTATAGGGCCTTTTCTATTGGGGCTCCAGTACTATGGAATGTTCTACGAGTAACAGTTAGAGATGTTACCTCAGTTGAAGCATTTAAGTCCCATCTTAAAACTCATTTGAATACTC
>NC_084620.1:49434700-49532200 GCF_033978795.1 Nerophis ophidion | reverse complement strand
AGAAGGAAAGAAAGAAGGAAGGAAAGAAAGAAAGAAAAAAGATAGAAAGAAGGAAATAAAGAAGGAAAGAAAAAAGGAAAGAAAGAAGGAAGGAAAAAAGAAAAAGAAAGAAATAAAGAAAGAAAAAAGAAAAGAAGAAAAGAAATAAAGAAAAAGAAGTAAAAAGAGAAACAGAAAGACAAAGAAAGAAAGAAAGAAAGAAAGAAAGAAAGGGATGCAGGGGTTTTTTTTTTACCGACCCTGCCTTCTCCCGGTCAAAACTCCCATTTAGAAAAAATCAAAATAAAGTTTTTACACTTTAATACAGAAATAAATAAACCTACAGCTTATTCAATGAAAATATAGAAAAAAAATACCGAGAGGTAAAGTTTAGATCCATGAAGGAAAGTAGAAAGTGAATGAATGTTTACTACAAAACTACAAAAATGGCCGCCGCATCCATTCACTTTTTGTGTCTTTTTACGCATCGAAATCAGAAAGGGACACAGATTTTAGTTGTTTTTTTTGCCAAACCTGCCTTTTCCGGGTCAAAACTCCCATTAAAAAAAATAAAAATACACTTTTTACACCTTTATACTGAAATAAGAACACCTCATTTGGAATTTGATGCCTGCAACATGTTTCAAAAAAGATGGTATAATTGGCAAAAAAAGACTGAGAAAGTTTTTTACACTTTATACTGAAATAAGCACACCTAAAGCTTAATAAATGAAAATATAGAATAAACAACCGGCATCCGTAAAGTTTAGATCCATGAGGGAAAGAAGAAAGTGAATGTATGTTTACTACAAAACTACAAAAAGGTCCGCCGCATCCATTCACTGTTGGCTTTAATGCACTTTTTGTGTCTTTTTACGCATTGAAATCAGAAAGGGACGCAGGTTTTTTTTTATTTTTACGAAACCTGCCTTCTCCGGGTCAAAACTCCCATTTAAAAAAATGAAAATACACCTTTTACACTTTTCTACTGAAATAAATACACCTCATTTGGAATGTGATACCTGCAACATGTTTCAAAAAAGCTGGTATAAGTGGCAAAAAAGACAGAGAGAGTTAAGGAATGCTTTTACACATTTATACTGATATAAGCACGCCTAAAGCTTATTAAATAAAAATATAGAAAAAAACAACCGGCAGCCGTAAAGTTTAGATCCATGAAGGAAAGAAGAAAGTGAATGAATGTTGACTACAAAACTAAAAAAATGGCCGCCGCATCCATTCACTGTTGGACTTAACGCACATTTTGTCTTTTTACGCATTGAAATCAGAAAGGGACGCAGATTTTTATTTTATTTTTTTAACCAAACCTGCCTCAAAACTCACATTTAAAAAAATAAAAATACACTTTTTACACTTTAATACCGAAATAAGTACACCTCATTTGAAATGTGATGCCTGCAACATGTTTCAAAAAAGCTGGTATAAGTGGCCAAAAAGACAGAGTGTTAAGGAATGCTTTTACACTTTTATACAGAATTAAATACACTTCCAGCTTATTCAATGAAAATATAGAAGAAAAAAAATACCGGCAGCGGTAAAGTTTAGACTCATGCAGGAAAGAAGAAAGTGAATGAATGTTGACTACAAAACTACAAAAATGGCCGCCGCATCCATTCACTGTTGGACTTAACGCACTTTTTGTGTCTTTTTACGCATTGAAATCATAAAGGGACGCAATTTTTTTTTTTTTTTTACCGACCCTGCCTTCTCCGGGTCAAAACTCCCATTTTAAAAACATAAAAATTAACTTTTTACACTTTTATACTGAAATAAATACACCTCATTTGGAATTAGATGCCTGCAACATGTTTCAAAAAACTGGTATGGGTGGCAAAAAAGACTGAGAAAACGTTTTACACTTTTATACTGAAATAAGCACGCCTAAAACTTATTCAATGAAAATTTAGAAAAAAACTACCAGCAGCGGTGAAGTTTAGATCCATGAAGGAAAAAAGAAAGTGAATGAATGTTTATAACTGAATATATTGCATATCTGTTGTTGGTTTTTTTTATGAATTAAGTAACGTTTATGACAACCTTTTTCCTAAACACAATATAGAATGTGAGATATAAAGCATACATTTATAATTTGTTGCCAAAACGCTTACAAAAGAGTAGAAATATAATGGGTATCGGTTTCAAAATTATCGGTTTTAAAAAAAGGAAAATTGATGACTTTTTAAAACGCCACTGTGTACACGGACCTCGGGAGAAGAACAGAGCGCCAATAAACCTGAAAGGCATTTCTTTTGCATGCCGGCCCAGTCACATAATATCTACGGCTTTTTACACACACACAAGTGAATGCAAGGCATACTTGGTCAACAGCCATACAGGTCACAACTTTAACACTGTTACAAATATGTGCGAAGCCGCACCAAACAAGAATGACAAACACATTTCGGGAGAACATCCGCACCGTAACACAACGGAACAGATACCCAGGATCCCTTGCAGCACAAACTCTTCCGGGATGCAAAAATATACACACCTGACAAGCTTACAAAAAAGTGGGATCCCAAAATGTTCTACTGTGGGACCACATTTTTATGACTTGAAAATTCCTAGCGCCGACACTGCCTTTGATTTGTCAGCCTGTGGCCCTAAATAAGTCTGGGCCCCTTTGATCTACTGAAAAGTGCCAAACACGCCGATAGATCCCTCAACTTAAAGGCCTACTGAAACCCACTACTACCGACCACGCAGTCTGATAGTTTATACATCAATGATTAAAAATAACATTGCAACACATGCCAATACGGCCTTTTTAGTTTACTAAATTACAATTTTAAATTTCTCGCGAAGTGTCCTGTTGAAAACGTGGCGGAATGATGACGCTTATCTTGAAACGTGCTTGTGACGTTATTGGTTGGAGCGGACATTTTCGTCTGCTTCAATCGCATAATTACACAATATTCTGGACATCTGTGTTGCTGAATCTTTTGCAATGTGTTCAATTAATAATTTAGACGTCAAAGAAGAATGCTGTTGGTGGAAAGCGGTGGATTGTAGCTGCCTTTAGCAACCAAAACACAGCAGGTGTTTATTTGTTTGTTGTGAGGCTTTAATATGGAACAGAGCGGTCAAGCGAACATGTTTCTCTACCACATGTCAACCGGCAAGTTTTTGGATGAGAAAATTGTGATATTAAGTCGGCTCTTACCAGAGACTTGAGCGGAGTTTGGGTCCTCCTGCAGCAGCTGTCAAAAAGGCAGCTGTGACTTTTTTGGCTCCTCCATATGGCTTCCCTCAGAGACACTGGCGGTCAACGCAGCCCTCCGACTTTCAGGTATGACTTTATAATCTCACTAAAACACTATTAAAACAATAAGCAGATAAGGGATTTTCCAGAATTATCCTAGTAAATGTGTCTAATAACATCTGTATCGCTCCCACTGCTGTAGCCTTTTTTTTACTTAGTTTTTTTCTAGTGCTTCACTCTAACTTTCCTCATCCACAAATCTTTCATCCTTCCTCAAAATAATGGGGAAATCGTCGCTTTCTCGGTCTGAATCACTCTTGCTGCTGGTGGCTATGATTATAAACAATGTTCAGATGTGAGGAGCCCTACAACCCGTGACGTCACGCGCACATCGTCTGCTACTTCCGGTACAGGCAAGGCTTTTTTATTAGCGGCCAAAAGTTGCAAACTTAACGTCGATGTTCTCTACTAATTCCTTTCAGCAAAAATATGGCAATTTTGTGAAATGATCAAGTATGACACATAGAATGGACCTGCTATTCCCGTTTGAATAAAAAAAATCTCATTTCAGGTGGCCTTTCTTACTGAAACCCACTACTACCGACCACATAGTCTGACAGTTTATACATCAATGATGAAATATTAACATTGCAACACATGCCAATATGGCCAGTTTAGTTTACTAAATTGCAATTTTAAATTCCTGTTGAAAACGGCGCGGAATGATGACGCGCAAGATGACGTCTCAGGTTGGAGGAGACATTAGCGCAGCACCACTTGCGCCTAAAAGTCGTCTCTTTTCATCGCACAATTACACAGTATTCTGGACATCTGTGTTGCTGAATCTTTTGCAATTTGTTCAAGTAATAATGGAGAAGTCAAAGTAGAAAGATGGAGTTGGGACAGCGATTTTAAACTAGACAAACAAGTCAATGGCGTTTTAAACTCGTGTTTTTATCACCTTCATCTTTTAGTAAAGGTTAAACCGTTTTTGTCTTTTAACCTTTTTGAACAAGTCGTGCATGCTTTTATTTCAAGTCGCCTGGACTACTGCAATGCACTTTATGTTGGCATTAGCCAAAAAGCTCTCTCCCGGTTGCAGTTAGTCCAGAACGCGGCAGCACGACTTTTAACGGGGGCCAGGAAACGCCAGCATATAACCCCAATTCTTCAGAGTTTGCATTGGCTCCCTGTTTTTTTTAGAATTGATTTTAAAACATTGCTGTTTACATGGACTGGCGCCTCAATATATCTCGGACCTCATCCAAATTTAAATTCCTGCGCGCGCTCTGAGGTCCGAGAGCCAGCTCCAGCTCGTGGTGCCCAAGACCAGACTTAAGACCAGGGGAGACTGGGCCTTCTCTGTGGTCGGCCCTAAGCTCTGGAACACTCTGCCGCTCCATGTTCAAACTGCTTCCACAGTGGAGTGTTTTAAGTCTCGTTTTAAGACACACTTTTATTCTTTGGCTTTTAACACTACGTGAGTTGTGTGGTCCTCTGTTGTCCTCTGTGTTTTTTATACACTTTGATTTCTATTTTACCGTTTTAATTGATTTTACCCTTTAAAATAGTTTTTAATCATATCTGTTTTTATATTTATTTTTTGTTTTTATTCAGTCATTGGTGGAGCATAATATATATATATATATTTTTTATTTTTATTTTATTTTTATTTTTTTTTACAATTGTTTTTAACATGGCTGTGCAGCACTTTGGAAACGTTATTGTTGTTTAAATGTGCTATATAAATAAAGTGGATTGGATTGGGAAGCTTCAGCCTTTAGCCACACAAACACACGGTGATTCCTTGTTTAAAATTCCCGGAGGTGAAGCTTTACTATGGATCAGAGCGGTCAATCGAACATGGATCCCGACCACTTGTCAACCGGCAGGTTTCGGTGAGAAAATTGTGGTAAAAAGTCGCCTCTTACGGGAGATCTGCGGCGCTTGCGCCATCCATGCAGCTGCCGTGACTTCCCTCAGACACTGGCATCAACACACCCGTGGACACACCCCTCCGACTATCAGGTACTATTTAACTCTTTAAACCACTAGCAACACAATAGAAAGATAAGGGATTTCCCAGAATTATCCTAGTAAATGTGTCTAAAAACATCCCAATGCAATCGCCTTTTTTTTTTCTAGTCCTTCACTATCAATATCCTCATCCACGAAACTTTCATCCTCGCTCAAATTAATGGGGAAATTGTCGTTTTCTCGGTCCGAATAGCTCTTGCTGCTGGAGGCTCACATTATAAACAATGTGAGGATGTGAGGAGCCCTCACTCTTGTGACATCATCGTCTGCGACTTCCGGTACAGGCAAGGCTTTTTTATTAGCGACCAAAAGTTGCCAACTTTATCATCGATGTTCTCCACTAAATCCTTTCAGCAAAAATATGGCAATATCGCGAAATGATCAAGTAGGACACATAGAATGGACCTGCTATCTCCATTTAAATAAGAAAATCTCATTTCAGTAGGCCTTTAAACACGGCCTTTTGTACGAGAGCACCTGGCGTGTCCTAACCTTGTTTGTGACCCCTTCTTATCTCTTATCGCCGAGTATCGATCTGCCAGCCTTTCTCTGACGACAGCAAACACGTTTTATTTTTTTACAAGCCGTCATTCCTTGCATGCTTTTGGTCTTTCTTTCGGGGTTAAACGGTTCAGTCCTAGGGATCCCGATGGAGAGATCTGTTTACCGTAGTGCGGAGGTGGAAATGCCGAGACGGTACAATCCACACTGCGGTGTTGTGTAACGCATAAGTCACATTACATATTGTTTGGAGTGGCACGCTCACGCCAGCCTTATTTATCTCCTGCACAGGCGCAGGCTCCGCTTCGGTCTTGTTTTCTTTGGCCTGTCGGGACGTTCGAAGAATGACTCCGAAAGCTTTTTCCTGCGTGAACGCACAGGCAGTACGCTGGAAAAGCAAACACCGCGTCTAATTCTGCAGAAAGCGCGAGTGTAAAACTCACTAGCAGACATTAAGTCATGTTTTTCTCTGGCGTCGCATATTACACTCTTTTTAAAAAGAGTGCCACAATAGGCTGACTAGTGTTGATGTCAATTATGGCAGATATAATAATCACCGTATAAATCAATTACTTATTCATTTGAAAACACAAGCATTTATTGCACCACCAAAACTAATTTTTACTTATAATCTAGAACAGGGGTCACCAACCTTTTTGAAACCAAGAGCTACTTCTTGGGTACTGATTAATGCGAAGGGCTACCAGTTTGATACACACTTAAATAAATTGCCAGAAATAGCCAATTTGCTCAATTTACCTTTAATAAATAAATATACAGTATATATATAAGAAAATGGGTATTTCTGTCTGTCATTCCGTCGTACATTTTTTTTTTCTTTTACGGAAGGTTTTTTTGTAGAGAATAAATGATGAAAAAAACACTTAAATGAACGGTTTAAAAAAGGACAAAACACGAAAAAAATTAAAATAAAATTTTGAAACATAGTTTATCTTCAATTTCGACTCTTTAAAATTCAAAATTCAACCGAAAAAAATGAAAAACTAGCTAATTCGAATCTTTTTGGAAAAAATTACAAAAATAATTTATGGAACATCATTAGTAATTTTTCCTGATTAAGATTAATTGTAGAATTTTGATGATATATTTTAAATAGGTAAAAATCCAATCCGCACTTTGTTAGAATATATAACAAATTGGACCAAGCTATATTTCTAACAAAGACAAATCATTATTTCTTCTAGATTTTCCAAAGCAAAAATTTTTAAAGAAATTCAAAAGACTTTGAAATAAGATTTAAATTTGATTCTACAGATTTTGTAGATTTGCTAGAATATTTTTTTTTAATTTTAATCATAATAAGTTTGAAGAAATATTTCACAAATATTCTTCGTTGAAAAAACAGAAGGTAAAATGAAGAATTAAATAAAAAATGTTTTATTATTCTTTACAATAAAAAAAAAATATTTACTTGAACATTGATTTAAATTGTCAGTAAAGAAGAGGAAGGAATTTAAAAGGTAAAAAGGTATATGTGTTTAAAAACCCTAAAATCATTTTTAAGGATGTATTTTTTTCTCCAAAATTATCTTTCTGAAAGTTATAAGAAGCAAAGTAAAAAATAAATGAATTTATTTAAACAAGTGAAGACTAAGTCTTTAAAATATTTTCTTGGATTTTCAAATTCTATTTGAGTTTTGTCTCTCTTAGAATTACAAATGTCGAGCAAATCGAGACCAACTTTCTAGTAAATAAATAAAATAAAAAATATAGAGGCAGCTCACTGGTAAGTGCTGCAATTGGAGCTATTTTTAGAACAGGCCAGCGGGCGATTCATCTGGTCCTTACGGGCTACCTGGTGCCCGCGGGCACCGTGTTGGTGACCCCTGCTCTAGAAGAACAACAGATACAAACTAGAAAATTCCCAAAGATATTTAAATGGGCCTGCTATCACACAGTTAGCAAGTGTCACATACCAAGTTATATGACTGTACGCTGTATGGCTGTCTAATTAGAGAAAAAAATCAAGTTAGCTAAAAAAGTTAGCATGCTAATGTTACTATGCTAACATTAACATGCTAGCAATCAACAAGTATCACATAAGTTATATGACTGTAAGATGTAGGCTGTCTAGCTGGAGAAAAAAAACATAGTTTAAAAAGTTAGCATGTTAATGTTAGTATGCTAGCATGCTAACATTAACATGCTAGCAGTTAACAAGTGTCACATAATTTATATGACTGTAAGATGTATGGCTGTCTAACTATAGAAAAAAACAAAGTTAGTTAAAAAGTTACAATGCTAGTATGCTGACATGCTAGCATTAACATGACACTTGCACTTATTAACATGCTAGCAGTTAATAAGTGTCACATAAGTTATATGACTGTAAGATGTATGGCTATCTAACTACAGAAAAAAACGTAAAGTTAGCATGTTAATGTAAGTATGCTAGCATGCTAACAATAACATGCTAACAGTTAAGTGTCACATACCAAGTTATATGACTATAAGATGTATGGCTGTCTAGCCAGAGATAGATACCTAAAGTTAGCTAAAAATTTAGCATGTTAATGTTAGTATGTTAGCATGCTAACTATAACATGCTAGCAGTTAACAAGTGTCACATACCAAGTTATATGACTGTAAGATATATGGCTGTCTAACAAGAGAAAAAAACGTAAAGTTAGCTAAAAAGTTAGCATGTTAATGTTAGTATGCTAGCATGCTAACATTAACATGCCAGCAGTTAGCAAGTGTCACATACCAAGTTATATGACTGTAAGATGTATGGACGTCTAACTAAAGAAAAAAACCAAGTTAGCTAAAAAGTTAACATACTAATGTTACAATGCTAACATCAACATGCAAACAGATATCAACTGTCACATACCAAGTTATATGACTGTAAAATGTATGGCTGTCTAACTAGGAAAAAAAAAATAAAGTTAGCTAAAAAGTTAGCATGTTAATGATAGAATGTTAGCATGCTAGCAGTTAACAAGTGTCACATACCAAGTTATATGACCGTAAGATGTATGACTGTCTAACAACAGAAAAAAACAAATTAGTTAAAAAGTTACAATGCTAGTACGCTGACATGCTAACATTAACATGCTAGCAGTTAGCAAGTGTCACATACCAAGTTATATGACTGTAAGATGTATGGGTGTCTAACTAGAGAAAAAACCTAATTAGCTAAAAAGTTAGCATGTTAATGTTAATATGCTAGCATGCTAACATTAACATACTAGCAATTAACAAGTGTCATATACCAAGTTACACGACTGTAAGATATATGGCTGTCTAATTAGAGAAACCAAAACATAAAGTTAGCATGTTAATGTTACTATGCTATCATTAACATGATAGCAGTTAACAAGTGTCACATAAGTTATATGACTATGAGATATATGGCTGTCTAACGAGAGAAATATACCTAAGGTTAGCTAAAAAGTTAGCATGTTAATGTTAGCATGCTAACAATAACATGCTAGCAGTTAACAAGTGTCATATACCAAGTTATATGACTGTAAGGTGTATGGCTGTCTAATTAGAGAAAAAAAATCGTAAAGTTAGCATGTTAATGTTACTATGCTAACATTAACATGCTAGCAGTTAACAAGTGTCACATACCAAGTTATATGACTGTAAGGTGTATGGCTGTCTAACTACAGAAAAAAAAATAGTTTAAAAAGTTAGCATGTTAATGTTAGTATGCTAGCATGCTAACATTAACATGCTAGCAGTTAACAAGTGTCATACACCAAGTTATATGACTGTAAGATGTATGGCTGTCTAACTAGAGAAACAAAAACGTAAAGTCAGCTAAAAAGTTAGCACGTTAATGTTAGTATGCTAACATACGGACAATAACATGCTAGCAGTTAACAAGTGTCACATACCAAGTTATATGACTGTAAGGTGTATGGCTGTCTAACTAGAGAAAAAAAACATAGTTTAAAAAGTTAGCATGTTAATGTTAGTATGCTAGCATGCTAACATTAACATGCTAGCAGTTAACAAGTGTCATACACCAAGTTATATAACTGTAAGATGTATGGCTGTCTAACTAGAGAAACAAAAACGTAAAGTCAGCTAAAAAGCTAGCACGTTAATATTAGTATGCTAACATGCTAACAATAACGTGTCACATACCAAGTTATATGACTGTAAGGTGTATGGCTGTCTAACGAGAGAAAAACGTATTAGTTAAAAAGTTAGCACCTTAATGTTAATATGCTAGCATGCTTACATTAACATGCTAGCAATTAGCAAGTGTCACACCAAGTTATATGACTGTAAGATGTATGGCTGTCTGACTAGAGAAAAAAAAACAGTTTAAAAAGTTAGCACGTTAATGTTAGTATGCTAGCATGCTGACAATAACATGCTAGCAGTTAACAAGTGTCACATACCAAGTTACAAGTAAACTGTTGCAAAATTACTACAAAAAGCTAGCATTATCATGCTAGCATGCTAATGTAAACATGCTAACAGTTAGCATGTATTAAATGACTAAGGTGT
Organism: Nerophis ophidion; assembly: GCF_033978795.1. Lineage (NCBI taxonomy): Eukaryota > Metazoa > Chordata > Actinopteri > Syngnathiformes > Syngnathidae > Nerophis > Nerophis ophidion. The sequence continues at coordinate 49,521,972 of NC_084620.1, read as the reverse complement.
AAGTATGGTTGTCTAATTAGAGGAAGAAACGTAATGTTAGCTAAAAAGTTAAGTGTCACATACCAAGTTATAAGACTCTAGGGTACACTGTTACAAAATTAGCTCGAAAAGCTAGCATTTTAATGATAGTACGCTTGCACGCTAACATTAAAAGGTGCAAATTTTACACTTGTTTTCTCTTATTCCGCAGCCATACAACTTACAGTCACATAACTTGGTATGTCAAACATGCTAACAGTTAAAGTGTCAAAATTGGCCAAAAAAAGTTAGCACTTTGTTAGCGTGCTAGCATGCTAAAGTTAGAACGCTAATTTGGAGAAACTATCTAAAAAAAACGCAGTGTTTCCCACAGGTAAGGCATCTATTTGTGGTGGTGTGTTCGGGCGGTGGCAGCGACAGCGATGACCAAGAAGAACACGGAGTTGGAATATAATTACAACACTTTATGTACATATTTATATACATATTTATATAATATTTACATATTTATATAATATGTAACTACAAGCTCTATTCACAGACAGAGTCCCATTGCTATTATGAGCGGTCGAGCGAGTCAAAAGCCGAAAAAAAATAAAATAAAAACAAATTATATATATATATATAATTTTTTTTTTGTGGCGGCCGTAATTCTTTCGTGGCGGGCCGCCACAAATAAATGAATATGTGGGAAACCCTGAAACGTGTGTTCAAACGAGTGCCGACTTGTCAGCATCAAGCTGGAAAACATTTTGCAAAGTGATCCCAGAGTCCCGACTCGAGCAGCTGCGTGGGCGGGGGGGTCCCTCCCGTGTTTACAAGATCTGCACCCAAGACCCAAACTCCGGGCTGATGATTTTAGCTTGTCCTGAAGAATTTGAAGGTAATCCTCCTTCGTCATTGTCCTATTTACTCTTTGTAAAGCACCAGTTCCATTGGCAGCAAAACAGGCCCAGAGCATAATACTACCACCACCATGCTTGACGGTAGGAGTGGTGTTCCTGGGATTAAAGGCCTCAACTTTGACATCACATGCACAAAGATAAGACCTTCTGGAGGAAAGTTCTGTGGTCAGATGAAACAAAAATAGAGCTGTTTGGCCACAATACCCAGCAATATGTTTGGAGGAGAAAAGGTGAGGTCTTTAATCCCATGAACACCATTCCTACCGTCAAGCATGGTGGTGGTAGTATTATTGCTGTATGTATACTTTTGACCCAGCACATTTGCTCACATTTTTAGTAGAGCTGTAATAAATTCATAAAAGAAGCAAACTTCATGAATGTTTTTTTTTGTGATCAAGAAGTATGTGCTCCAATCACTCTATCACAAAAAAGTTGTAGAAATGATTGAATGCTAAAAATGTTCTGACAGACTGCCTGAAAAAAGCGGAATGGAATTTTATTTAATTTTTTTTACTGAATGAGACACCCAGAATGTACATTAAAATAAATAATGTGGGATTTACAATATTAATTATGAAGGATAAAACACTGAATATTGACAACACACCTCATCACACCCCCTCTCCATCCACATATTTTACAATCAAGCAAAACGTAACTTAATTTGCCCTAAAAGGATCTTCTACTTGATGTAAATTCCGGACTATAATCCCCTAGTGTTTGAACCCCCGCGGCTTATAAAACGGTGCAGCTAATTTACGGATAAAGCAAATAGTTTTCAAAAAAAAAACAAGCAACGACCCTGAATAGGTGTTTTAATGATTGTGCTACGGCGCCATCTATTGAACGAGTTTGCTCACTGTAGGTGCTGCTGGGTGAATGCTCATGAGTGTTTCCTGCTGTTTAAAGCTTGGAGCCGGAAGCTGTCCATAGCGTTTCTACTTGTAAGGATTCGTCATTCATCACTCCAGGCAACGTTTGTAAGTTTTACAATACAACTAAAACAATTCTTGCTTACTAAAGCGTCCCATGTGTGATGTCTGTAGGAGTGTTTTCACGCATATTTGTACGTGCTATCGCAATGCAACATAAGCATATTAGCATTAGCTAATATGCTAACACGTTTAGTATTATTAACTTACTACCGCATTCTTTTTGTATTGTTTCACTTTTACATATTCCTCAGTAAATTCACCAAAACGCCACCGTGGAGTTAATGGGTCTGTTTAGCTGATTGGAGAGCTAGCTTGCGCAGCTAGCGGGTCCATGACCATGACTTCTGTTTTGTTTGATCCACCGTTTTACTGCCCTGTTACAAACACCATTTGGAAATAATGAAGGTAAATTCTGTAAATAAACATTTACGGAATATTTCTGTGTAAATAACTCATTTCACAACATGTGTATCTGCAACTTATAGTCCGGTGCGGCTAATATATGGGAAAATATTTCTTACTCCAGCACTCTATAGTCCGTAAAATGCTAAATGAGCATGTTAAAGTATGTTGCAGATAAAAGTTACAACAATTCTCACAAAATTCCCACCATGACTTCTGTTTTGTTTGATCCGCCGTTTTACTGCTCTGTTACAAACACCATTTGGAAATAATGAAGGTAAATTCTGTAAATAAACATTTACAAAATATTTCTGTGTAAATAACTCATTTCACAACGTATGTATCTGCGGCTTATAGTCCGGTGCGACTATTATACGGAAAACTATTTCTTACTTCTGCGCTCTATAGTCCGGAAAATGCTAAATGAGCATGTTAAAAAAGTATGTTGCAAATAAAAGTTACTACAATTCTCACATAATTCTCACCATGACTTTTGTTTTGTTTGATCAGCCGTTTTACTGCCCTGTTACAGACACCATTTGGAAATAATGAAGGTAAATTCTGTAAATAAACATTTACATAATATTTCTATGTAAATAACTAATTTCACAACAAATGTATCTGCGGTTTAGTCTGCTGCGGTTAATATATGGAAAAATATTTCTTACTTCTGCGCTCTATAGTCCGGAAAATGCTAAATGAGCATGTCAAAAGTATGTTGCAAATAAAAGTTACTACAATTCTCACATAATTCTCACCATGACTTCTGTTGTGTTTGATCAGCCGTTTTACTGCCCTGCTACAGATACCGTTTGGAAATAATGACGGTAAATTCTGTAAATAAACATTTACGGAATATTTCTGTGTAAATAACTAATTTCAAAACGTATATATCTGCGACTTATAGTCCGGTGCGGCTAATATATGGGAAAATATTTCTTATTCCTGCGCTCCATAGTCCGGAAAATGCTAAATGAGCATGTTAAAGTATGCTGCAAATAAAAGTTATTACAATTCTCACCATGACTTCTGTTTTGTTTGATCAGCCGTTTTACTGCCCTGTTACAGACACCATTTGGAAATAATGACGGTAAACTATGTAAATGAACATTTACATAATATTTCTATGTAAATAACTAATTTCACAACAAATGTATCTGCGGTTTATAGTCCGGTGCGGCTAAAATACGGGAAAAAAATTCTTACTTCTGCGCTCTATAGTCCGGAAAATGCTAAATGAGCATGCTAAATAAAGTATGCTGCAAATAAAAGTTACTACAATTTTCAAATAATTCTCACCATGACTTCTGTTGTGTTTGATCAGCCGTTTTACTGCCCTGCTACTGACACCCTTTGGAAATTATGACGGTAAATTCTGTAAATAAACATTTACAAAATATTTCTGTGTAAATAAGTCATTTCACAACAAATGTATCTACGGCTTATAGTCCGGTGTGGCGAATACATGGAAAAATATTTCTTACTTCTGCGCTCTTTAGTCCGGAAAATGCTAAATGAGCACGTTAAAGTATGATGCAAATAAAAGTTAATACAATTCTCACATAATTCTCACCATGACTTCTGTTTTGTTTGATCAGCCGTTTTACTGCCTAAACAATAAACGTATGTAAATAAAGATTTGAAAAATATCTATGAGTAAATAACTCATAGTTAAGGTTGTGATAACTTGAAGAGGCAACAAAATTATGTTTAATAAACATGAAAAAAGGCAGCTAATTAATTACACCTGTTGTAATTAAATGTTTTTTATACATTGGTCAAATTTGGTAGAGCAAAGGTTGTGATAAGTTCAAGATGCAACAAACTTAAGTCTGAGCCAAGGATGTCGTTGTGGCTTGTGCAGCCCTTTGAGACATTTGTGATTAATGGCTATACAAGTAAACTTTAATCGATTGATTGATTTCACAACATACTATATGTCTCGGAACATTTTTTTTCAATGTTTAACTTAAAAGCATGTCATTTATCTTCTAACAGTTTAATCTAAAGTCTTTATGAGTTTATTTTTATGTGAAATCTGCCAGAAATCACACCGGCCTCACGTTATTTACCAATATTTTGGTATCTGGACCAATAATGTATTTTAATACATTTCAATAAAAGGAGGACTACAAAAAAAGTCATGATGTGATTTTTTTTTTTTTTTTTTTACACTTTTCAAATTTTCTTGTAATCGTATTATATTTTCGGTATATTAGATGAAATTTTGACCTGACATGTTTGGACTTTCACCTGCAGTCTGACCACTCTGACGTGTTGCCTTTCAGCTGTTCTTCTAGGCGTGGCCAACCAGACAGACCTGGTTGGCCACACAGCCCCCCCCTCTGCTCGATGGTTAACGAAGGAGGGAGTCCCAGGTATGCGAGAGCATGAATGCTCCCTCATCTCGATTGATGGTTTCCTTGTTCGATCGCCTACTTAATATGTTTGAATTTGTTACTTTCTGTGCCGATGATTTTGCCGCTGTTTCGATGTGGTTATTTATTTTTGCAATAATCCGATACGGGTGATTTGAAGATTTCCTGTTCGGGTTTTTGTTTTAAGCTTCTTGTGAACCTTCAAGTTGTCTCTTTATCACATTCTTTCTTCCTTGTGGCGAAAGTCCTCTCGGTTCCTCCCATGTAGGATTTTTTTGACAGGATTTCGTAAATGTATTGTTCTGTTTTGTCTTTTGGATGTACAAGTAACAGTCTTGTTTTTGTGTGAGGTTTGAACTGTTGTTAGAAATCCCACTGTTCAAATTAGACATCTGCGATGAGGTGGCGACTTGTCCAGGGTGTACCCCACCTTCCGACCAATTGTAGCTAAGATAGGCACCAGCGCCCCCCCGCGGCCCCCAAGGGAATAAGCAGTACAAAATGGATGGATAGCTATATTAGACATGCTTCACTGATGACAGTATTTGGCCAACACCGTTTTGTCCTACTAATTTTGTTGGCCCTTGAACGCACCGTAGTTCGTTTGCATATAACTTTCTCCGACGCTGCCACAGAAAGACGGGTTTCATGTAACTACCCCTTTGTCTCATTTTGTCCATCAAACTTTTTATGTTGTGGGTGAATGCACAAAGGTGAGCTTTGTTGATGTTATCGACTTGTGTGGAGTGCTAATAATCCATGCTAACATGCTATTTAGGCTAGCTGTGTGTACATATTGCATCATTATGACTCGTTTGTAGGTATATTTGAGCTCATTTTAATTTCCTGTACTAATGTCGTTTGTGTATTTAATTTATATTTGCACGTCTCCTGACACATTTTCTGTATGTAATATTGGCTGCATTTCTGATTGTCTGTCATGTTGTTCCAGACCACAGCAAAGTTTATCATGTTGTTCCAGACCACAGCAAACGTTACCCAGGTTGCAAAGATTGTAATAAATCTATTAGAAGAAGACAACCTGTCCTTTCCTTTAACTTGGACACACATATCTATGCATTTGGCCGTTTGAAGCTAGTAATTTGCAGGAGTTATCTAACCCTCTGAGACACTTACTTATTAATGTGTTACCTTCCTTATAACACTTACATAAGGCGTTTTCCAAAATGGCTCTTTCAACATGTTGGGTTGCTGACCCCTGACTTAATGTATGGTAAGGTTATGATCTCTTTGTTCTTTATTTCAGGTTTGTCTTCGTTCTCTTTTCCTTGTTTTTTACTTGTTGTTCCCCCATTTTTTGATCGCCCAAGTTGGATATTGGCAGTTTTTGAGTGCATTTTTATGCGTTTTTCTGACTACTTCTTCTGTTATGATGTTGTCCCGTTCATAGAGTGTCCTCACGACTGATCGTTAGTGTGCCGTTGTACGTTCGGAGGTCTAGAGTAGTCTCGTCAATACCGTTGAGGTGGTCTGTAAGATTCTAGAAGAACAGCTGATAGGCAACATGTGGTCAGGTGACCCTTCTGAAGAAGACTGCAGGTGACAGTCCGAACATGTCACGTAAAAATTCCATTTAATATACCGTAAATATTGTCCGATTACAGGAAAATTTGAAAAATTTATGAATAAGAAGACGTAATAAACCTTTTTGAGAATGATTTGCTTTATTTGAACAGAAAATGTTATGATACTTTGAAATATATTTTTTAATCGCAATCGGAAAACAATTAAGTCCTTAAATAAAATAGTGAACATATTAGACAACTTGTTTTTTAGTAGTAAACTCCTAATTAGTCTGCTGATGTATGCAATAGCATATTGTGTCATTTATACACCTATTATTTTGTCTACATTATAAAGGACAAACTGTAAAAAATATTATTAATCTACTTTTTTATCTGCTTATTTTCTGTTTGAACATGTTCTATCTACACTTCTGTTAAAATGTAATCACTTATTCTTCTCTTCGTTGATACTTTACATTAGTTTTGGCTGATACCACCCATTGAAGTATGGATCCGATACCATATTCGTCATAGTCAAAGTCCTCTTGTGTCCAGGGGCGCATTCCCTGAGTTTATAAACATAATATAAAGGCCTACTGAAAATAGATTTTATTTAAATGGGGATAGGAGGTCCATTCTATGTGTCATACTTGATCATTCCGCGATATTGCCATATTTTTGCTGAAAGGATTTAGTAGAGAACATCCACGATAAAGTTTGCAACTGTCGGTGTTTAGAGAAAAGCCCTGCCTCTACCGGAAGTCGCAGACCATGACGTCGCAAGTGTGGGGGCTCCTCACATATTTGTGACATTTAAACAGAGGTGGGTAGAGTAGCCAGAAATTGTACTCAAGTAAGAGTACAGTTACTTTAGAGATTTATTACTCAAGTAAAAGTAAGGAGTAGTCACCCAAATATTTACTTGAGTAAAAGTAAAAAGTATGTTGTGAAAAAACTACTCAAGTACTGAGTAACTGATGGGTAACCTGATTACGGCAACAAATAATGCACAAAAACATAAAAATAGCAATGAGCAAATTCAGAGCCAGGAATATCTCTTAAGCAACTAAAACAATAATATATATTAAATAGTACATTAAAATACAATTAAAAAATCGCGCATTGAGCCACAATAACTTAACAGCACCATAGCCTCAGTAGGCATTCAATGATTGATTGATTGATTAAAACTTGTATTAGTAGATTGCACAGTACAGTACATATTCTGTACAATTGACCACTAAATGGTAACACCCACATAAGTTTTTCAACGTTTATCAATTACTCAGTAAATGACCAAGTCGAGGTGATCTACCTCATATATACATATACATACACACACATATCATTCACATATATATATATATATATATTTATATATACAGTATATAATTTATATTTATTTATTTTGCCGTTTTTGTTGACATGTTAAAGGTGTTTTAATGAATATACATGCATGTTTAACATATAGACTCCTATCTTTCATGAAGACAAGAGTATAAGTTGGTGTATTACCTGATTCTGATGACTTGCATTGATTGGAATCAGATGTCCACGTTTTCAAATGGAGGAGAAAAAAAGTTCCTCTTTTCTGTCTAATACCACATGAAAGTCGTTGGTTTTTGGCATCTTATCTGTCCAGCTTCCATATTCGTTTTTATACACTTTACAAGAAATAAATTGGCGGCCAACTCCGTAGCTTGTTTGCGCTGGCTTTCGGAGACTCTTATTTTGTTAGTGCAGGCGCGATGGAGCGGCACTTTTATTGTGAAGACAGGAACTGTGCTATCATTCTTTAGGCTTTTGACGGGAAGTACGGTGGAAATAAAAAGTGTCTTTTTTCCTTTACACTTTTGATTGATTGATTGAAACTTTTATTATTAGATTGCACAGTACAGTACATATTCCGTACAATTGACCACTAAATGGTAACACCTGAATAAGTTTGTCAACATGTTTAAGTCAGGTTTTACGTGTGAAGGTCATGTGACCGCCTGGCTCTGTTTGATTGGTCCAACGTCACCAGTGACTGCATGTGATTGGTGAAACGCAGGCATGCGTAGATTCTACTTTGAAGCTCTGTCATTAACCAAAACAAACATTAATAGAGCGATAAAAAAAGTAGCGAGTAGCGAGCTTAATGTAGATAAATGGAACGGCGTAAAAGTAGCGTTTCTTCTCTATAGATATACTCAAGTAAAAGTAAAAGTATGTTGCATAAAAACTACTCGTAAAAGTACAATTCATCCAAAAAGTTACTCAAGTAAATGTAACGGAGTAAATGTAGCGCGTTACCACCCACCTCTGCATTTAAACCAAATTTTCACATGCTTTTGGATACCGTTTCATGGATACGTTGAAACACAAATAAGAATATAAAATAGTGTTACCCCGATACCGTTTTTTTGATACTTTTCTAAATAAAGGGGACCACCAAAAATGGCAGGATTGTCTTTAATTTAACAACAAATCTTAGGGTACATGAAACATATGTTTATTATTCTAATTTAGTCCTTAAATAAAATTGTGAACCTACTAGACAACTTGTCTTTTAGTAGTAAGTAAACAAACAAATACTCCTGATTTAGCTGTCATTTATCGTTCTATTATTTTGTCAACATTATGAAGGACAAACTGTAAAAAAATATTATTAATCTACTTGTTCATTTACTGTTAATATCTGCTTATTTTCTGTTTCAACATGTTCTATCTACACTTCTGTTAAAATGCAATAATCACTTATTCTTCTCTAATTTGATACTTTACATTAGTTTTGGATGATACCACACATTTAGGTATCGATCCGATACCAAGTAGTTACGGGATCATACATTGGACGAATTTCTTGACTTTATAAACATTAACCAACACACTAGGTGTGGAAAAATTATTCTCTGTGTTTGATCCATAAGCCTTGATCACCCCCCTGCGAGGTGAGGGGAGTAGTGAGCAGCAGCGGTGGCCGCGCCCAGGAATAATTTTTTGGTGATCTAATCCCCAATTCCAAGCCTTGATGCCGAGTGCCAAGCAGGGAGTTAATGGCCCCCATTTTTATAGTCTTTGGTATGACTCGGCCGGGGTTTGTACTCACGACCTACCCATTTTAGGACGGACACTCTAACCACTATAAGGAACAAACTGTAAAAAATGATTATTAATCTACTTGTTCATTTACTGTTAAGATCGGCTTATTTTCTGTTTCAACATGTTCTATCTACACTTCTGTTAAAATGTAATAATCAATTATTTGTCTCTTCTTTGATAGTTTACATTAGTTTTGGATGATACCACACATTTGGGTATCGAGCCGATACCAGGATCATATATTGGTCATATTCAAAGTTGTCATCATATTTCCTGAGTTTATAAACATAATATGAATAAAACATAAAAATAAAAAACGACAGAAGATTTTGTGATGCTAAAAAATATTGATTTAATCATAGTAGTATCGACTACATACACTCCTGTACATCACAGGGGATGTCAGGTGTAGATCCACCGTTGGCGTTTGTTTACATTGTGACGCCAGGTGAGCTATTGTATCCTCCTACGGTGTGTAGTGAATCATGTTTAGCTCTTCCTCGTCCTGCGGTGATAATAATACTTGTAAGAAACCTATTCTATTTGTCGCCATGGAGACAAGGATTAGTGATTTAGAAGTAGCTAAAACACTGCCGACATGTCTAAAAGCACCTCTTTCTGACGGTGTTTCAGTGTCATAACTTCACCTTTATCGGCGGTATAGTACCGACTATAATTCATATGAAGTCAACTTGTTTTTACACTCTACTGCTACTTTAAAGGCCTACTGAAATGAGATTTTCTTATTTAAACGGGGATAGCAGGTCCATTCTGTGTCATACTTGATCATTTCGCGATATTGACATATTTTTGCTGAAAGGATTTAGTAGAGAACATCCACGATCCATCCATCCATTTTCTACCGCTTATTCCCTTTTGGGGTCGTGGGGGGCGCTGGCGCCTATCTCAGCTACAATCGGGCGGAAGGCGGTGTACACCATGGACAAGTCGCCACCTCACCGCAGAACATCCACGATAAAGTTTGCAACTTTCGGTCGCTAACAGAAAAGCCCTGCCTTTACCGGAAGTCGCAGACGATGACGTCACATGTTGATGACCCCTCATATATTCACATTGTTTTTAATGGGAGCCTCCAACAAAAACAGCTATTTGGACCGAGAAAACGACAATTTCCCCATTAATTTGAGCGAGGATGAAAGATTTGTGTTTGAGGATATTGATAGCGACGGACTAGAAGAAAAAAAAAAAAAGTAAAAAAAAAAAAAAAAAAAGGCGATTGCTATGGGACGGATTCAGATGTTTTTAGACACATTTACTAGGATAATTCTGGGAAATCCCATATCTTTCTATTGTGTTGCTAGTATTTTAGTGAGTTAAATGGTACCTGATAGTCGGAGGTGTGTGTCCACGGTGTCTTGACGCCAATGTCTCAGGGAAGTCGACGGCAGCTTTATGGACGGGGCAAGCTCAGCTGATCTCCGGTAAGAAACGACTTTTTACCACAATTTTCTAACCGAAACCTGCTGGTTGACATTCAGCCGGGATCCATGTTTGCTTGACCCGCTGTGATCCATAATAAAGTTTCACCTCCGGGAATTTTAAACAAGGAATCACCGTGTGTTTGTGTGGCTAAAGGCTAAAGCTTCCCAACTCCATCTTTCTACTTTGACTTCTCCAATATTAATTGAACGTATTGCAAAAGATTCAGCCACACAGATCTCCAAAATACTGTGTAATTATGCCGTTAAAGCAGACGACTTTTAGCTATGTGTGTGTGCAGCGCTCATATTTCTTAACAGTCGTCATTATCTGACGTTTTCAAAAAGAAACTCCCGGGAAACTTACAATTGCAATTTAGTAAACTAAAAAGGCCGTATTGGCATGTGTTGCAATGTTAATATTTCATCATTGATATATAAACTATCAGACTGCGTGGTCGGTAGTAGTGGGTTTCAGTAGGCCTTTAAAGGCATCATGATACCTTAAATTCATTAATACCGCGGTACTTTTTTTAGCACGGGTATAGTATACGTACAACCCTACACCTGTCGGAGTCTCCTCACTCATCTTTGCACTGAGGTAATCATAGTAGTATCAACTAAATACGCTCCTGTACTTGGTATCATTACAGTGGATGTCAGGTGTAGATCCACCCATGGCGTTTGTTTACATTGTGACACCAGGTGAGCTATTGTATCCTCCTACGCTGTGTAGTGAAGCATGTTTAGCTCTTCATCGTCCTGCGGTAATAATAATAATTGTAAAAAACTTATTTTATTTGTCGCAATGGAGACAAGGATTGGTGATTTAGAAGTAGCTAAAACACTGCCGACATGTCTTCAAGCACCTCTCCCTAAAGGCGTTTCAGTGTCATAACTTATGACTTATTTTTACTTTTTAAAGGACGGTATAGTACCGAATATAATTCATATGAAGTCAACTTGTTTTTACACTCTACTGCTACTTTAAAGGCGTCATAATACCTTTAATTCATTAGTATCGCGGTACTTTTTTTTAGCACGGGTATAGTATACGTACAAACCTACACCTGTCAAGAGTCTCTTCACTCATCTTCATAGTAATATCCACTAAATACGCTCCTGTACTTAGTATCATTACGGTGGATGTCAGGTATAGATCAACCCATGACGTTTGTTTACATTGTGACGCCAGGCGAGCTATTGTATCTTCCTACGCTGTGTGTAGTGAAGCATGCTTAGCTCTTTCTCGTCCTGCGGTGATAATAATACACGTAAGAAACTTATTTTATTTGTCGCCATGGAGACAAGGATTAATGATTTAGAAGCAGCTAAAACACTGCCGACATGTCTTAAAGCACCTCTTCCTGAGGGCGTTTCAGTGTCATAGCTTCACCTTTATCTTTACTTTTTAAAGGACGGTATAGTACCGAATATGATTCATATGAAGTCAACTTGCTTTTACACTCTGCTGCTACTTTAAAAGGGATCATGATACCTTTATTTTATTAGTAATGCGGTACTTTTTTTAGTACGGGTATAGTATACGTACAACCCTACACTGAGGTCACCTGAGTCAATGATTATGTAACAACACACAAATAAACAGTGATTTATCCGCTTACATACTTGATGAATGTAATATATTTGTGATTAATCGCATGAGTTAAGTCGCTATTTTTGACAGCCCTAGTATACATGTATATGTATATATTAGGCAGGACAAGTATTTATAGCAGCCAGGGAGAGTCAATGACAGGCTCAACATGCCACTCAAATATGTCCAAGATGTCCTCCCTCTGCATTCTTTCAGCTCAACCTCGTCTTTGTGTCCGGTCAAGAGCAGTCACACTCCCCGCGTATAAGTGTGTGTGTGTGTGTCTGTGTGGCCAGGGTGTGTTGCTTCGTACTGGCTTCAGACCAGAATAAACATGTTGCAGAAAAGTGGGGAGAGGCCACACAATGGAACAATATGGAGAATGTAGGTCAAGGTTTCTAAACGTAAAGGATTCCAAAAACTTGCGGTGCTTTTTTCACACTTCAGGTCGTGCTTTTTGACATCTGCCACACCTTTTTTATACCGCCGTAAATAGTCCGCCTCAATTGAACATTATGTTTATTAGTGCGTTTTGCAGTTTTTTCGGTGGTCCCCAAAATGTGTTTTATACGGTGTACTAGTATAGTACCGCGATACTGGGGAATCATATTCGGTACTATACCGCCTCTAAAAAGTACCGGTCCCCGCTCGTTTTATAAACGGGCATGACGGCGCGTCGTCGTCAAGTCATGACATTTCTAGTTTTACTAGCAGAGGAGCATGTTCAGCAGCGCGCACACACAAAGTACTTACAAGCAGACATAGCGTGTAGACAGGAAAGGGAGAATGGACGCATTTTGTCTTAAAAAGTAAAGATAAAAGTGAAGTATAACACTGAAGAGGTGCTTTAAGACATGGCTCGCTAGTTAGCGGCTCCTTCTTAATCACTAATCCTGGCCTCCATGGCGACTAATAAAGTGAGCTCCTTACAAGTATCATTATCATTGGAGGACGAGGAATAGCTAAACATGCTTCACTACACACAGTAGGAGGATACAATAGATCACCGGTGTCACAATGTAAACAAACACCATGGGTGGACCTACACCTGACATCCACTGTAATGATACAAAGTACAAAACTGTATCTAGTCGAGACTACAATGATTACATCGATATTTTCCAGCATCACACGTTTTTTTTGTTTTTTTCCAAGTGTATATTATGTTTATAAACTCAGTAAATATGATCCTGTAACTACTCGATACCTATATTTGTGGGATCATTCAAAACTAATGTAAAGTAACCAAGTACAACAGCCGTATATATTCGATACTGCTATGATTACATCGATACTTTTATCATCATAAAATCTTTTGTCATTTTTATTATGTTTATAAACTCAGGAATATACGTCCCTCGACACAGAATAACTTAAACTATGATCAATGTATGATCCTTTACCTATGACAATGATACCAAGTACAAGAGTGTATTTAGTCAATACTACGATTACATCGATATTTTCCAGCATCACAAAATGTATAGTTTTTTTTCCAAGTTCATATTATGTTCTACTTGGTATCGGATCCATACCTAAATGTGTGGTATCATCCAAAACTAATGTAAAGTATCAAGGAAGAGAATAATAAGTGATTATTACATTTAAACAGAATTGTAGATAGAACATGTTAAAACAGTAAGTAAGCAGATATTAACAGTAAATGAACAAGTTGATTAATAATAATTTTATACCATTTGTCCTTTATAATGTTGACAAAATAATAGAATGATAAACGACAGCTAAATCAGGAGTCTTTGTTTGTTCTCCAATTGCAATAAGATTAATGTACCGTAAGATTTTTTTATTAAAATAAAGCCAATAATGCCATTTTTGGGGCTCCTTTTATTTGGAAAAGTATCGAAATACATTTTTAGTACCGGTACAGCTCTGGTTTAGCATGTTGAACTGTAAGTAGGTTAGATATAATTATTGCATATGATTGAAAAAGAGTAAGATGACTAATTCAGTGTTAATATTTAAGTGGGCCCCGGGGCCCTCTGAAGTGGAAAAGTTAGGCGCCGACGTAAAAATGTTAAGAACTCCTGTTTTAAACTAAAAATAAATTTTTAAGTACAAACGCTTCCCCGAAAGTCCAATAATTCACGTTCAATAATGTGATAACTACACTATTAACTCCTTTATTTTGCACAAAACATCAAAAAGATGCGACTTGACAGGATTTATTTGTGCAGCCGTGAAGGGGGGAATATAAACATCCCATCAGTCTTTAGCCAAGTGAGAGCAGACATAGTACAGTGAGTATATCTGTAGCAATACTGCTACAAGATGCTTAGTCTTTGACTAAAACTGCACCTGTTTAGCACACAGGTTCTAAAAGTTGTCGGTCATCCTCCTTATATTCAGGTTCAAAAATATTAGTTTTTCGATCATCAATTGTTCCAAAGTAGTCTTTGTTGTCTCTCATCAAGTCTGCCAGGATTAGTTGGTGAAAGTTAGATTATAAATCATGGCTCTCACCTGGATAGTAGAAAGTTGTGGACATAATAAACACACAAGTTGGTCAACTTTGACCCGGAGATGGCGAGAAAGACACGAAAACCCCCCACTTAATTTTAACCCTTTGTGAGGATTATAATGAATTGTTGATGTAAACTGAAAGATATAAACATCCCATTAGTATTTATCCCAGTGAGAGCAGTTATTGTCCTGTAAGTGATTATTTTATTATGTTGATTGTTTGTATAGCTTGTTTAGCCCTTGCCAATACTGCTACATGATGCTTAGTGTTTGACTAAAGCTGCATCTGTTTAGCACACAGCTGTCCAAGAAAGCTGCCCAATAATTCACATTCGATATTGCAATTTGTGATAAGTGAGAGCAGACATTGTACAGTAAGTTATTGTTTTATTATATTTGTATATCTTGTTTAGCACTTAGCAATACTGCTACATGATGCTTAGTGTTTGACTAAAACTGTATCTATTTAGCACACAATTTCTAAAACTTGTAGGTCATCGTCCTTATATTCAGGTTCAAAAATAAAAGTTTCTGGATCACCTTTTTTCTCAAAGTAGTCTTTGTTGTCTCTCATCAAGTCTGCCATGATTAGTAGTGTTGTTGTTGTTGAAGGGAAAGTGAATGCTGCCCAATCCAATAATTCACATTCAATAATGCAATTTGTTACAACTGTACTATCAACTCTTTTTATTTTGCACAAAATAACAAAAATACGCGACTTGGCAGGAATAATTTGTGCAGCAGTAATGCCAATAATTTGCATTTAATATTGCAGTTTGTGATAAGTGAGAGCAGATATTGTAGAGTAAGTGATTGTTTTATTATATTTGTATATCTTGTTAAGCGGTTAGCAAAACTGCTACATGATGCTCAGTGTTTGAATAAAGTTGTGTCTGTTTCGCACACATCTTCTAAAACTTGTAGGTCATCCTCCTTATATTCAGGTTCAAAAATAAAAGTTTCTGGATCATCATTTGTACCAAAGTAGTCTTTGTTGTTTCTCATCATGTCCGCCATGATTAATGGTCTTGTTTTTAAAGGGAAAGTGAATGCTCTCCAATAATTCGCATTCAATAGTGCAATTTGTAATACGTGAGAGCAGACATTGTACAGTAAGTTATTGTTTAATTATATTTGTATATCTTCTTTAGCACTTAGCAATACTGCTACATGATGCTTAGTGTTTGACTAAAGTTGCATCTGTTCAGCACACAGCTTCTAAAACTTGTAAGTCATCCTCCTTATACTCAGGCTCAAAAATAGTTTCCGGATCCTTTGTTGTCTCTCATCAAGTCTGCCATGATCAGTAGTGTTGTTGTTATTGAAGGGAAAATGAACACTGCCCAATAAGTCGCATTCAATAATGCAATTTGTGATTACAGCACTATCAACTCCTTTTATTTCGCACAAAACAACGAAACGATGCGATTTATTTGCGCCAGCAACATTAATGATCGCAATAAAGCAGCAGCGACATGAGAATATATGAAGAAGCGTCAACATTAAACGCAGTTTTAGGCTCGCCATGTGACGCGGACTTTTGTTTTGTTCCACGGCCGTGCAAAGCCAGGCAGGACGTGGCATCAAAAACTGGACTTAAATACGCATTATATTCATTTCCATGCAAAAGTGCCGTCTTCACAATAAAACCGCGTTAATATTATTATTATGGCTGTTGCGCCGACACCCTGCAGGGAGAGACTGTTGCATTCATAAAAACATTCCCTTTCAAAGACTTCCGCCCGAGTCCACAACGTGCAACGCCAAACACGCGTGTTTGTTGTGCGTGCGTGGAAGGGGAATGTTTGGAAGACGCTGCCGCTGAGCAGAGTGATGAAGATGTAGGATTGTAAAAAGGTCTTACCCGATTAAAAGATGCGAGTGTGCGGGCGGCCGGAGAAGGAGGACTGGTGGAAACAGGAGATGGAGACCCTTCCCATTTAAACAGGCAAGGAGACGGAGTGGAAATTTCCATGTGCTTGTGATGACGTCATGACTGAAGCTTCTTGTTACATACTGGGGGGGTGCCCTAGACCCCCCCCCCCTCCCTCAAACACACACACAGGTACAAAGATCCTAATTGCCCATTTTTCTTTCATAGCCTTATATACAAATCACATTTTTTTCTTAATTATAGTCTGACTTTCATCCGACTATAAATAACGTTTTGTTTACATTCCTTCCGGCCACGTTGGACAAGACATTCCTGACAAAGTCAAAGAGGAACTGCACTTTTTTTTGTGGGGGGAGATTTTGTCTATCATTCACAATTCTTATGTAAGACACAAACACATGCATTATGCATTCTAAATCGTAAATAAACACTAGCAAGAGTCAGCAAAGAATAGCTCTGTTCCGCCAATAAAGCGCTCTAAAAACCTTTTATATACACACTGTAATTGTATATGCAGTATCTAGTAACATTCATAATAACATGTAATATATACATGATTAAAGTATATATGTAGTATCAAGTAACATTCATAATAACATGTAATGTATACATGATTAAAGTATATATGTAATGTATTAACATTCCTGATAACATGTAATATATACATGATTAAAGTATATATGTAGTATCTAGTAACACTCATAATAACAAGTATATACGTAATGTATTAACATTCCTGATAACATGTAATATATACAGGATTAAACTATATATGTAGTATCTAGTAACACTCATAATAACATGTAATATATACATGATTAAAGTATATATGTAATGTAGTAACATTCCTGATAGCATGTATTATATACATGATTAAAGTACATATGTAGTATCTAGTAACACTCATAATAACAAGTATATATGTAATGTATTAACATTCCTGATAACATGTAATACATGATTAAAGTATATATGTAATGTAGTAACATTCCTGATAACATGTAATATGTACATGAAGTAAGTATATATGTAATGTAGTAACATTCATAATAAGATGTAATGTATACATGATGTAAGTATATATGTAGTATCCAGTAACATTCATAATAACATGTGATATTTACATATTTTGATCATTTTAAGCATATGGCGGCACCTTACGTTAACTCTTTGATAAGTCTGCGCTGTGTTTTGGCCTAAAATTATTGTGTAGTGTCCTAAAGTTGCAGTGTTGTACCTTAAAGTTGTTGTGTTGTGCTCTAAAGTTGTTGTGGTGTGCCTAATGTTGTTGTGTGTTGCCTTAAAGTTGTTGTACTATGGCCTAAAGTTGCTGTGGGTTGCCTTAAAGTTGTTTTGGCTTAAATGTGTTGTGTTGTGCCTTAAAGTTGTTGTGTTGTGACTTACAGTTGTTGTGTTCTGGCTTTAAGTTGTGTCTTCAAGTCGTTGTTTTATGCCTTAAAGTTGTTGTGATGTGGCTTAATGTTGTTGCGCTGTGGCTTAAAATTGTTGTGTTGTGCCTTAAAGTTGTTGTACTGTGACTTAATGTTGTGCTAAAGCCTAAAGTTGTTGTGCTGTGGCTTAAAGTTTTTGTGTTGTGCTTTAAAGTTGTTGTACTTTGGCTTAAAGTTGTTGTACTTTGGTTTAAAGTTGTTGTACTTTGGCTTAAAGTTGTTGTACTTTGGTTTAAAGTTGTTGTCTGTTGCCTTAAAGTTTTTGTGTTGTGCCTTAAAGTTGTTGTCTTGTGACTTACAATTGTTATGTTCTGGCTTAAAGTTCTGTCTTTAAGTTGTTGTGTTGTGCCTTAAAGTTGTTGTGTTGTTGCTTAAAGTTGTTGTGCAGTGCCTTAAAGATGTTGTGGCAAAAAGTTGTTGTGTTGTGGCTCAAAGTTGTTGTGTTGTGGCCAAAAGTTGTTGTGTTGTGGCCTAAAGTTGTTGTTTCGTGCCTTAAAGTTGTTGTACTGTGCTTTAAAGTTGTTGTGCCGTGCCTTAAAGTTGTTGCGCTGTGGCTTAAAGTTATTGCGCTGGCTGTGCCTTAAAGTTGTTGTGTGGTGCCTTAATGCAGTTGTGTGGTGCCTCAAAGATGTTGTGTTGTGCCTTTAATTTGCTGTGCTGTGGCTTAAATATGTTTTTTGTGGCTTAAAGTTGTTGTGTTTTTTCTCAACGTTGTTGTGCTTTGCCTTAAATTACTTGTGTTGTGCCTTAATGTTGTAGCGATGTGGTTTAAAGTTGTTGTGCTGTGCCTTAAAGTTGATGTGTTGTGCCTGAAAGTTGTTGTGTTGTGCCTTAAAGTTGTTGTGTTGTGGCTTAAAGTTGTTGTGTTGTGGCTTAAAGTTGTTGTGTTGTGCCTTAAATTTGTTGTGTTGTGCATTAATATTTTTCTGCTGTAGCCTAAAGTTGTTGTGCTGTGGGTTGAAGTTGTTGTGTGTTGCCTTAAAGTTGTTGTACTGTGGCTTAAAGTTGTTGTGTTGTAGCCTAAAGTTGTTGTGTTGTCCCTTAAAGTTGTTGTTTCGTGCGTTAAAGTTGTTGTGCCGTGCCTTAAAAATGTTGTGGCAAAAAGTTGTTGTGTTGTGGCCTAAAGTTGTTGTGTTGTGGCCTAAAGTTGTTGTGTTGTCGCTTAAAGTTGTTGTTCCGTGCCTTAAAGTTGTTGTGCCGTGCCGTAATGTTGATGCGCTGTGGCTTAATGTTGTTGTGTTGTGGCTTAAAGTTATTGTGTTGTGCCTTAATGTTGTTGTGCTGTGCCTTAAAGTTATTGTGTTGTGCCTTAATGTTGTTGTGTTGTGCCTTAAAGTTGTCGTGTTGTGCATTAATGTTTTAGTGTTGTGTCTTAATGCTGTTGTCATTTGTCTCAAAGTTGTTGTGTTGTGTCTTAAAGTTGTTGTGCTGTGCCTTAAAGTTGTTGTGTTGTGCCTTAATGTTGTTGTGCTGTGCCTTAAAGTTGTTGTGTTGTGCCTGAAAGTTGTTATGCTGTGGCTTACAGTTGTCGTGTTGTGGCTTAAAGTTGCCGTGTTGTGCCTTAAAGTTGTCGTGTTGTGCCTTAAAGTTGTTATGCTGTGGCTTACAGTTGTCGTGTTGTGCCTAAAGTTGTTGTGCTGGGGGTTAAATGTGTTGTGTTGTGCCTTAATGTTGTTGCGCTGTGGCTTAAAGTTGTTGTGCTGAGGGTTAAATTGGTTGTGTTGTGCCTTAAAGCTGTTATGCTGTGACTTAAAGTTTTTGTGTGGTGCCTTAATCCAATTGTGTTGTGCTTTAAAGTTGTTGTGTTGTGACTTAAAGTTTTTATGTGGTGCCTTAATCCAATTGTGTTGTGCCTTAAAGTTGTTATGCTGTGGATTACAGTTGTGCTGGGGGTTAAATGTGTTGTGTTGTGCCTTAATGTTGTTGCGCTGTGGCTTAAAGTTGTTGTGCTGTGACTTAAAGTTTTTATGTGGTGCCTTAATCCAATTGTGTTGTGCCTTAAAGTTGTTGTGTTGTACCTTAAAGTTGTTGTGGTTTGCCTTAAAGTTGTTGTGGTTTGCCTTAAAGTTTTTGTCTTGTGCCTTAAAGTTGTTGTGGTATGGCTTAAAATTGTTCTGTTGTGCTTTAATGTTGTTTTGTGGTACTTTAAATTTGTTGTGCTGTGCGCTAATATTGTTATGCTGTGGATTACAGTTGTTGTGTTGTTGTTGTGATACCTCTTGATGCTCGTGGAGAGAATGCTTAGAGTGTGCAAAAAAGTCATTAGAGCAAAGGGTGAATATTTTGAAGAAACTGCAATATAAAACATGTTTTCAGTTGTTTCACCTTTTTTTGGTTAAGTACATAACTCCACATGTGTTCATTCATAGTTTTGATGTGACAATCTACAATGTAAATAGTCATGAAAATAAAGAAAACACATTGAATGAGAAGTGTCCAAACTTTTGGCCTGCACTGTGTGTTTAAAATTAACATCATTGGATATTGAGAGTATGTGAAAGTTGGACTCCTACCTTGTTCACTTCCGGGTCCACTTCCTTAAAGTTTTGTAGTCATTTAGAAATATCAAGAAGCTAAAATGTGCCAAACATGGATAAATGTGGAGTGCTTTTCATGTTTCCCATCATGCATTGCAGTGGCTTTAAATGGGTGTAATGTTGAATTGTGTTGTGGTTTGGAATTTTTATTATGATATTCACAAAGGTCAGTGGGCAGGTTGGGTTATGTATTTTGTATTTATTTGCACCATTTTTTTGTCATGAAAAAGGGAGGTTTTTTGGGGGGTTGGTGCACTAATTGTAAGTGTATCTTGTATTTTTTTGTTGGTTTAATAAAAAATAAAAAAAATGGTTGGGGGCTACTGGACTAGATTGTCACACTATTATGTTGGATCCACTATGGACTAGACTGTCACACTATTATGTTAGATCCACTATGGACTGGACTCTCAAAGTATTGTGTTAGATCCACTATGGACTGGACTCTCACTATTATGTTAGATCCACTATGGACTGGACTCTCACTAGTGTGTTAGATCCACTATGGACTGGACTCTCACACTATTACGTTAGATCCACTATGGACTGGACTCTCACTATTATGTTAGATCCACTATGGACTGGACTCCCACTATTATGTTAGATCCACTATGGACTGGACTTCCACTATTATGTTAGATCCACTATGGACTGGACTCTCACACTATTATGTTAGATCCACTATGGACTGGACTCTCACACTATTGTGTTAGATCCACTATGGACTGGACTCTCACTAATGTGTCAGATCCACTATGGACTGGACTCTCACATTATTACGTTAGATCCACTATGGACTGGACTCTCACTAATGTGTCAGATCCACTATGGACTGGACTCTCACATTATTGCGTTAGATCCACTATGGACTGGACTCTCACACTATTATGTTAGATCCACCATGGACTGGACTCTCACACTATTGTGTTAGATCCACTATGGACTGGACTCTCAGTATTATGTTAGATCCACTATGGACTGGACTCTCACTATTATGTTAGATCAACTATGGACTGGACTCCCACTATTATGTTAGATCCACTATGGACTGGACTCTCACACTATTATGTTAGATCCACTATGGACTGGACTCTCACTAATGTGTCAGATCCACTATGGACTGGACTCTCACACTATTACGTTAGATCCACTATGGACTGGACTCTCAAACTATTGTGTTAGATCCACTATGGACTGGACTCTCACTATTAGGTTAGATCCACTATGGACTGGACTCTCACTAATGTGTTAGATCCACTATGGACTGGACTCTCACACTATTATGTTAGATCCACTATGGACTGGACTCTCACTATTATGTTAGATCCACTATGGACTGGACTCCCACTATCATGTTAGATCCACTATGGACGGGACTCCCAATATTATGTTAGATCCACTATGGACTGGACTCTCACACTATTATGTTAGATCCACTATGGACTGGACTCTCACACTATTGTGTTAGATCCACTATGGACTGGACTCTCACTATTATGTTAGATCCACTATGGACTGGACTCTCACACTATTATGTTAGATCTAATATGGACTGGACTCACACACTATTACGTTAGATCCATTATGGACTGGACTCACACACTATTACGTTAGATCCACTATGGACTGGACTCTCACTATTCACTATTGTGATAGATCCACTATGGACTGGACTCTCACAATATTATGTTAGATTCCGTTTGGACTGGATATTAGACCCACTATGGACTGGACTCTCACACTATTATGTTAGATCCACTATGGACTGGACTCCCACTATTATGACTCTCACACTATTATGTTGGATCCACTATGGACTGGACTCTCACACTATTATGTTAGATCCACTATGGACTGGACTCTCACTCTGTTATGTTGGATCCACTATGGACTGGACTCTCACTAATATATTGGATCCACTATGGACTGGACTCTCCCACTGTTACATTAGATCCACTATGGTCAGGACTCTCACACTATTGTGTTAGAGCCACTATGGACTGGATTCTCACACTATTATGTTAGATCCACTATGGACTGGACTCTCACTATTACGTTAGATCCACTACGAGCTGGACTTTCACACTATTATATTAGATCCACTATGGACTGGACTCTCACTTATATGTTAGATCCACTATGGACTGGACTCTCACTATTATGTTAGATCCACTACGGACAGGACTCTCACACTATTATGTTAGATCCACTATGGACTGGACTCTCACAATATTACGTTGTGGCTTGTGCAGCGCTTTGAGACACTCGTGATTTAGGGCTATATAAGTAAAAATTGATTGATTGATAATGAACTAATCCTTTGGACACAACTTGATCAAGTTTATCCAAACAATTTTGGCTTTTTAGTTCTCATCAAAAACTACCTAAAATTAATAGTAAACTCACATTGAGGACATACATTATTTTTATCTTTTATCTCTATGATGAATTTTTGTTCAACTCTTTACGTTTTTTCAGTGAAATCCTAGACTAGAAGTCGTAAAACATGTCTGTCCAAAAGATGTAAATATGATGAGACGTCATGCATATTGGACTGCGTAGGAAAAGCTGAAGATATTTTTCTGTCGGAACATTTACAGGAAGTAAGAAAAAAAAAAGTGCTTGATTGAACCCCACATAAATCTCCGTGCTCACGTCTCAAGTTCACAATCTCTTTAACAGAAACTCGCTGTAAAATCTCACATGAGACTTGAACTTCTTCAGTTCAATGTTATTCTTCTTTTTTTTTATATCCAACATTGTGGATAAAGTCTCTCGAGGATTTACTGTAAGGTCACCACACGGAAAATACATAGGCGCTATTTCCTAAAACCCTAAACTCCTGTATAAGATAACAGCAAAGTTTCACATTTAACTGTAGTTTTGTTTTATTTTAGCTACATTATATGTTGTCGTCTTAAAGGCCTACAAAAACCCACTACTACCGACTACGCAGTCTGATAGTTTATATATCAATGATGAAATATTAACATGGCAACACATGCCAATACGACCGGGTTAGTTTACTAAATTACAATTTGTTGAAAACGTCGCGGAATGATGACGCGTGTTTGTGACGTCATTGGTTGGAGCGGACATATTAGCCCAGCACCACTTACGGCTGAAAGTAGTCTCTTTTCATTGCGCAATTACACAGTATTCTGGACATCTGTGTTGCTGAATCTTTTGCAATTTGTTCAATTAATAATGGAGACGTCAAATAAGAATGCTGTTGGTGGAAAGCGGTGGATTGCAGCTGCATTTAGCACCGAAACACAGCCGGTGTTTCTTTGTTTGTTGTGAAGCTTTAACACAGAGCCGTCAAGCCAACATGTTTCTCGACGTCAACCAGCAAGTTTTGGATGGGAAAATTGTGACATTAAGTTGGCTCTTACCGGAGACTTGAGTGGATTACGCGACCTCATCCTGCAGCTCAAAAAGGCAGCTGAGATCTTGGCTCCTCGGCTTCTCTCAGAGACACTGGCGTTCACCGCAGCCATCCGACTTTCAGGTATGACTTTAGAATTTCACTAAAACACTATTAACACAATAAGCAGATAAGGGATTTTTCAGAATTATCCTAGTAAATGTGTCTAATTACATCTGAAACTCTCCCACTGCCGCCGCCTGGAGCCGTTGCCTTTTTTTTTTGTGTGCTTCACTCTAACTTTCCTCATCCACAAATCTTTCATCCTCGCTCAAATTAATGGGGAAATCGTCGCTTTCTCGGTCCGAATTGCTCTTACTGCTGGTGGCTCACATTATAAACAATGTGAGGATGTGAGGAGCCCTCACACAGGTGACGTCACGCGCACATCGTCTGCTACTTCCGGTACAGGCAAGGCTTTTTTATTAGCGACCAAAAGTTGCAAACTTTATCGTCGATGTTCTCTACTAAATCCTTTCAGCAAAAATATGGCAATATCGTGAAATGATCAAGTACGACACATAGAATGGACCTGCTATCCCCGTTTAAATAAGAAAATCTCAATTCAGTAGGCCTTTAAACTGGTCAAAATAATATTGTTTTATACAACAAATTATATACAATTATAAATGTTCTGTTTATCATTCACAATCCTGACGTAAGACAAGAACACATGCATTCTAAATGTTAAATACATATCGAACAATTGAGTCAACAGTTAGAGGGTCCTCTCATACTCTCTAAGACAGTGTTTTTCAACCTTTTTTGAACCAAAGCACATTTTTTGCGTTGAAAAAATGTGGAGGCTACAGATGCGCGGATAGGCAATTATATCATCCGCAACCACATCACCAAGGTCGTCATCCACCCGCCGTCCACCCGAACCAACATTTTATCAGAACTGCAACCGCCCGCCACCCGCCCGCTGAAATACATCAGAGGTCGGCCACCTTTACCACTCACAGAGCTATTTAAACCCGTTTCACAGAGTAATGTAGACAATTGAAGCCGCTAACGTTCTCGCGATTATCCAATTGCCGTTCATCCTGATGAGAAGAATATAAGCAACTTTAACACGTAGTAATATGCGCCACGCCGTGAAGTCACACAAAACAAGATTGACAAACACATTTCGGGAGAACATCCTCACAGCAACACAACAAAAACGCAACACAACAAATACCCAGAATCCTTTGTATCCGTGATACTTCCTGAATATATTTTACACCCATGCGCCCCCAACCCCGCCCACCTTACCGACGCACGGGGGGTGCTAGCGGGGTGTATAAAGTAGTCAGGAAGTGTCATGGATACAAAGGATTCTGGGTATTTGTTGTGTTGCGTTTATGTTGTGTTACTGGGAGGATGTTCTCCCGAAATGTGTTTGTCAATCTTGTTTGGTGTGGCTTCACAGCGTGGAGCATATTACTAAGAGTGTTAAAATTGTTTATATCACAACCATTAGTGTACTCTGTGTCACCCAGTATGCCTTGCAGTCGTGTGCGTGATGCTGCGGAAGCCTCACACAACATGATGCTGGACTGACAAGCATGTCGTACATGATGTTGAAGGCGACAAAGTCAATGGCTTCATAGAACGCCTTACTGCTTATTATCTGGGTGACTGCTGGCAGTCATTCTAGAGAATATTAGCGTCTCCTATTGTCTTCTTCGCTTTGTGACACGGGTCTTAAATGGCTCTTTGAATGGCAAAGGATACCGATCACAGAACCATGTATATCAAATATTTCCGGATGGTTCAACCGCCACCCGCCCGAATCTAATTAAAATTTATTTTTTCGTCATGTCACCCGCCCGACCCGCGGTTTATCCACGGACTCCGCGGATGAGACCGCATACCGCGCATCTCTAGCGGAGGCACACCACCAGCAGAAACCATTTATAAAATGACAATAAAAAGTCGTCGCAATTGTTGGATATGACTTTAAACCAGACCTGGGCAAATTAAGGCCTGGGGGCCACATGCGGCCCGTTAGGCTTTTCAATCTGGCCCGCCGGACATTCACAAATGTTTTAGATGTTTAAGATGGAAAGTGTAGCTGCCATTATGATGTGCAGTGATGTTTTCAAATGACCGTAAGTCTTGAACTATACAAAGTATTTCAATTGTTGAAATCTGTTGTTTTGCATGATATACTAGTTACTATGGTAATATAATTAGTTACTATGGTCATCTAAGTCACAGGAGCTCAGACGAGGTACCAAGCAGTGTGGGTGTGGAGCGTTTCCACAGAGTGTTTCCAGAGAGGCCAGCCTGAAATGCGGGTTTTGGGTTTTTTATCGTTTATATATACTTGTGTTTGTTGCATTTTTGTTGCGTTTCACTCGATTGTAAAATAATTCTATATTCAGTGTTTTATCCTTGATACTTGTGATTGTAATTCCCACATTCTTTATTTTCATGTACATTCTAGGTGTCTCAGTCAGTAAAAAAAGCTTAAAATTCCATTCCATTTTTTAAGGCGGTCCTTCATAAAGTTTTTAGCATTCAATCAGACATTATTGTGAGGTTTTGTATTATTGTTCTTAAAAATCAGATATACCGGCCCCCAGGCATATTTTTTTCTCAAAATTTGGCCCCCAAGTCAAAATAATTGCCTAGGCCTGCCTTAAAGCATAACCAAGCATGCATCAGTATAGCTCTTGTTTCAAAGTAGGTGTACTGTCACCACCTGTCATAAAACACACTGACTTATTTGGACTTTTTTGTCTTGCGCTCCTATTTTGGTGTCTTTTTTTTGGTATTTTCCTGTAACAGTTTCATGTCTTCCTTTGAGCGATATTTCCCGCATCTGCTTTGTTTTAGAAATCAAGAAGCAGAGGGGTTAGTGCGTCTGCCTCACAATACGAAGTTCCTGCAGTCCTGGGTTCAAATCCAGGCTCGGGATCTTTCTGTGTGGAGTTTGCATGTTCTCCCCGTGAATGCGTGGGTTCCCTCCGGGTACTCCGGCTTCCTCCCACTTCCAAAGACATGCACCTGGGGATAGGTTGATTGGCAACACTAAATTGGCCCTAGTGTGTGAATGTGAGTGTGAATGTTGTCTGTCTATCTGTGTTGGCCCTGCGATGAGGTGGCGACTTGTCCAGGGTGTACCCTGCCTTCCGCCTGATTGTAGCTGAGATAGGCGCCAGCGCCCCCCGCGACCCCGAAAGGGAATAAGCGGTAGAAAATGGATGGATGGATGGAATATTTCGGTTGTTTTTAACCTTCTTTGTGGGGACATTGTTGATTGTCATGTCATGTTCTCAGTCTTTGCTCTGCAGTAAGTCTTTGCTGTCGTCCAGCATTCTGTTTTTGTTGACTTTGTAGCCAGTTCAGTTTTAGTTTCGTTCTGCATAGCCTTCCCTAAGCTTTAATTCAATTTGATAGGGGGTGCTCACCTTTTGTTCATTTTTGGTTTAGGCATTAGACACCTTTTTTTACCTGCACGCTGCCTCCCGCTGTTTTTGACATCTACAAAGCAATTAGTTACCGGCTGCCACCTACTGATATGGAAGAGTATTACACGGTTAGTCTGCCGAGCTCTAGACAGCACCGACACTCAATAACAACACATCATTTGCAGACTATAATTACTGGTTTGCAAAAAATATTTTCAACCTGAATACGTGGAATTAGCTCATCTCCCACGGCACGCCAGACTGTATCACTGTGCCGCAGCATTGTGGTTGAAAAGAACATCCAGAAAGCGGCAACAATACCCCATTTACATGTCGTGACTTAAAAAGGAACCAATTATGAGTGATATTATTATAAGCGCTAACGCAGACGGACTATTTTAGCGACGCATGCTGCTTTGCTTGGTCTCATAATTCATGCATCTCTCACCTGTTAGTAGAAAAATGTGGTCATGGACCTACAGGCTGGTCCACTTTCACTTCCCCCACAATGGCGAGAAAGACACAAAAACTGTGAGGATTGTGATTGAATCTTCATCTAAACGGAATTATGTGAGTGTCCCGTCGGTCGGCATCCCAGAGAGAGTGGAAATATTACAGTAAGTATTGTTTTATTATGGTGTGTTATGGTTAGTTTGTATGTTTAATAATCAAGCTACATCTGTTTAGCACTTCTAAAACTTATTGCTCATCCTCTTTGTGTTCGGGCTCAAAAATTTGAGGTTCTGAATCATAATTGTTCCCAAAGTAATCACTGTTGTCTCTCACGAAGTCCGCTTGATTAGCATTGTTGTTGATGAGGAAGGGATCTGCGGTTACTCCTCTATGTCACATGATCACGTGACTGGCTGCATCATTATCTTGCAAAATGGCCACAGGCTGGTCCACTTTCATATTCCCTAAGATGGCAAGAAAGACACACAAATCATGAGGATTGTGATTGAATCTTCATCTAAACGGAATTATGTGAGCATCCCGTCAGTCGGCATCCCAGCGAGAGTGGAAATATTGGTCAGGATGCCACCCGAACGCCTTCCGGGGGAGGTGTTTAGGGCACTGCTGCCCCCGCGACCCGAGCTCGGATAAGCGAAAGAAAATGGATGGATGGAGTCCGTCATAAGTTTTTTAGCATTCAATCAGACAGTATTAGTGTTCCTAAATATAGATATACCGGCCCCCAGACATATTTTTTCTCCAAATTTGTCCCTTCGAGTCAAAATAATTGCCCGGGCCTGCTCTAACCACTAGGCTTTTCATCATATCTATTTATTCGCAAATTTTGTAAGTCTTTTGGTTTCATAAATCAGAAATACAGTTGTGATCAAAATTATTCAACCCCCACACAATTTTGGTGTTTTAGGAAGTTGGACATTTATTCCGTATTTTGTTTATAGTCATATAAAATAAAGATGTGTCAAATAGACAAATGCAACTTAAATTGTGACACTGTATTTTACAAAATACGAAAAAAGGACATTTTTCTTAATATCTCATTGACAAAATGATTCAACCCCCTAGTTACATGCATCTTTAGTACTTAGTAGAACACCCTTTGGCAGTAATGACATCCTTCAAACGTGATACATAACCGGACACAAGCTTCTTGCAACCATCTACAGGTATTTTAGCCCATTCCTCTTGGGCAAAGGCCTCCAGTTCATTCATATTCTTGGGCTTGCGTGCTGCAACTGCCTTCTTCAAGTCCCACCACAGCTTTTCTATAGGATTTACGTCTGGTGACTGTGAAGGCCACTCCAGAGTCTTCCAGCCCTTCTTCTGCAACCACTCTGATGTTGATTTGGAGGTATGCTTGGGATCGTTGTCCTGTTGGAAGGTCCAACGTCTCCCAAGCCTCAGCTTCGTCACTGACTTCATGACATTTGCAGCTAATGTATCCTGCTGGGAAATTGAATTCATAATGCCTTGAACGCGCTGGAGACTCCCGGTATCTGAGGCAGAGAAACAGCCCCAGAGCATGATTGACCCCCCACCATGATTAACAGTAGGCAAGGTGTTCTTCTCTTTGTAAGCTTCATTTATTCTCCTCCAGACATAATGTTCATTCATAGGCCCAAAGAGTTCCACTTTTGTCTCATCACTCCTTTGAACAGTTTCCCAAAACCTTTGGGGTTTGTCCAGATGATTTTTGGCATACTGGAGTCTATTTCTTGTGCCTGGTAGTCAGAAGTGGGGTGCGCCTGGGAGTTCTGGCATGGAGGCCATCATCTCGTAGTGCGTGCCTTATTGTCTGGGACGAAACCTGCGTTCCCCCCTCTGCAATGTCCTGTGGTAGTTCCTCAGCTGTTACCCGGGGGTTTTTCACCACTGTACGCTTCAAATACCGGACAGCAGTTGCACACAGCATCCTCTTTCTACCACGCCCAGGTAGTGTTTCCACTGTGCCTTTAGCTTTAAACTTGCGAAGTATGCTCCCAACTGTGTTTCTTGGAATGTGTAATGTCTTTGCTATTTTCTTATATCCATATCCTGTCTTATGAAGAGAAATTACCTCCTCTCTTGACTTCTTTGACCACTCCCTGGACTTCACCATGATGCAAATACACCATTGACCCTCTACAAGAAGCTGAGCATCCCAGTCTTTTTCAATCAGTTTAATTGTTGCTCGTTATGGTTCTAATCACATCTACAGGTGTTTTCAACACGTGATTGAAAAGATCTTATTCAAATTCTGTTCTTAAAAGTTATGATCTTCAGGGGGTTGAATAATTTTGTCAATGAGATATTAAGAGAAATGACACTGTTTGGTATGTTACAAAATATAATGTTGTAATTCAAGTTGCATTTGTCTATTTAATGCATCTTTATTTGATATGACTATAAACAAATACGGAATAAATGTCCTACTTGCTAAAACACCAAAATTGTGTGGGGGTTAAAAAATTTTGATCACAACTGTATATGATTATAGTTTAAAAAAAAAAAAGGACATCAATCAATGTTTACTTATATAGCCCTAAATCACTAGTGTCTCAAAATGTTTTCACTCTACTGCCACTTTAACTCTAGTGATGATTTAGACTTTATGAATTCGGATGGCAGAGTGACACGTCGGCGAAGCAGTGCTCCGCGCAAACACGCATGAACTTGAAGCCTGATCTCGCTGTACGAAAGTCTGTTTGCATAAACTTTAGAGCAGAACTCGCCTTGAGTAAAGCATTCACACAAAAGTCTGCGTTATATAACAGAGATGACTCCAGTGTACTCAGGAGTATCGACTGATGAAAAAAAAAAGGCGTTGATGTTTGGCGCACCAAGAAGCACATCTGTGTTGTTTTGCACGCACCTCCAACACCGGAGGGGCCCCTGCGAACGAGCCGTGTTGGTGTTGTTCTTTTGGCCAACACCTGTTTGACACGGTCACCTCAGGCAGGACCTCCATCTGTTTGAGGGGAAGATCACAGACCCCAACCAAGCCTCCTGCAAATGACATGCATGACATGTTGTTCCAGGTGGACACAGGCGACATGGCACCAATTAGCCTCGGATCAAGATTCAACAAGAAGTGGATTCAGGAAATATATACGACCAATCATACATCTACATTTAGATACAGCTGAATATTATCTTGATGTTATTTGTCGAGCTGACACGGAGGTTAAATGATGCTTTAAACTCACAGTTGCTGACATTTTCTTTGAAGTCTACGGATCAGTGTCTGTTTCCCAGTTGTGGTAGTTGAGGTTTTGGATTTAAATTTTTTCACAATGTTGATTACCGTATTTCCTTGAATTGCCGCCGGGGCGCTTATTAATTTAAAACGTCTGCTCACTCCTTCGCTTACCAAAGGGATGCGGTAAAAGTAAGCATGCGCTAATTATTTTAAAACCAGTTCTCACTCTGTCACTTACCAAAGGTATGCAGTAAAACATTTTGTGTGATGTAAGCTTGGACCTTAAATCCTACTGAATAGCTCTTAATCTTCTTTCCTTTATGCGATTTCAAATTACCGGTATTGAAATCCGCCTCCTCCATTTTGAAAATGATGACAGGGGAAGTGTCACTCGTGACGTCACGAGTTTGACCAGGCAGTAATACTAAGCATGCGCTAATTATTTTGGGAAGCGATTTTGACCCGGCAGTAATTCAAGGCAGGCGCATACTACATGCCCTGCGGCAATTCAAGGAAATACTGTATTTCCTTTTTTTTCAAAGTGTCATTCCAGTCCTCAACGGTCCTCAGACTTTGTCCAATGTTCACAAAGTAGTTGTTGAAGCTTTCAAGTACTTTGTTCAGTTTTTTTTACAGATCCTTCTGAGAAGTATTTAGGATAATCCTTCCGAGCACCATTTTTAATAATGCCCCCATTTCGCTCTCCTATTGTTTTTGTTCCGGTCTAACAATTGACTCTCATTATTTCCTAAATGTTCATAGTATGCCAGTTAGCCTGTTCTTAAATGTTTTGTACTTATTTTCTGCCTTTCTAGGTCTTTGTGTTATAAAGGTTCGATTTTAGCTGTAATACACTTTTCCAATGAAAATATCAAACAAACAAGAAGTCTGGAGCTAAAGTCATGGAGAAGTTTCTAGATGTGACCAATCCAAGTCCAAGACTAGATGTGACCAATCTAAGTCTAAGACTAGATGTGACCAATCCAAGTCTAAGACTAGATGTGACCAATCCAAGTCAAAGACTAGATGTGACCAATCTAAGTCAAAGACTAGATGTGACCAATCCAAGTCTAAGACTAGATGTGACCAATCTTAGTCTAAGACTAGATGTGACCAATCTAAGTCTAAGACAAGATGTGACCAATCCAAGTCTAAGACAAGATGTGACCAATCCAAGTCTAAGACTAGATGTGACCAATCCAAGTCTAAGACTAGATGTGACCAATCCACGTCTAAGGGTAGATGTGACCAATCCAAGTCTAAGACTAGATGTGACCAATACAAGTCCAAGGCTTGATGTGACCAATCCAAGTCTAAGACTAAATGTGACCAATACAAGTCTAAGGCTAGATGTGACCAATACAGGTCTAAGACTAGATGTGACCAATCTAAGTCTATGAACAAGAACTAATGAGAGGATAAGAGGTGAAACGTCTTCCAAGACAAAGCAAACAGTCCAGTTGTGATTATTGAATGTCCTGAGAATTAATCAGCTATTAATTGTTCAAACAAACAGAAGAAGTCTGGAGCTAAAGTCATAGAGACGTTTCTTAAGGGCAAAAATGATGACTAAAATGGTGAAGCTGCATTTTCATTTGCACTTTAATTCTATTGACAGTGTAAAGTAGGTTTATATTATAATAATGTATTTAGAATGTATGTATTTTAGCACTACATAAATGTATGTAAATCTATTTTTTTAAATCAGTTTTTATGAGTTCTATCTTTTGCTGTGTATTTATTTGGTATTTATTTTTGTGATTAGCCTGACCTAAGCCTCCAGAATCTGTCTAATCTTCACAAAGTGCTTTCAACCACTTTGTTCATATTGTCATTTTCTACATTTCCGCCTGAGAAGTATTTAGGATAATCCTTCCGAGCACCATTTTTAATAATGCTATTTAGGATGCCCCATGTTGCTCTCATATAGTTTTTGTTCCGGTCAAATACTTGACTCTAATGCAATTTCCTATGTGTTCGTTCTATGCCAGTTAGCTTGTTCTTAAATGTTTTGTACTTGTTTTCTGCCTTTGTAGGTCTTGGTGTTACAAAGGTTCGATTTTAGCTTTAATGCACTTTTCCACAACTTGTGGCAGTAATGAAAATATCAAACAAACACAAGAAGTCTGGAGCTAAAGTCATAGAGAAGTTTTTAGATGTGACCAATCCAAGTCAGATGTGACCAATCCAAGTCTAAGACTAGATGTGAACAATGTAAGTCAAAGACGAGATGTGACCAATCTAAATCTAAGACTAGATCTGTCCAATCAAAGTCTATGACTAGATATGACCAATCCAACTCGAAGACTACATGTGACCAACCCAAGTCTCAAGACTACATTTGACCAATCCAAGTCTAAGACTAGATGTGACCAATCTAAGTCTATGAATAAGAACTGATGAGAGGTGAAACGTCTTCCAAGACAAAGCAAACAGTCCAGTTGTGATGATTGAATGTCCCGAGAATAAAATCAGCTATCAATTCTTCAAACAAACACAAGAAGTCTGGAGCTAAAGTCATAGAGAAGCTTTTCAGGGGTAAAAATTATGATTAAAGCGGTGAAGCTGTATTTTCATTTGCACTTTAACTCTATTGAAAGTTTAAAGTACATTTATATTATAATAATTTATTTAGGATGCATTTTTTTAGGACTACATAAATGTTTGTAAATCTATTTTTGTTATCAGTTTTTATGAGTTCTTTCTTTTGCTGTGTATTTAATTAGTATCTATTTTTGTGATCAGCCTGACCTAAGCCTCCAGAATCTGTCCAATGTTCACAAAGTACTTGTTGAAGCTTTCAACTACTATTGTCATTTTCTACATTTCCGTCTGAGAAGTATTTAGGATAATCCTTCCGAGCACCATTTTTAATAATGCCCCATGTTGCTCTCCTATTGTTTTTGTTCCAGTCTTAAAATTGACCCTAATATAATTTCTTAAGTGTTCATAGTATGCCAGTTAGCTTGTTCTTATATGTTTTGTACTTGTTTTCTGCCTTTATAGGTGTTTGTGTTATAAGTGTTCGATTTTAGCTGTAATACACTTTTTCACAACTTGTGGCAGTAATAAAAATATAAAACAAGCACAAGAAGTCTGGAGCTAAAGTCATAGAGAAGTTTCTAGATGTGACCAATCCAAGTCTAAGACTACATGTGACCAATCCAAGTCTAAGACTAAATGTGACCAATCCATGTGTAAGATTACATGTGACCAATCCAAGTTTAAGACTAGATGTGAGCAATCTAAGTCGAAGACAAGATGTGACCAATCTAAATCTAAGACTAGATCTGTCCAATCAAAGTCTATGACTAGATATGACCAATCCAAGTTGAAGACTACATGTGATCAACCCACGTCTCAAGACTACATTTGACCAATCCAAGTCCAAGACTAGATGTAACCAATCTAAGTCTATGAACAAATAGAATAGAATAGAATAGAAAGTACTTAATTGATCCCTGGGGGAAATTCAGCACCACAGTTCGCTCACAATAGACAATAATAATAATAAATAATATATAACATATATTATATATTTTATATATAATATATGAATAGTATAAATATATTCTACATTTAAGTGCAGTCAAGGAACATATACATTATACAGTCTGAGGGCTGTCGGTATGAAGGACCTCCTGTGTCGTTCCGTGTTGCATTCAGGGAGTCTGAGCCTTCCACTGAACGTGCTCATTCTCTCCGCAAGGTCCGAGTGTAGTGGGTGGGAGGTGTTGTCCATAATGGCTAGGAGTTTTGCTAGACTTCTCCTCTCTGACACCACCGCCTGAGAGTACAGCTCCACTCCAACCACGTTACTGGCCTTCTCTACCAACTTGTCCAGTCTGTTTGTGTCCCTCACTCTGAGCCCACTGCCCCAGCAAGCCACGGCGTACAAGAAGGCGCCCGCCACCACCGACTAGTAGAACATCTTTGTACAGACGTTGAAGGATCCTAGCCTCCTGAGGAAGTAGAGGCGGCTCTGTCCCTTCTTGTAGAGGGCCTCAGCGTGTTTGTACCCATTCAGCTTGTTGTCCATGTGTACTCCGAGGTATTTATAATCCTCAACCATGTCCACATCGGCACCCCTGATAGAAACAGGGGTCGCCGGAGTACTATAAGAATAAGAACTGATGAGAGGTGAAATGTCTTCCAAGACAAAGCAAACAGTCCAGTTGTGATGATTGAATGTCCTGAGAATAAAATCAGCTATCAATTCTTCAAACAAACACAAGAAGTCTGGAGCTAAAGTCATAGAGAAGCTTCTCAAGGGCAAAAATTATGATTAAAGTGGTGAAGCTGTATTTTCATTTGCACTTTAACTCTATTGACAGTTTAAAGTACATTTATATTATAATAATCTATTTAGAATGTATTAATTTTAGGACTACATAAATGTATGTAAATCTATTTTTTAATCAGCCTTTATGAGGGTTTTTTTTGTTTTGCGGTGTATCTAATAAGTATTTATTATTATGATCAGCCAGACCTAAGCCTTGATAACAATCTTTGGGATTAACACATGCTTTTATATAATTTGCCAAGTTTTATCCTGTTCAACTGTAAAAAATAAGAGGACTATTTCTGTCCACCTGTAGTGGAAAAGTTGGGTTCGAGGTCAAAAATTTAAGAACTCCTTTTTTAAACTAAACTGGTCCTAAATGTACCTTGTAATTGTGCAAAACTAAGATATTCAAGTAATACAGTCTAGCGAAACTAATAACTAACTGGCAACTAGCGCGCTAATCGCTAGCTATCTTGTATGCTAAGATGAACATAATAATATAACTATTCATTCACGTCCTTATAGTGGCCATGCCACTGCCATTTCTAAACTCCACAATCGTGTGATGGATCATAAATAATGTATTTTATGGAAAAATTGTATGGTTGTATAAAAAGTAGGGCTGTCAAACAGTTAAAATATTTAATGGCGATTAATCGCATTTCGTTCATAGTTACCTCAAAATTCATCGAGATTAATGACAGACAGGTGTAAATACTCTTCATTAATAAGTATTACCCTCGACCTGTGTTACTGTTCAAATTGTGTGTAATGTTACAGACAGGGGTCAAAAATATAAAATATACCAGTTGAATAAAACCTCAACCTTGTTTTTAATGAATACTTAGGCCTACTACGCTATTGTATTTTAATGTTGCTCATTACAGTGGTATTTGGATAACCAAGTGTCTTCTGAGGTGGTACTTGGTCAGAAAAGTTTGAGAACAACTGCCTTAGACAGATGATTTTCCAGTTTTTAAGACCATGACTGGACAGTTAGTCTGCTTTGATGACATTGTTTTTTAAATATTATGTTTTTTTCACAGGAAGTCCTGTGGGGATTATCAGGGTATCGGACTGTCTGATTGTGGCGGTCCGCTCTTTGTATGATCAGTGTCAGAGCTTGGTCTGCATTGCCGGCAGTAAGTCGGACACGTTTCCAGTGAGGGTTGGACTCCGCCAAGGCTGCCCTTTATCACCCATTCTGTTCATAACTTTTATGGACAGAATTTCTAGGAGCAGTCAGGGCGTTGAGGGGATCCGGTTTGGTGGCTGCAGGATTAGGTCTCTGCTTTTTGCAGATGATGTGGTCCTGATGGCTTCATCTGGCCAGGATCTTCAGCTCTCACTGGATCGGTTCGCAGCCGAGTGTGAAGCAACTGGGATGGGAATCATCACCTCCAAGTCCGAGTCCATGGTTCTCGTCCGGAAAAGGGTGGAGTGCCATATAGGGTTTGGGGAGAAGACCCTGCCCCAAGTAAAGGAGTTCAAGTAACTCGGAGTCTTGTTCACGAGTGAGGGAAGAGTGGATCGTGAGATCAACAGGCGGATCGGTGCGGCGTCTTCAGTAATGCGGACGCTGTATCAATCCGTTGTGCTGAAGAAGGAGCTGTGCCGGAAGGCAAAGCTCTTAATTTACCGGTCGATCTACGTTCCCATCCTCACCTATGGTCATGAGCTTTGGGTAATGACCGAAAGGACAAGATCACGGGTACAAGCGGCCGAAATGAGTTTCCTCGGCCGAGTGGCGGGTCTCCCTTAGAGATAGGGTGAGAAGCTCTCTCATCCAGGAGGAGCTCAAAGTAAAGCCGCTGCACCTCCACATGGAGAGGAGCCAGATGAGGTGGTTCGGGGATCTGGTCAGGATGGCACCCGAGCGCCTCCTTAGGAAGATGTTTAGGGCCCGTCCGACCAGCAGGATGCCACGGGGAAAACCCAGGACACGTTGGGAAGACTATCTCTCCGGGCTGGCCTGGGAACGCCTCTGGATCCCCCGGGAGGAGCTGGACGAAGTGGCTGGGGAGAGGGAAGTCTGGGCTTCCCTGCTTAGGCTCCTTCCTCCGCGACCAGACCTCGAATAGGCGGAAGAAGATGGATGGATGGATGTTTTTTCCAAGAAAATTACATTTCCTGTTATCAGTGTGTTGGTGTATTTCCAGAATAATTTGAATTCCTGCTGTAGGAGCACTTGCATTCAGAGGAGAGGAACTACTCCTCCGTGTTTAGGTAGCAGTTTCACGCAATAATAACACAAAATACGGATTGTTACAGTCATGCTTTGATTGTAAAATACAGTTGTGATCAAAATTATTCAACCCACACACAATTTTGGTGTTTTAGCAAGTTGGACATTTATTCCGTATTTTGTTTGTAGTCATATCAAATAAAGATGTGTCAAATAGACAAATGCAACCTAAATTGTAACACTGTCCATCCATCCATTTTCTACCGCTTATTCCCTTTCGGGGTCGCGGGGGGCGCTGGCGCCTATCTCAGCTACAATCGGGCGGAAGGCAGGGTACACCCTGGACAAGTCGCCACCTCATCGCAGGGCCAACACAGATAGACAGACAACATTCACACTCACATTCACACACTAGGGCCAATTTAGTGTTGCCAATTAACCTATCCCCAGGTGCATGTCTTTGGAAGTGGGAGGAAGCCGGAGTACCCGGAGGGAACCCACGCATTCACGGGGAGAACATGCAAACTCCACACAGAAAGATCCAGAGCCTGGATTTGAACCCAGGACTGCAGGACCTTCGTATTGTGAGGCAGACGCACTAACCCCTCTGCCACCGTGAAGCACTGTATTTTACAAAATACCAAAAAAGGACATTTTTCTTAATATCTCATTGACAAAATGATTCAACCCCCTAGTTGCATGCATCTTTAGTACTTAGTAGAACACCCTTTGGCAGTAATGACATCCTTCAAACGTGATACATAACCGGACACAAGCTTCTTGCAACCATCTACAGGTATTTTAGCCCATTCCTCTTGGGCAAAGGCCTCCAGGTCATTCATATTCTTGGGCTTGCGTGCTGCAACTGCCTTCTTCAAGTCCCACCACAGCTTTTCTATAGGATTTAGGTCTGGCGACTGTGAAGGCCACTCCAGAGTCTTCCAGCCCTTCTTCTGCAACCACTCTGATGTTGATTTGGAGGTATGCTTGGGATCGTTGTCCTGTTGGAAGGTCCAACGTCTCCCAAGCCTCAGCTTCGTCACTGACTTCATGACATTTGCAGCTAATATATCCTGGTAGGGGGCTTCACGGTGGCAGAGGGGTTAGTGCGTCTGCCTCACAATACAAAGTTCCTGCAGTCCTGGGTTCAAATCCAGGCTCGGGATCTTTCTGTGTGGAGTTTGCATGTTCTCCCAGTGAATGCGTGGATTCCCTCCGGGTACTCCTGCTTCCTCCCACTTCCAAAGACATGCACCTGGGGATAGGTTGATTGGCAACACTAAATTGGCCCTAGTGTGTGAATGTGAGTGTGAATGTTGTCTGTCTATCTGTGTTGGCCCTGCGATGAGGTGGCGACTTGTCCAGGGTGTACCCCGCCTTCCGCCCAATTGTAGCTGAGATAGGCACCAGCGCCCCCCGCGACCCCAAAAGGGAATGAGCGGTAGAAAATGGATGGATGGATATCCTGGTAGGAAATAGAATTCATAATGCCTTGAACGCGCTGGAGATTCCCAGTACCTGAGGCAGAGAAACAGCCCCAGGGGATGATTGACCGCCCACCATGCTTAACAGTAGGAAAGGTGTTCTTTTCTTTGTAAGCTTCATTTTTTCTCCTTCATCTCGTAGAACGCGCCTTATTGTCTGGGACGAAACCTGCGTTCCCCCCTCTTTCTACCACGCCCAGGCAGTGTTTCCACTGTGCCTTTAGCTTTAAACTTGCAAATTATGCTCCCAACTGTTGTCTCTTGGAATGTGTAATGTCTTTGCTATTTTCTTATATCCATATCCTTTCTTATGAAGAGAAATTACCTCCTCTCTTGACTTCTTTGACCACTCCCTGGACTTCACCATGTTGCAAATACACCATTGACCATCTACAAGAAGCTGAGCGTCACAGTCTTTTTCAATCAGTTTAATTGTTGCTCATTATGGTTCTAATCACATCTACAGGTGTTTTCAACAACTGATTGAAAATACCTTGTCCAAATTCTGTTCTTAAGAGTTATGATCTTCAAGGGGTTGAATAATTTTGTCAATGAGATATTAAGAGAAATGACACTGGTATGTTACAAAATATAATGTAATTCAAGTTGCATTTGTCTATTTAATGGATCTTTATTTGATATGACTATAAACAAAATACAGAATACATGTCCTACTTGCTAAAGAATGTTACGTGTTGTACAAGTTATTGGTATTCAGATTCCGCATGACAATGTTTTAACCTTCTATGTTTACTAATAAAGTGTAATATTCAGCAATCTGTAATTGAAGATGTTATAAAAGAACATAAATATTATTTCGGTCCCCTATATACTTCAATCGATATACTCTCATCCATTTAGGTAGAAATGTCACAGATTGCATGACAAAATGATCGTAATGTAAGACATTTTTCATTGTGTTATGCAGTTAGACTAGATATGATTTGTAGCACTGGAAGTGTGTGGTTGGTTTGAGAAGAGTTGTCTTGACATGTTTTGACGACCACGTGATCAGAATCGGGTTTGAATCGAGAATCGGGTTAAATCTAGAATTGGATGAAATCGTTAGATGCCCAAATCTTCCCAAACCGAGCAAAAACTGTAATTTACCTTCAAATTAACAAAGATATTACTACAAAGCGAGTAAAAGTAAGAATGTATGTACTTGTTGACGACTGTTTATACAGCCGGAGTCAACGGGAATATTCCGAGTGCAGGAATGTGGTTGCCTTTTAAGAAGGTGGAAATCTCCTTTAGGGTCCCTCTTATCTTAGATACGCTGGAATTTACGATCGCTATTGTTGTTGCTGTTTTTTCATCACACACATGATTTACTTTGGGCTCAACAGAACTCATTAGATTCAATTCAAGTTTGGGATTAAATTAAATTTAAATATGAAAGTTTGCTTTGGTTTAAAGATCCCATATTCAACTATTTTTCTAACTATTTCAAAGGTTGTAGGACAGTATAATTAATTTTTTTTGACCTCGGGGCCTAGCTTTTCCACTACAAGGGGCCCACTCAAATAGATACACTGAAATAGTAATCTTCCTCTTGATTTTTAATCATATTCAATAATTATATCTGACCTACTTACCAAGTAGTTTTTTTAATCAAGGCTTAGGTCAGGCTGATTACAAAAATAAATAATCAAATATACTGCAAAAGAAAGGACTCATAAAAACGGATGAAAAATACATTTGCATACATTTGGGGCGGTATAGCTCGGTTGGTCGAGTGGCCGTGCCTGCAACTTGAGGGTTCCAGGTTCGATCCCCGCTTCTGCCATCCTAGTCACTGCCGTTGTGTCCTTGGGCAAGACATTTTAACCACCTGCTCCCAGTGTCACCCACTGGTTTAAAAAAAAATGTAACTTAGATAATGGGTTTCACTATGTAAAGCGCTTTGAGTCACTAGAGAAAAGCGTTATATACTTTACTACATTTACACAGTGCTAAAATAAATACATTCCAACTAAATTAATGAATAATAATAATATGTTTCTTATCGAGACGATTAAAAGAATTAAGGTGCAAATGAAAAAACATTCACCACTTTAGTCGTAATGTTTGCACTTAAAAAACTTCTCCATGACTTTAGCCCCGAACTTCTTCTGTTTGTTAGGTATTGCCATTACTGCCACAAGTGGTGGAAAAGTGTATTACAACTGTTTACAGCTAAAATCGAACATTTATAACACAAAAGATCTACAGAGGCAGAAAACAAGTACAAAAACAGCAAGCTAACTGGCATTCTACGAACACGTAGGAAATAATAATAGAGTCAATTATTAGACCGGAACAAAAAAAATATGAGAGCAACATGGAGCATCCTACATAGCATTATTAAAAATGGTGCTCGGAAGGATTATCCTAAATAGTTCTCAGACAGAAATGTAGAAAATGACAATATGAACTAAGTAGTTGAAAGCTTCAACAAGTACTCTGTGAACTGCTGGTGTTAGTATTATGCTCTGGGCCTGTTTTGCTGTCAATGGAACTGGTGCTTTACAGAGAGTAAATGGGTCAATGAAAAAGGAGGATCACCTCCAAATTCTTCAGGACAAGCTAAAATCATCAGCCCGGAGGTTGGGTCTACGGCGCGGTTGGGTGTTCCAACAGGACAATGACCCCAAACACACGTCAAAAGTGGTAAAGGAATGGCTAAATCAGGCTAGAATGAAGGTCTTAAAATGGCCTTCCCAAAGTCTTGACTTAAAGGTGTGGACAATACTGAAGAAACAAGTTCATGTCAGAAAAACAACACATTTAGCTGAACTGCACCAATTTTGTCAAGTGGAATGGTCAAAAATTCAAGCAGAAGCTTGTGGATGGATGAACTAAACTCTGCTCATCATGGCGTCTGTCACCAGAGAGATCATGTGTCTGAGGGTCTTGATGAGCATGAGAACAAAGGAGTCATAATTCTACAGTGAAGACAGAAGATAAATGTCAGGAGCCTCGTGTCAAAGGCATGACTGTCCTTCAATGACTGTCATTGGCTTTGACAGCCGGATTGTTTGTTTGCATCTCAACAGTTGTTTTTCTCACTACCATAGGGCGAAACCATCCTTGCCCAGGAACACCCTCCTGGTTCGGAGTATAAATATTTGGGGTTTTGGCACCAACCCTTGGACTACAGCTGACCAATCTACTCAGTGTCCTAGTGGTTTGAGTGTCCGCCCTGAGATCGGCACGTTGTGAGTTCAAACCCTGGCCGAGTCATACCAAAGACTATAAAAAAGGAAGCCATTACCTCCCTGCTTGGCACTCAGCATCAAGGGTTGGCGAAATAAGGCTCGAATGAAAAATTTTAGAATGGCCTTCCCAAAGTCCTGACTTAAACGTGTGGACAATGCTGAAGAAACAAGTCCATGTCAGAAAACCAACAAATGTAGCTGACCTGCACCAAGTTTGTCTAGAGTAGTGGTCAAAAATTCAACCAGAAGCTTGTGAATAGCTACCAAAAGCTCCTTATTACAGGTAAAATTGCCAAGGGACACGTAAGCAAATATTAACATTGCTGTATGTATACTTTTGACCAAGAAGATTTGCTCACATTTTCAGTAGACCCATAATAAATTCATAAAAGACCAAAACTTCAAGAATGTATTTGGTGACCAACAAGTATGTGCTCCAATCACTCTATCACAAAAAAAAAAAGAGTTGTAGAAATGATTGGAAACTCAGGAAAGCCATGACATCATGTTCTTTACAAGTGTATGTAAACCTTTGATCGCTAATGTATATGTAAATAATGCATACACATATACATATATATGTATATATATTTATATATACATACATACATATGTATATATACATACATACATATATACTTGTATATATACATATATATATATGTATATATATTCATACATATATATATGTGTATAAATATATATATGTATGGATATATATACACATATATATTAGGGGTGTGGGAAAAAATCAATTCCAATTTGAATCGCGATTCTCACGTTGTGCGATTCAGAATCGATTCTCATTTTTGAAAAAAATGAGAAACAAAAAAACAAAGGTTTTTTTTTGTTTGTTTTTTATCAATCCAACAAAACAATACACAGCAATACCATAACAATGCAATCCAATTCCAAAACCAAACCAGACCCAGCAACACTCAGAACTACAATAAACAGAGCAATTGAGGAGACACAAACACGACACAGAACAACCAAAAGTAGTGAAACAAAAATGATTATCAACAACAGTATCAATATTAGTTATCATTTCAGCATAGCAGTGATTAAAAATCCCTCATTGACATTATCATTAGACATTTATAAAAATTAAAAAAACTAACAATAGTGTCACAGTGGCTTACACTTGCTTCGCATCTCATATGCTTGACAACACACGTGTCCAATATTTACACAAAGATAAAATAAATTATATTTTTGGTTCATTAAATAGTTAAAAAACATTTACATTATTGCAATCAGTTGATAAAACATAGTCATTTACATTTATAAAAGCTTTTTACAAAAATCTACTACTGTGCTTCCATGTCAGCAGACTGGGGTAGGTCCTGCTGAAATCCTATGTATTGAATGAATACAGAATCCTTTTAAATCGGTGAAAAATCGTTTTTGAATCAAGAATCGTGTTTAATTGAAAAAAAAAAAAAAGATTTTAAATCGAATCGTGACCCCAAGAATCGATATTGAATCAAAAGATTTGCAGCCCTAATATATATGTATGTATATATATATATACATATATACACATATGTATACGTATATATATATATATATACATATATATATATATATATATATATATGTATATATATATATATACATACATACATTTGTATGTATATATATACATATATGTATATATACATATGTATTAACTACATACATATACATACATACATACATACACAAAGACATGCACCTGGGGATAGGTTGATTGGCAACACTAAATTGGCCCTAGTGTGTGAATGTGAGTGTGAATGTTGTCTGTTGGTCCTGCGATGAGGTGGCGACTTGTACCCCGCCTTCCGCCCGATTGTAGCTGAGGTAGGCACCAGCGCCCCCCGCAACCCCAAAAGGGAATAAGCGGTAGAAAATGGATGGATATATATATATATATATATATATATATATATATATATATATATATATATATATATATATATATATATATATATATATAATATATATATATATATACACTATAGGCGCCAGCGCCCCCCGCAACCCCTAAAGGGAATAAGCGGTAGAAAATGGATGGATGAATATATATACACTGTATATGCCATAGAGGTTGGGTGCGACGTGAGCTGGGCGGCAGCCGAAGGCAGGGCACTTGGCGGTCCTCGGCCACAGAAGTTACCTCTTGGGACGTGGAACGTCACCTCACTGGGAGGCTGGGAGGGAAGGAGCCTGAGCTAGTACGTGAGGTGGAGAAGTTCTGGGTGGATATAGTCGGACTCACTTCGACGCACAGCAAAGGGTCTGGAACCACTTCTCTCGAGAGGGACTGGACTCTCTTCCACTCTGGTGTTGCCTGCAGTGAGAGG
The DNA here is from genome assembly GCF_033978795.1 of Nerophis ophidion. Lineage (NCBI taxonomy): Eukaryota > Metazoa > Chordata > Actinopteri > Syngnathiformes > Syngnathidae > Nerophis > Nerophis ophidion. The sequence goes on along the minus strand of NC_084620.1, from coordinate 49,477,388 downwards.
CGACGGGCTGGGGTGGCAATTCTTCATGCCCCCGGGTCAAAGCCTGCACGTTGGAGTTCAACCCAGTGAACGAGAGGGTAGCCTCCCTCCGCCTTCGGGTGGCGGAGGGACTGCTGTGACCAGTTCAGAATACCCACCCTTTTTGGATACACTTGAGGGAGTACTGGAAAGTGCTCCCCGGGGTGATTCCCTTGTCCTACTGGGGGACTTCAACGCTCATGTTGGCAACGACAGTGAAACCTGGAGAGGCGCGATGGGGGAGAATAGCCACCGGGATCTGAACCCGAGTGGTGTTTTGTTATTGGACTTTTGTGCTCGTCACAGATTGTCCATAACAAACACCATGTTCAAACATAAGGGTGTCCATATGTGCACTTGGCACCAGGTCACCCTAGGCCGCAGTTCCATGATCGACTTTGTAGTTGTGTCGTCGGATTTGCGGCCTCATGTTTTGGACACTCGGGTGAAGAGAGGGGCGGAGCTTTCTACCGATCACCACCTGGTGGTGAGTTGGCTACGATGGTGGGGAAGGATGCCGGACAGACCTGGCAGGCCCAAACGCATTGTGAGGGTCTGCTGGGAACGTCTGGCAGAGTCTCCTGTCAGAGAGGGTTTCCATTCCCACCTCGGGAAGAACTTTGAACATGTCACGATGGAGGTGCTGCATATCCGAGTGGACCATGTTCCGCACATCTATTGTCTAGGCGGCTGATTGGAGCTGTGGCCGCAAGGCAGTTGGTGCCTGTCGCGGCGGTAATCCTAGAACCTGTTGGTGGACACCAGGGGTGAGGGATGCTGTCAAGCTGAAGAAGTAGTCCTGACGGGTTCTTTTGGCTCATAGGACTCCGGAGGCAGCGGACAGGTACCGACAGGCCAAGCGGTGTGCGGCTTCAGCGGTCGCGGAGCCAAAAACTCGGACATGGGATGAGTTCGGGGAAGCCATGAAAAATAACTTCCGGACGGCTTTGAAGCAATTCTGGACCACCATCCGTCGCTTCAGGAAGGGGAAGCAGTGCACTGTCAACACCGTGTATGGTCGGGATGGTGTTCTGCTGACCTCGACTGCGAATATTGTGGATCAGTGGAGGGAATACTTCGAAGACCTCCTCAATCCCACCAACAAGTCTTCCTAAGAGGAAGCAGTGCCTGGGGAATCTGTGGTGGGCACTCCTATTTCTGGGGCTGAGGTTGCTGAGGTAGTTAAAAATCTCATCGGTAGATGAGATACGACCGGAGTTCCTTAAGGCTCTGGATTCTGTGGGGCAGTCTTGGTTGACAAGACTCTGCAGCATCGCGTGGACATCGGGGGCGGTACCTCTGGATTGGCAGACCGGGGTGGTGGTTCCTCTCTTTAAGAAGGGGAACCGGAGGGTGTGTTCCACCTATCGTGGGATCACACTCCTCAGCCTTCCCGGTAAGGTCTGTTCAGGTGTAGTGGAGAGGAGGCTACGCCGGATAGTCGAACCTCGGATTCAGGAGGAACAGTGAGGTTTTCGTCCTTGTCATGGAACTGTGGACCAGCTCTATACTCTCGGCAGGGTCCTTGAGGGTGCATGGGAGTTTGCCCAACCAGTTTACATGTGCCTTGTGGACTTGGAGAAAGCATTCGACCGTGTCCCTCGGGAAGTCCTGTGGGGAGTGCTCGGAAAGTATGGGGTATCGGACTGTCTGATAGTGGCGATCTGCTCCCTGTACGATCAGTGTCAGAGCTTTGTCCGTATTGCCGGCAGTAAGTCGGACACGTTTCCAGTGAGGGTTGGACTCCGCTAAGGCTGCCCTATGTCACCGACTCTGTTCATAACTTTTATGGACAGAGTTTCTAGGGGTAGTCAGGGCGTTGAGGAGGCTGCAGGATTAGGTCTCTGCTTTTTGTTGATGATGTGGTCCTGATGGCTTCATCTGGCCAGGATCTCCAGCTCTCACTGGATGTGTTCGCAGCCAACAGTGAAGCGACTGGGATGAGAATCAGCACTTCCAAGTCCGAGTCCATGGTTCTCGCCCGGAAAAGGGTGGAGTGCCATCTCCGGATTGGGGAGGAGACCCTGCCCCAAGTAGAGGAGTTCAAGTACCTGGGAATCTTGTTCACGAGTGAGGGAAGAGTGGATGATGGGATCTACAGGCGGATCAGTGCGGCGTCTTGAGTAATGCGGACGCGGTATCGATCCGTTGTGGTGAAGAAGGAGCTGAGCCGAAAGGCAAAGCTCTCAAATTACCGGTCGATCTACGTTCCCATCCTCCTCTATGGTCATGATCTTTGGGTTAGGACCGAAAGGACAAGATCACGGATACAAGCGGCCGAAATGGGTTTCTCCCTTAAAGATAGGGTGAGAAGCTCTGCCATCCGGGAGGGCTCAAAGTAAAGCTGCTGCTCCTCCACATCGAGAGGAGCCAGATGAAGTTGTTCAGGCATCTGGTCAGGATGCCACCCGAACGTCTCCCTAGGGAGGTGTTTAGGGCACGTCCAACCGGTAGGAGGCCACGGGGAAGACCCATGACACAGTGGGAAGACTATGTCTGCCGGCTGGCCTGGGAACGCCTCGGGATCCCCCGGGAAGAGCTAGACGAAGTGGCTGGGGAGAGGGAAGTCTGGGCTTCCCTGCTTAGGCTGCTGCCCCCGCGACCCGACCTCGGATAAGCGGAAGAAGATGATTGGATGTATTCCGTTTATATTTACGTCTAACACAATTTCCCAACTCATATGGAAACGGGGTATGTATGTGTATATATATATATATATATATATATACTGTAAAGAGGTGGCAACTTGTCCAGGGTGTACTCCGCCTGATTGTAGCTGAGATAGGCACCAGTGTCCCCCACGACTCCAAAGGGAATAAGCGGTAGAAATGGATATGAATGTATGTGTATATATATATATATATATATATATATATATATATATATATATATATATATATATATATATATATATATATATATATATGTGTGTGTGTGTGTGGGTTTCCTACTGGGCCCCCCAGAACCTTGAAGTCTTCATTATGAGCCTGTCCAAGCCATGACAATCAGAGCTGATAACCTTGTGGTGTGGCCCCCATGCCACAATACAGTGGGGCCTCAACATCATTTCCCAATTCTTCCGCTTCACCTATTAATTTGTCGATCTCCTTGCATAAGCTATTACGCAATGTGTTTTCCTCGGCACTAATGGGTCCCGGGCCCGGTCTCGTCGGCGGCCCCCCGCTCCTCTCCCACACCCAACCAGGCCAACGGTCACCCGGTTTGGAAGGACCACCGTCGGGGAAAGCTGTTTGTCAGTTAATGCGCAGCTTGAGTCGGCTTTGGGACTGTTTGCTTTGTTCTTTGGGCAAAAAAACAGGCCGAGGAAGCGGGAATCACACACATCTGCTCTCTCCAGTTCACCCCCCGGTGCTGCTTTTATGCTTAGAAGTGAAATAGACAAATAGCATCTTGCCAACAGCATATTAAGGGTCTGATCTACTAAGTTCCAAATATCGGGCGCCAAACAGCGTGTGCAAACCATGAAACAGTGAGTGGGCGTGCTGCGTGTGATTTAGGGTTACACAAAAAAAATCAATACACATCCAAATCGTTATTCTTATTTTTCTCAGTTCTGAATCGATTCATAATACTTATTGGAATATTCATGGAGTGCTGCTCTTGTGAAATTAGTTTTTGAGATGCTCAGCAATTACCCGAATAAAAGTGGTTTCAAGACCCCTTCAAAGATGTGTTATTCAATGAAACAAAACAAAAAATCCCAGGAACACCATACCTACCGTCAAGCATGGTGGTGGTAGTATTATGCTCTTGGCCGGTTTTGCTGCCAATGGAACTGGTGCTTTACACAGAGTATATAGGACAATGAAAAGGGAGGATTACCTCCAAATTCTTCAGGACAAGCTAAAATCATCAGCCCAGAGGTTGGGTCTTGGGCGCCGTTGGGTGTTCCAACAGGACAATGACCCCAAACACACGTCAAAAGTGGTAAAAGAATGGCTAAATCAGGCTAGAATTAAGGTTTTAGAATGGTCTTCCAACAGTCTTGAACTCAGGTCCAAAGTCCTGACTTAAACATGTGGATAATGCTGAGGAAACAAGTCCATGTCAGAAAACCAACATGTTTACATGAACTGCAACAATTTTGTTGAGAGGAGAGGTCAAAATTTTAAGCAGAAGATTGCCAGAAACTTGTGGATGGCTACCAAAAGCGCCTTATTGCAATGAAACTTGCCAAAGGACATGGAACCAAATATTGCTGCATGTGCTCCAATCACTATCACTAAAAAATAAGAGTTGTAGAAATTATTGGAAACTCAAGACAGCCATGACGTTATGTTCTTTACAAGTGTGTGGTTATTATATATATATATTATTATATATATATATATATATATATATATATATATATATATATATACACACACATATATATATATATATATATATATATATATATATATGCACATAAATATATGTATACACATATACATACACACACACGAAACGATTCTGTACTCATTCAATACCTAGGATTTCAGCAGGATCTACCCCCGTCTGCTGACATGCTAGCAGAGTAGTACATTTAAAAAAAAAAAAGATTTTATAATTGTAAAGGACAATGTTTTATCAACTGATTGCAATAATGTTAATGTGTTTTAACTATTAAACGAACCAAAAATATGACTTATTTTATCTTTGTGAAAACATTGGACACAGTGTGTTGTCAAGCTTATGAGATGCGATGCAAGTGTAAGCCACTGTGACACTATTGTTCTTTTTTTTTTAATTTTTATAAATGTCTAATGATAATGTCAATGAGGGATCTTTCATCACTAATATTGATACTGTTGTTGATAATATTCATTTTTGTTTTACTACATTTGGATTGTTCTGTGTCGTGTTTGTGTCTCCTCTCAATTGCTCTGTTTATTGCAGTTCTGAGTGTTGCTGGGTCAGGTTTGGTTTTGGAATTGGATTGCATTGTTATGGTATTGCTGTGTATTGTTTTGTTGGATTGATAAAAAAAATAAAAAAATAATAAAAATAAAAAAATCGATTTTTAAAAAATGAGTCGATTCTGAATCGCAAAACGTATTCGAATCGATTCATATTCAAATCGATTTTTTCCCACACCCCAAATATATATATATATATGCGTGTGTATACATATATTCATATATATATATATATATATATATATATATATATATATATATATATATATATATATATATATACACAAATGTGTGGCGCATTATGGAGCGTAAAATATCAGAAGGGAGACTGTTGAACAACTTCAACTGCACATCAAGCAAGAATGGGAAAGAATTCCACTCCAAAAATGTGTCTCCTCAGTTCCCAAACCTTCACTGGGTGTTGTTAAAAGGAAAGGCCATGTAACATAGGGGTAAAAATAGTTTTGCAATGTATTGCTGCCATTAAATTGTAAGTTCATGATTATTTGCCAAACAAAAAAAAGACGTTTCTCAGTGTGAACATGAAATATCTTGTCTCTGTAGTCTATTCAATTGAATATAAGTTGCAAAGGATTTGTAAATCATTGAATTGTGTTTTTATTTATCATTTACACAACGTGACAACTTCACTGCTTTTTCGGGTTTGTAGAACAAGGACAATAAGGTATTGGCTGCAACAAGATGGCTGCAGTCAAGGCCACCCTGGGAGTGCCAACCTGCAGCACAGCTGACACGTCATGTCAATCAAACCTAAACTGGTGACACTGTGGGGTCAGTACGGCTCTTGGCTTAACCTTAAAGAGGCACTGCAGTTTTTTTTAAACATTGTCTCTCATTCACAATCATTATGTAACACAAGGACACATGTTTTTCTTTTTTTTTAATGCATTCTAACTCGTAAACAAATGCTAGCAAAAGTCAGCCCATAAAGCCTTAAAAGCAAAACATCTGAAAACCATCAACAGTACTCCAAGTGTGAGCAATATTGTTATTAGATAGATAGATAGATAGATAGATAGATAGATAGATAGATAGATAGATAGATAGATAGATAGATAGATAGATAGATAGATAGTACTTTATTGATTCCTTCAGGAAAATTAAAATTCCAGCAGCAGTGTACAGAGTTGAGATCAATTAAAAAAAAAAAAAAAAGTAAAAAGTAAATAATGGGGGTTTAAAAGGAAACAAAATAGAAAAATATTACAAAAAGAATAAAAACAATGGGAATAACAATATAACAGTAAAATAAGAATATAACAAGACAAAGTAGGCAGTAGTGACCATGTTATGAAAACGTATTGCACTGTTATTGTTTTGCATCCCCTGTCATCCTAATACCCCCCGTACCCCGCCCCAGCGAGGAGTTGTACAGTCTAATGGCGTGTGGGACAAAGGAGTTCTTGAGTCTATTAGTCCTGCACTTGGGATGAAGCAGTCTAGCACTGAACAGGCTCCTCTGGCTACTGATAACGCTATGCAGAGGGTGACTGGCATCATCCAGGATGCTCACTAGTTTGTCCACAGTCCTCTTTGCCACCGTCACCAGTGATTCCAGTTTCATTCCGATTGTAGAACCGGCCCGCCTGATCAGTTTCTCAAGTCTGGAGCTGTCCTTCTTAGATGTACTGCCCCCCAGCACACTAAATGTAGAACAGAACACTGGCAACCAAAGACTGGTAGTACATCCACAGGAGTTTTCTACAAATGTTGAAGGAGTGCAGTTTCCTGAGGAAGTACAGCCTGCTCTGTCCTTTCTTGTACTGGTGGTCCGTGTTAACAGTCCAGTCCAGCTTATTGTCCACCCAAACCCCGAGGTACTTGAATGAGTCCACGGTCTGTACCTCAACTCCCTCGATCACAATAGGTTGTGACCGTGGACTCGACCTCCGAAAGTCAATGACCAGCTCCTTGGTCTTTGACGGATTGAGCTGCAAGACGTTCGTGTGGCACCAGACAACAAAGTCCCTCACCAGGTTCCGAAACTCCTCCTCTCTGCCGTCCCTGATGCACCCGACGATGGCTGTGTCATCCGCGTACTTCTGGATGTGACACAGCTCTGAGTTGTAGCAGAAGTCAGCGGTGTACAGGGTGAAGAGAAGGGCCAGCACCGTTCCCTGCGGTGCTCCGGTGCTGCTGATCACAGTGTCAGACGTGATGTCCTTCAGTCTGACGTACTGTGGCCTGTCGGTGAGGTAGTTCGAAATCCAGGCAACCAGGCAGGGGTCCACTTGCATTTGGTAGCGCTTGTCCTGAAGGAGGCGGGGCTGGATGGTATTAAAGGCACTCGAGAAGTCCAGGAACAGGATCCTCACAGTGCCATTTCCCTTATCCAGGTGTGAGTGGGCTCGATGCAGCAGGTAAAGGATAGAATCCTCCACACCAACGCCTTCCTGGTACGCAAACTGCAGGCTGTCCTGGGCATGTTGCACCTGTGGTCTGAGGAGGCTGAGAAATAGCCGCTCCAATGTCTTCATTAGATGAGAGGTGAGCGCCACTGGTCTGTAGTCGTTCAGCTCACTGGGGCAGTTCTTTTTGGGAAATGGAACGATGATTATAAGCGCTAACGCAGAGGAACTACTTTTAGTGGTGCCGTGATCACAGAGAGCTGACTAGCTTATGCTGCTATGTTGAAATATTGAGCCGCTGCGTCGCCTTTGAGTTGATGAAAGTTAATTCTAGATTATAAATCATGCCCTTCACCTGCATAGTAGAAGGTTGTGGACATGAACCTATACGTTTGCGGCACCTTTATTAACCCTCCGTGTGTCATGTTCAGTCTGGCTATGTTCTGTTTGGTTTTTGCACTCTGTCAGTTCCTGTTTATTCACTCCCTGTTTTGTCACCATGACTACCAATCAGTTCACATGTCCTCACGACTGACGCACCTGATTCATTTGAACTCACGCACCTGTTTTTAATCACCACATCACTATTTAAGCCTGTCATCTTCTGTTGGTCGGCCTGGCAACATCACACTCCTGACACTTCTGATTGCTCACTTCTTGCCATAGTTTCATGCTTTTCACATCACAATAAGTGTACCGTATTTTTCTGACTATAAGTCAAAGTATTCTCCACAGTCCAACGGGTGGTGAGACCCGGCCAAACCAAAAAAAATAAAAAATGTATAATTTGGCCAAGTTTCACCCCCGGCCAAACTACAAAACAAACTGCGGCTTATAGTCCGAAAAATACGGTAGTTTTGTTTCATGTCCTTATTCTGTTTATGTGTTAGTTGTGTTCCTGTGTTAAGTTCGTTCCCCGCCTTGTGCGCGCCCTTTGTTTTTGTAATACTTTTAAGTGTTATAATTAAATTATGTTCCTACCTTTTATCGTTGTCCGGAAAAGTCCGTTTGCATCCTGGGAGAACAAACCTCGCCGCAAGTTGCGACCCCCCGTCATGACACCGTGAGGATTATGATGAATTCTTCGTATAAACTGAAAGACATAAACATCCAATCAGTCTTGATCCCGGTGAGAGCAGACATTGTACAGTAAGTGATTGTTTTATTATGTTTGTGTATCTTGTTTAGCATGTAGCAATACATGCTTGGTTGTGGTTTGAAGTCATCGCCACGACGACTTTTTACTGTCAACTGAGTTTCGTTTTTTTAATGATTTCTGCTGGTGGTGTGCGCCTCCGGATTTTTTCAACGCAAAAAAATGTACCTTGGCTCAAAAAAAGGTTGAAAAACACGGTCTTAAGGAATTGATTTGTGATTTCCAAAAAGCGCCTTTACTGTACATGTTGGCGGTATAGCTCTGTTGGATGAGTGGCCGTGCCAGCAACTTGAGGGTTCCAGGTTCGAACACCGTTTCCACCATCCAAGTCACTGCCGTTGTGTCCTTGGGCAAGACACTTTACCCACCTGCTCCCAGTGCCACCCACACTGGTTTAAATGTAACTTAGATATTGGGTTTCACTATGTATAAGCGCTTTGAGTCACTAGAGAAAAGCGCTATATAATTAAATTAAACTCAATGTAGAAGGAGAAACACGGGCGTGTCTGGATGATTCGCCTCCAACTTTAAAGTTAAAGTTAAAGTACCAATGATTGTCACACACATACAAGATGTGGCAAAATAATTCTCTGCATTTGAGCCATCACCCTTTATCACCACCTGGGAGGTGAGGGGAGCAGTGGGCAGCAGCGGTGCCGCACCCGGGAATCATTTTACGGTGATTTAACCCCCAATAACCCCCAATTCCAACCCTTAATGCTGAGTGCCAAGCAGGGAGGTAACAAGTCCCATTTTTATAGTCTTTGGTATGACTCGGCTGGGATTTGAACTCACAACCTACCGATCTCAGGGCAGACACGCTAACTACTAAGCCACTGAGTATGTTGTTTGTTACGAAGCTGGCTGTGGCGCATTCTATCTGGCGTCACTTCCTCTCCGAACTCAGTTTGCTTAAACCAGGGGCGCTCACACTTTTTCTGCAGGCGAGCTACTTTTCAATTGACCAAGTCGAGGAGATCTAACTCATTCCTATTTATAATTTATATTTATTTATTTATGAAAGAGACATTTTTGTTAACAAGTTAATGGTGTTTAATGATAATACAAGCATGTTTAACACACATAGATTCCTTTCTTTCATGAAGACAAGAATATAAGTTGGTTTATTTGATTCTGATGACTTGCATTGATTGGAATTAGACAGTGGTGCTGATAACGTCCGCATTTTCAAATGGAGGAAAAAAAAAAGTCCTCCTTTCTGTCCAATACCACATGAAAGTGGTTGGATTTGGCATCTCATTTGTCCAACTTGCATACTCGTTTTTAAACACTTTGTTATGAGAGTAGCATATGTGTGTGGCCCTTTAATGCCTGGCAGCAGGTGAGTGACGTCAGTGAGTGTGCGGGTGGGCAAGCAAGTGAGAAAGCGGTCGCTGAGGGCGGGGGAGAAATACATTGGCATCAAACTCCGTAGCTTGCTAGCTTGTGCACGCTAGCTTTCTGAGACTCTTATTTTGTTAGCACAGGCAGGATGAAACAGGTCTTTTATGGTGAAGACAGGAACTGTGCAGTCGGTCTTTAGAGTTTTGACAGTAGGTACGGAGTCTCTAGAAATAAAATGTGTTTCTCTGCGTCCGCCCTGTTAGTGATTTTTTTTCTTAAATATGAGCTTGCAGCAGCCAGCGTCATCTCACAAGATCCTCGGGTGCCGAGAATGTCAAACAACTGACGAAAGTGAAGTCCTGGTATGATTGATGATTGCTCATTGTTATGTCTATTTTTTAATGCCTGGCTTGAGATCGACTGACACACCCTCCGAGATCGACCAGTCGATCGCGATCGACGTAATGCCCACCCCTGGCTTAAACGATCAATGAGTCCATACAAACCTAAGAGACGGAGATTCAAGAAATACATGGCTAACTTACCCGTGTAAAAATTTAGTCCAAGGAGGGAAACCTACACGATGGGTCATCTGGCAGTGGTTTGGCTTCAAGTGGGAATATGTGGAACAGTCAACCGTAATTTGTAAGGTGTGGGGCAAAAGCGTTGCTACAAAAAGTAGCATTCCTGCTAACATGTAGCATCATTTGAAAATTCACCTGCTAGAGAATGAAGAGTGATTACTCCGCATGTCAACATCTCCAATCGATGCCACACCATCAAAATGCCGAAGCAAACATTTCCAGATCAACACCATGGGTAAAAAACAGTCAACAACATAAGGAGATAATGTCCGCAGGAACCTACCACATAGAGAAGGACATACACTATTTGATTTCCTATTATGCAACTCATTTTTATTTGACACTTATTGAAATATCTTGTGGGCAGCACCGTGAAAGAGGGGTTAGGAAGGTCCTGAGTAGCCCGGGGTTCAATCCCGGGCTCGGGATCTTTCTGTGTGGAGTTAGCATGTTCTCCCCGTGAATGCGTGGGTTCCCTCCGGGTACTCCGGCTTCCTCCCACCTCTAAAGACATACACCTGGGGGAAGGTTGATTGGCAACACAAAATGGTCCCTAGTGTGTGAATGTGAAGGTTGTCTGTTTATCTGTGTTGGCCCTGCGATGAGGGGGCGACTTGTCCAGGGTGTACCCCGCCTTCCGCCCGATTGTAGCTGAGATAGGCGCCAGTACCCCCCGCTACCTCAAAAGGGAATAAGCGGTAGAAAATGGATGGATGCTGATATTATCGGCCAACAAATGCTTTAAAATGTAATATCGAAAATTATCCGTATCGGATCATTTCAAAAGTCAAATGTATAACGTTTTAAAACGCCGCTGTGTATACGGACGTAGGGAAAAGTACAGAGCGCCAATAAACGTTAAAGCCACTGCCTTTGCGTGCCGGCCCAATCACATAATATCTACGGCTTTTCACACACACAAATGAATGCCATGCATACTTGGCCAACAGCCATACAGGTCACACTGAGGGTGGCCGTATAAACAACTTTAACACTGTTACAAATATGCGCCACACTGTGAAGCCACACCAAACAAGAATGACAAACACATTTTGGGACAACATCCGCACCGTAACACAACATAAACACAACGGAACAAATACCCTGAACCCCTTGCAGCACTAACTCTTCCACCTCAATCTCCTCATGCTCTCTCAGGGAAAGCATGTCCCAAATTCCAAACTGCTGTTTTGAGGCATGTTTAAAACAAATAATGTACTTTTTGACTTCAATAATAAATATGGCAGAGCCATGTTGGCATTTTTTTCCATAACTTGAGGTGATTTATTTTAGAAAACCTTGCTACATTGTTTAATGCATCACAACAAAATGAGGCATAATAATGTGTGAATTACATGACTGCATATATCGGTATCAGTTGATATCGGAATCGGTAATTAAGAGTTGGACAATATTGGAATATCGGCAAAAAAGCAATTATCGGACATCTCTAATTGAAAGAAGTTCAATGGTTCAAATCTGCGCGACGTCACGGCAGCTCAGGTGAGGAACAAAGCAAAGTGGGCGGGGTTTGTTTTTCAGCGCGGCCAGTTGCGGAAGCAAATTTTTACAACAAATTTCTGAATAAAATTGCTGGTGTTTATTATTACCCTTTGCATTCATATTTTTGCTTGATTGTACAAACCCCGTTTCCATATGAGTTGGGAAATTGTGTTAGATGTAAATATAAACGCAATACAATGATTTGCAAATCCTTTTCAACACATATTCAATTGAATGCACTACAAAGAAAAGATATTTAATGTTCAAACTCGTAAAAGTAATTTTTTTTTTGCAAATAATAATTAACTTAGAATTTCATGGCTGCAAAACGTGCCAAAGTAGTTGGGAAAGGGCATGTTCACCACTGTGTTACATAATCTTTTTTTTAACAACACTCAATAAACGTTTGGGAACTGAGGAAACTAATTGTTGAAGCTTTGAAAGTGGAATTATTTCCCATTCTTGTTTTATGTAGAGCTTCGGTCGTTCAACAGTCCGGGGTCTCCGCTGTCGTATTTTACGCTTCACAATGCGCCACAAATTTCTGATGGGAGACAGGTCTGGACTGCAGGCGGGCCAGGAAAGTACCCGCACTCTTTTTTTTTACGAAGCCACGGGCTGAATGTGGCTTGGCATTGTCTTTCTTTGTCACGTGTTGCTGGCATCAAATTCTAAAGTTAATGATTATTTGCACCAAAACATTTTTTAACAGTTTGAACATCATATATGTTGTCTTTGTAGCATATTCAAATGAATATGGGTTGAAATTTTTTTTGCTAAACATTGTATTCCATTTATATTTATATATAACACAATTTCCCAACTCATATGGAAACAGAGTTTGTAAAAGATGTCTATGGAGGTGCTGGTCTGAGAAGTGAAAGTGTTGTTGTTAATATTCAGTGTTTTATTGACATCGAAAAGGACAAGCGGTAGAAAATGGATGGCTGGATGGACATCCTGGCTCTTTGTAAGAGAACAGAAACCTCATAAAGACACATTTTGACACTAAAACTGTTCATACACACATTTAAATGAATACAGAGTATACACAATGTGTCTGTTTCGTTAGTTCGTATACAGCAACAATAAACATGTCATTTATTCAGATTATTAGTCGCACTTAAATTAGTCAAACATAATTCACTGCATAGTTTGTATTAATTTTAACCAAACAGTTAACTAAAATAGCGATATTTCTGAATGTCTCTAATGGTCCTAATAACCACAAGTGTCAATTAAACACATTAAAACATTTTTAAAAACACCAGATAGCAGTGGAAAGTTGAACTTATCTGTGAAATCCGGAGCTTGGAAATAACTAGCGGTAGCTTATTAGCATGTAGCATTCTCTTCCTCTATGGAATTGTAGTGTGTTTACCATAGACGTCTTATAAGGAGACACAACATTGACCGCTACTGCCTACTGGCGCTGACGAGACGCGGGGGCGCCATCTTGGAGTGGTGATCTGCTCCACTCAGTGCAATTCATTTGTCAGGAACAATGAACTGTCAGCGCCTTTAATTCATCTTACCTCACTGAATTCCACGGATTTTCACGCGTTTTTTTGCCATACGTGTAGCTATGATATAGGACACGTGTTTTGGTGTGTTTTATTACTCATAATTTGCTTAACAGTAATAGATTATTCTTATATGCTATACAAACCCCGTTTCGATTGGGAAATTGTGTTAGATGTAAATATAAACGGAATACAATGATTTGCAAATCCTTTTCAACCCATATTCAGTTGAATATGCTACAAAGACAAGATGTATGATTTTCAAACTCATAAACTTTTTTTGTTTGTTTTGCAAATAATAATTAACTTAGAATTTCATGGCTGCAACACGTGCCAAAGTAGTTGGGAAAGGGCATGTTCACCACTGTGTTACATCACCTTTTCTTTTAACAACACTCAATAAACGTTTTGGTAACTGAGGAAACTAATTGTTGAAGCTTTGAAAGTGGAACTATTTCCCATTCTTGTTTTATGTAGAGCTTCAGTCGTTCAACAGCCCGGGGTCTCCGCTGTCGTATTCTACGCTTCATAATGCGCCACACATTTTCGATGGGAGACAGGTCTGGACTGCAGGCGGGCCAGGAAAGTACCCGCACTCTTTTTTTACGAAGCCACACTGTTGTAACACGTGCTGAATGTGGCTTGACATTGTTTTGCTGAAATAAGCAGGGGCGTCCATGGGAAAGACACCGCTTAGATGGCAGCATATGTTGTTCCAAAACCTGTATGTACCTTTCAGCATTAATGGTGCCTTAACAGATGTGTAAGTTTCCCATGCCTTGGGCACTAATGCACCCCCATACCATCACAGATGCTGGCTTTTGAACTTTGCATTGATAACAGTCTGGATGGTTCGCTTCCCCTTTGGTCCGGAAGACACAATGTCGCATATTTCCAAAAACAATTTGAAATGTGGACTCGTCAGACCACAGAACACTTTTCCACTTTGCATCAGTTCATCTTAGATGATCTCGGGCCCAGAGAAGCTAGCGGCGTTTCTGGATGTTGTTGATAAATGGCTTTCGCTTTGCATAGTAGAGCTTTAACTTGTACTTACAGTTGTAGGGGCGAACTGTATTTAAGGACAGTGGTTTTCTGAAGTGTTCCTGAACCCATGTGGTGATATCCTTTAGAGATTGATGTCTGTTTTTGATACAGTGCCGTCAGAGGGGATCGAAGGTCACGGTCATTCAATGTTGGTTTCCGGCCATGCCGCTTACGTGGAGTGATTTTTCCAGATTCTCTGAACCTTTTGATGATATAATGGACCGTAGATGGTGAAATCCCTAAATTTCTTGCAATTGCACTTTGGAAAACGTTGTTCTTAAACTGTTTGAGTATTTGCTCACGCAGTTGTGGACAAAGGGGTGTACCTCGCCCCATCCTTTCTTGTGAAAGACTGAGCATTTTTTGGGAAGCTGTTTTTATACCCAATCATGGCACCCACCTGTTCCCAATTAGCCTGCGCACCTGTGGGATGTTCCAAATAAGTGTTTCATGAGCATTCCTCAACTTTATCAGTATTTATTGCCACCTTTCCCAACTTCTTTGTCACGTGTTGCTGGCATCAAATTCTAAAGTTAATGATTATTTGCAAAAAAAATAAAAAAATACCTTTATTAGTTTGAACATCAAATATGTTGTCTTTGTAGCATATTCAACTGAATATGGGTTGAAAATTATTTGCAAATCATTGTATTCCGTTTATATTTACATCTAACACAGTTTTACTACTTATGTATAAAATACTACACGGTCTAGCTCCATCCTATCTTGCCGATTGTATTGTACCATATGTCCCGGCAAGAAATCTGCGTTCAAAGGACTCCGGCTTATTAGTGATTCCTAAAGCCCAAAAGAAGTCTGCGGGCTACAGAGCGTTTTCCGTTCGGGCTCCAGTACTCTGGAATGCCCTCCCGGTAACAGTTCGAGATGCTACCTCAGTAGAAGCATTTAAGTCTCACCTTAAAACTCATTTTAAAACTCATAGGGACGGCGTGGCGCAGTGGGAGAGAGTGGCCGTGCGCAACACGAGGGTCACTGGTTCAAATCCCACCTAGAACCAACCTTGTCACGTCCGTTGTGTCCTGAGCAAGACACTTCACCCTTGCTCCTGATGGGTGCTGGTTAGCGCCTTGCATGGCAGCTCCCTCCATCAGTGTGTGAATGTGTGTGTGAATGGGTAAATGTGGAAGTAGTGTCAAAGCGCTTTGAGTACCTTGAAGGTAGAAAAGCGCTGTACAAGTACAACCCATTTATTTGTATACTCTAGCCCAGGGGTACGGAACCTATGGCTCTAGAGCCAGATGCGGCTCTTTTGATGACTGAGTCTGGCTCTCAGATAAATCTTAGCTGACATTGCTTAACATTAACACGATAAGTAATTAATAATTCCGCCGGTAATCACAGTGTTAAAAATGACGTTCAAATTATAAAAAATTCCCATGCGTTTTTGTTCAACCATCCATTTTCTATCGCACCTGTTCAAGAAGTCGCTTCAATTGTAAGAAGTATCATATTTACTATTGGTTAGCTTTAGAATAACAATGTTATTATCTTGGGGACTGCGTGGCGAAGTTGGTAGAGTGGCTGTGCCAGCAATCTGAGGGATACTGGTTCAATCCCCACCTTCTACCATCTTATTCACATCCGTTGTGTCCTTGAGCAAGACATTTCACCCTTGCTCCTGATGGGTCCTGGTTAGCGCCTTGCATGGCAGCTCCCATCATCAATGTGTGAATGTGTGTGTGGTCTTCTCCAAGGTTCTCATAGTCATCATTGTCACTTGCGTCCCACTCGGTGTGATACTTCCTTGCCCACTGGGTGTGAGTTTTCCTTGCCCTTATGTGGGTTCTTCCGAGGATATCGTAGTCGTAGTGGTTTTTACAGTCCTTTGAGACATTTGTGATTTAGGGCTATATAAATAAACATTGATTGATTGATTGATTGATTTCCCAACTCATAAGGAAACAGGGTTTGTATTACATATAGTCCAGTAGGACTATTTTCATGTTAGTTTTCATGTTTCAAGCAACACTCTTTGCTATTTTGCCTCACATACAGCAGTTTTTGGTCTTCACAAGGAGGCGGTTGTTTGTCTTTCGCTCCAAACAAAAGTTTCTGGAGTTGAGGTCATCAGTCCTCCCCCAGCACAAAGTGAATGTGCGTGCACAAAGCAGGACGTCACGCGCCACTTGTTTGCATAAATTGCCTTGATGAGGCGACGCGTCCACGGCCCGGCGGTTTGGTGCCGAGCCAAAGCTCGGTACTTTTCCACCGCCCGGCCAAACTATCTGAGAGGGCCTCTGGAAGGGTCTTACCGTCCGTGTCTTATCGGGACGCTTGTTGCCTTCTCTCTTCCTCCAGGAGCTTTTGTCCGCATAGCTCAAGAGGGGATCGGGGGGGGGGGGGGGCAAGAACCCCCATCCCCCCCGTGCAAGAATGCTATTGTGTCCCTTCCCGACACACTTCTCCACATCAGAGGGTCCTCTCCGACCTCTTGCCACTTGGTCCTCTCCACTTTCCTGTCAACACTTTATGTCTTGGCTTGCGCCCCACTAAACAAACATCGCTTGTGTATCAAACATCTCGGATTAAGTAAGGCAGAACGGGGCGTGAGACTTTGTGAGACTTGACTAAGAATAATTTCTACATTAAATTATATTAATTGTTTTATTTTGACGCGGAAACGACAGTTACGTTGTGTGCGCCTGACAGGATCGTGGTGTTGTTTATGACATTTACCTTTTACACTTTGGGCACACGCGGGACTTCTGACTAAAAGCTTACTTATTACAATTTATTATTATTTTTACATTTAATGTGCATTTACATTGACAGGCATGTTCTTTAAATAGTGTCTATTGGCCTGAGTAGCGATATATTTTATCTCCACTTGAGGGCGACATATCACCACGTTTTTACCATTCAAGCTAGTTTAAGGCGGCAGTGCTCAAACTAATTTTGTGTCTTAGTAATAGTTAAAAAAAAATCACCGTCCATCCATCTTCTTCCGTTAATCCGAGGTCAGGTCGCGGGGGCAACAGCCTAAGCAGGGAAGCCCAGACTTTCCTCTCCCCAGCCACTTTGTCCAGCTCTTCCCGGGGGATCCCGAGGTGTTCCCAGGCCAGCCTGGAGACATAGTCTCGTGTCCTGGGTCTTCCCCGTGGCCTCCTACCGGTTGGACGTGCCCTAAGCACCTCCCTAGGGAGGCGTTCGGGTCGCATCCTGACCAGATGCCCGAACCACCTCATCTGGCTCCTCTCGATGTGGAGGAGCAGCGGCTTTACTTTGAGTTCCTCCCGGATGACAGAGCTTCTCACCCTATCTCTAAAGGAGAGCCCCGCCACCCGGCGGAGGAAACTCATTTGGGCCGCTTGTACCCGTGATCTTGTCCTTTTGGTCATGACCCAAAGCTCATGACCATAGGTGAGGATGGGAACGTAGATCGACCAATAAATTGAGAGTTTTGCCTTCCGGCTCAGCTCCTTCTTCACCACAACGTGTCAAACAATGACTTGGACGTGGATTTTTTCTTGGACGTGGATTGTTTCTGTGACGCAGAGGGATGTTAGCACGAGCGAGACATGAGCGTGAGTACATGTTCATTTATTTAACACCATAACTACTAAAAGACAAACAAAAAGCGCGCACGATGGCAGAAGTACAAAAACTAGGCTGTGAAACAAAAGACTAACATTTATGCTGCAAACTACAAACATGAAAAGAAAACACTTGCACTGTGGCATAAACAAACAAAACTTACGTGGCATGAGCAGAAGGGAAACTAGGCATGGCTTGGAAAGGAGGAACATCAGGAATATGTGAATTTGCCACACTGAACACTTTGCAACTACCGGTTTAAATAATACCAATGACAATGATTAACAGGTGAGAGGCTGAGAGCAGGGACGTGACTAGGAGACCAGGTGATATTAACGGGTTGGCATGGAGACGAAAACAAACTAGGAAGTGAAAAGACAGAACTGAATGTCCAAAAAAGCAAAACATAACATGACCAAACATAACAAAAACACAACATTATCCACAGGCGTGACACAACAGATCGATACAGCGTCCGCAATACTGAAGACGCCGCACCGATCCGCCTGTTGATCTCACGATCCACTCTTCCCTCACTCGTGAACAAGACTCCCATGTACTTGAACTCCTCCACTTGGGGCAGGGTCTCCTCCCTAACCCGGAGATGGCACTCCACCCTTTTCCAGGCGAGAACCATAGACTCGTACTTGGATATGCTGATTCTCATCCCAGTCGCTTCACATTCGGCTGCGAACCGATCCAGTGAGAGCTAAAGATCCTGGCTAGACGAAGCCATCAGGACCACATCATACACAAAAAGATGAGACCTAATCCTGCAGCCACCAAACCGGATCCTCTCAATGGCCTGACTGCGCCTAGAAATTCTGTCCATAAAAGTTATGAACAGAATGGGTGACAAAGGGCAGCCTTGGCGGAGTCCAACCCTCACTGGAAACGTGTCCGACTTACTGCCGGCAATGCGGACCAAGCTCTGACACTGATCATATAGGGAGCGGACCGCCACAATCAGACAGTCCGATACCCCATACTCTCTGAGCACTCCCCACAGGACTTCCCGAGGGACACGGTCAAATGCCTTCTCCAAGTCCACAAAGCACATGTAGACTGGTTGGGAAAACTCCCATGCACCCTCAAGAACCCTGCCGAGAGTATAGAGCTGGTCCACAGTTCCACTACCAGGACGAAAACCACACTATTCCTCCTGAATCCGAGGTTCAACTATCCGGCGTAGCCTCCTCTCCAGTACACCTGAATAAACCTTACCGGGAAGGCTAAAAATATATATGTATAATAATATTCAAAAGCTACTTACATACATTATTTTTATATTGGGTCCGAAATAAATTTATTTTTAATCATGTTGATCCATAACTTGTGATGTAATACAACAACAGCAGAATATACAATATTTATAGACTGATACCCTATTGATGCCTGAGTAGCAGTATATTATATCTCCACTAGAGGGAGACATATCACCACATTTTTACCATTCAAACCAGTTCAGCTCCTTTGTCACGTGGAGTGGTCAAACTAATTCGGTCTCTTAGTAATAGCTAAAAAAAATTATTAAAAACTACTGACATACATTATTATTACAATAGGTCCCCAAAAAATGTTTTTTTTAATCATGTCGATTCATCACTTGTGAATATACAGTATTTGTATATACAGACTGGTAGACTATTGACGCCTGAGTAGCAATACATTTTATTTCCACTTGAGGACGACATTTTCCCATTCAAGCTGGTTTAGCTTCTTGGTAACATGGAGTACTCAAATTAATTAGGTCTCTCAGTAATAGTTAAAAAATGATAATTAAAAACTACTGACATACATTATTATTAGAATACCCCCCCCCAAAAATGTTTTTTAATCATGTTGATTCATCATTTGTGATAAACAGCCATGGAATATACAGTATTTATATATACAAACTGGTAGCCTATTGATACATGAGTAGCAATATACTTCATCTCCACCTGAGGGCGACATATCACCACATTTTTACCATTCAAACTAGTATAGTGCTCAAACTAATTATGTCTCTTAGTAATAGATAAGATAAATAAATAAAAATATATAAAAGCTATTGACATACATTATTATTACATTAGGCTCCAAGTAAATATTTTTTAATCATGTCGATCCATCACTTGTGATAAACAGCCATACAATATACGCTATTTATATATACAGACCGGTAGCCTATTGATACCTGAGTAGCGATATATTTTATCTCCACTTGAGGGCGACATATCACCACATTTTTCCCATTCAAGCTGGTTTAGCTCTTTGGTTACGTGGAGTGCTCAAACTAATTATGTCTCTTAGTAATAGTTTAAAAAATAATCATGATGATAATTAAAAACTACTGACGTACATTATCATTACATTAGGTCCCAAATAAATGTTTTTAAATCATGTCGAATATACAGTATTTATATATACAGACTGGTAGCGCTTTGAAGCCTGAGTAGCAATATGTTATATCTCCACTTGAGGGCGACATATCACCACATTTTTAAAATTCAAACGAGTTTAGCTCCTTGTTCACATGGAGTGCTCAAACTAATGGTGTCCATTAGTAATAATGAAAAAAACAATAAAAAATACAAACATTGAAATAAAATGTTTAACAAATACTCACATAGTACATTTTTATTATTATATTAGGTCCCAAAGAAATGTTTTTCTCAATCACATCCATCCATCACAGGACCAGCAAAAGGAGAAACAACACAATAAGTTAGTTTAGCGCAGTAATCATAAGTATTCATTAAAAACAAGGTAGAGTTTTTTTTAAACAAGTGTACTTTATATTTTTGGACGCACCGTTTGAACAGTAACATTGTGATTGAATGTATCAGAACTTAAAACACTGTGCTTTAATAATGAATCAAATACAATTAATCTCACATTAAAGTTAAATAAACATTGTAGTATTCTCGACATAGTCGCATCATTACCATATTTAATGAAGTGATTCTTTAGCGCACCACTAGATGGCGTATGGTGCGTACCCCTTGTGGCACGGGGACCACAGTTTGAGAGTCTCCGGTCCAGATAATATGTGTTGGATGTTGTCACGGGGGGGGGGGGGGGTAAAATGGGTGGACCCAAATGCAGTAAAGACAAGCTGAAATCGTGTTCAAGGGTTATTATTAATAAAACCTGAGGGAAAACGAGGCAGCTTGTAGTCCTAGGCTTTGCAGTCCAGGAGAGCACACTGAGGCTAGCAGGCTGTGGCTAGCAGGCTGTGGCTAGCAGGCCGAGGCTAGCAGGCTGAGGCAGGCACACACGGCAAGTAGGGAACTGAAGGCAGAGGAAAAAACACGGGTAAGATGAGCAAAAAAAACCACAAAAAATAGCAGGTTTGCAAGATTATCAAAATTGCTAGAATTCTAGGACAAACTGGCGAGAAGCGTTACCACATGTAGCAAGGTGAAACGATCTGGCAATCGCGCCGAGTGGAGTCCAAACATTTGTAGGCTGCAGGTGATGAGTTGATGGCAGGCAGGTGAGTGATTAGGGTGCTGGGATCAGCTGTGTCAGGCTGAGAGCTGGAGCCAAGCCTATGCCCAAAACACGCCCACTCTCCCAAAGACACACAGAGAAAAACAGACGGATTGACTGTGACAGTGCCCCCCCCTCAAGGAACGCCTCCAGGCGATCCGCCAGGCTTGCCCGGGTGACTGCGGTGAAAGGCCAAGATGAGGGAAGGGTCCAGGATGAAGCTGCGTGGCACCCAGCAACGCTCCTCAGGTCCATACCCCTCCCAGTCCACCAGGTACTGTAGACCTCTACCCCGACGGCGCACATCCAGCAGTCGCCGGACCGTGTAGGCTGGGTGGTCATCGATGACACGGGGGGGAGGAGGGGGCGTGTCAGGGGGAGACAGTGGGCTGGTTGAAACAGGCTTCAGTTGAGAGACATGGGAGGTGGGATGGATCCTCCAGCGTGCAGGTAATTTGAGTTTAACTAGTGTTAGATTGATGATGGAAATGATTTCATAAGGGCCAACATACCGGGGTGCAAGTTTCTTAGAGTCCACCTTCAGGGGGAGGTCTTTAGAGGAAAGCCACACCTGCTGACCAGGATGGTATACAGGGGCCGTACTTCGGTGTCGGTCAGCATATCGACGATTTCGGTCCACAGAGCGGAGGAGGGCAGCACGAGCATCTTTCCACACCTTGCGGCAACGCCGCATATGAGCCTCTACTGAAGGTACGGAGATGTCATCTTCCTCAGCAGGAAACAACGGAGGTAGGTATCCCAAGGATACCTCAAATGGTGACACTCCAGTAGCTGCACAGGGTAATGAGTTGTGGGCATACTCAACCCATACCAGGTGGGTGCTCCAAGAGGAGGGGTTCTTAGCAACGACACATCGGAGGGCCGCTTCTAGGTCTTGATTTGCCCGTTCGGTTTGCCCATTAGACTGAGGGTGATAACCCGAAGTCAGACTCACAGTGGCTCCAATAGCCCGACAGAAAGCCTTCCAAACCTCTGAAGTAAACTGAGGCCCTCTATCAGAGACCACATCTGAAGGAATACCATGAAGACGGAACACATGCTGGACCATGAGGTTGGCTGTTTCCAGGGATGTGGGGAGTTTGGGTAGAGCCACAAAATGCACTGATTTGGAAAATCTGTCCACTATAGTGAGGATAACCGAATTTCCCTGAGAAGGCGGGAGGCCAGTGACAAAATCCAGTGAAATATGAGACCAGGGGCGGCTTGGGACTGGCAAAGGATGGAGTAGGCCGGCAGGTGGTCGATTGGAGGATTTTCCACGGGCACACACAGTACAGGCAGACACAAAAGCACGGGTATCAGCATCCATGGTAGGCCACCAAAAGTGTCGCTTGAGGAGAGTCATGGTGCGGCCAACTCCTGGGTGGCAGGCAAATAGGGAAGCGTGTGCCCACAGAAGAACCTGTGAACGTACAGCATCAGGCACAACAAGGCGGTTATCAGGACCATTACCCGGGTCTGGTTGGTCTTGCTGAGCCCTTCGGACCACCGACTCTATCTCCCAAGTCACTGTGGCCACCACACACGAGGCCGGAAGAATAGGCTCAGGACTGGTGGGACCCTCCGAAGTGAATTGACGTGACAGGGCATCCGGTTTGATGTTGCGGGATCCTGGACGGTAGGTCAGTGTGAAGCGGAATCGACCAAAAAACAAAGCCCACCGGGCCTGACGGGAATTGAGGCGCTTTGCAGACTGAATGTAGGTCAGGTTTTTATGGTCTGTCCAGATGATGAAGGGGTGTTCTGCTCCCTCAAGCCAGTGCCTCCATTCTTCCAGAGCGAGTTTGACTGCCAGCAGTTCCCTATTACCTACATCATAATTGCGCTCAGCAGGTTGTAGCCGATATGAGAAGAACGCACATGGATGGAGCTTCTGGTCCTTGGCAGAACGCTGGGATAGTACAGCCCCCACTCCAGACTCTGAGGCATCAACTTCCAGGATGAACTGGCGTGAGGGGTCAGGATGAATCAGGACAGGGGCTGTGGTAAAACGTCTCTTAAGCTCCTTGAAAGCCGCGTCAGCCTCTGCCGTCCAAGTGAATGGGATAGATGGAGATGTGAGTCTTGTGAGGGGTGCGACCACTTGACTGTAGTTCCGGATGAACCGGCGGTAAAAGTTTGCAAAGCCCAGAAAGCCCTGGAGACGTTTAACTGAGGTTGGTTGTGGCCAGTCCACCACAGCTCGTACCTTTTCGGGGTCTGCCTTCACCTGACCACTCTCACTGATGAAACCGAGAAACCTTGTGGACTGAACATGGAACTCACATTTTTCAGCTTTAATGTAGAGCTTGTTTTCAAGAAGGCGCTGGAGCACTTGTCTGACGTGAACCACATGTTCCTCCGGGTTGCGGGAGAAAATCAGGATATCATCCAGATACACAAAAACGGAGCGGTTAATCAAGTCTCGGAGGACATCGTTCACCAGAGCTTGAAAAACTGCTGGGGCATTAGTCAGGCCAAAGGGCATAACCAAGTATTCAAAATGGCCAAGGGGAGTCCTAAAGGCTGTTTTCCATTCATCACCAGCTCGGATTCGAATCAAATGGTAGGCATTGCGAAGGTCTAACTTGGAAAACACAGTTGCTCCTTGGAGGGGTTCAAAGGCAGATGCCAGTAAAGGCAGTGGGTATTTGTTATGAATGGTGATATTATTCAACCCTCGAAAATCTATACAGGGACGTAGAGTGCCATCTTTTTTACCCACAAAAAAAAACCTGCACCGAGTGGGGAAGATGAGGGTCGAATAATGCCTGCAGCCAATGAGTCATGGATGTATTTTTCCATCGCCTCTCTCTCAGGGCGTGACAGATTGTATAACCGACTGGAAGGCAGGGGAGCTCCTGAAAGCAGGTCAATGGCACAGTCATAAGGGCGGTGCGGAGGGAGGGACAGTGCATGTTGCTTGCTGAAGGCCTCTTCTAAGTCATGGTAGACAGAGGGAACCTTGGACAGGTCTGGGGGCTCTGCAACAACCGGGGAGACTGTGTCCTCAGCAGGGGAGCGGGCAGACCGCAGGCAGGTGGAAAGACAGTAGGAGCTCCAGCTCACCACTTTGGCTGCAAACCAGTCAATGTGAGGATTGTGAAGTCTTAACCAGGGCTGACCAAGGACTACAGGAGCATGAGGAGAAGAGATAATGTGGAATTGGATTTGTTCAAGATGATTACCAGAGACAAGGAGGTGCACAGGTTCGGATCGGTGAGTGACACGGGCAAGGAGTCGACCAGTCAGGGAATTGGCTTGTAAGGGTGAGGGAAGTGGTTCGATGGTAATGCCCATTTGGGAAGCAACGTCGGCGTCCAAAAAGTTCTCATCCGCCCCCGAGTCCACCAGAGCAAGGAGAGACATGGACTGAGATTGCCAACGGAGACTAGCAGAAAACTGCATACGGCATAGGGACTTAGGGGAGGAGACAGCTTGGCTCACCAGAACCCCCACTGTTACTGGTGAGCCTACTCTTTTGGCCGCAAAGAACAGGTGGCAAGGAAATGGCCAGGTTGACCACAATAGAGACACACCCCTGCCCTCCTTCTGCGGAGGCGCTCTTCAGGTGTAAGGTGAGCCCGACCCACCTGCATGGGCTCCTCAACAGGGGAACTGGAGGTTAAGGCTTTGCACATTGGCAAATTGGGCTCGGCCGACCCGGGTCTAAAGCTGGAGGGTTCCAATGACCTGCAAGAAACGGGGTCAGCTTGCCACTGGGCCATCTGGTCTGAGATGTTGATAGCTGCTGTAATAGCTTCGTCTAAGGACAACTGCTCATTCCTCAGAGCAATCTCCCTTCCAATGACCCGACTAAGCCCATTCTGGAAAGCAGTGAGAAGGGCCTGGTCATTCCAGCCGGACTCCACAGCTAGGGACCGGAATTCACAGGCAAATTCTCTTACTGAGCGTTTCCCTTGACGAAGTCGCAACAACTGCTGACCTGCTTGCTGCCCTCGTATGGGGTGGTCGTAGACCCGCTTCAGTTCTGCAGATAGTGCAGCAAAGGACTGGACTGCAGGGGATCCTTGCTCACAAAGGGCATTAAAATAACTCAAAGGGGGCCCCTGTAGCGGGCTTCACCGTGGCAGAGGGGTTAGTGCGTCTGCCTCACAATACGAAGTTCCTGCAGTGCTGGGTTCAAATCCATGCTCGGGATCTTTCTGTGTGGAGTTTGCATGTTCTCCCCGTGAATGCGTGGGTTCCCTCCGGGTACTCCGGCTTCCTCCCACTTCCAAAGACATGCACCTGGGGATAGGTTGATTGGCAACACTAAATTGGCCCTAGTGTGTGAATGTGAGTGTGAATGTTGTCTGTCTATCTGTGTTGGCCCTGCGATGAGGTGGCGACTTGTCCAGGGTGTACCCTGCCTTCCGCCCGATTGTAGCTGAGATAGGCGCCAGCGCCCCCCGCGACCCCGAAAGGGAATAAGCGGTAGAAAATGGATGGATGGATGGATGGGCCCCTGTAGCAGGTTGGCTATATAAGCAATTTTGGCTGCCTCACGGCCAAAACGAGAGGGCTGAGCTTCAAAAGCAAGCTGGATCTGAGTTAAAAATTCACGACAGGTGCTAGGATTGCCAGAATATTTATCAGGCGGGGGAATGTGTGGCTCTGCAGCAGGAACAGCATGGGGTGCAGGTGGTGTAGGTGGTTCGGGTTGTGGTTGAGCTTGTTGATTGATGAGAGTTGTGAGCTGGGTGGAAACGCGTGACATCTGGTCAATAAGTTTTTGTAATAGTTGGTCATGGTTTCCCAAACGCTGTCCTTGATTGGCAAGGGCCTCCCTCACACGGTCAAAATCTGCTGGGTCCATTGTAATTGCCAGATCGTTCTGTCAAGGTGGTGGGGGGGGTTAAAATGGGTGGACCCAAATGCAGTAAAGACAAGCTGAAATCGTGTTCAAGGGTTATTATTAATAAAACCTGAGGGAAAACGAGGCAGCTTGTAGTCCTAGGCTTTGCAGTCCAGGAGAGCACACTGAGGCTAGCAGGCTGAGGCTAGCAGGCTGTGGCTAGCAGGCTGTGGCTAGCAGGCTGTGGCTAGCAGGCCGAGGCTAGCAGGCCAAGACTAGCAGGCTGAGGCAGGCACACACGGCAAGTAGGGAACTGAAGGCAGAGGAAAAAACACGGGTAAGATGAGGAGCAAAAAAACCACAAAAAATAGCAGGTTTGCAAGATTATCAAAATTGCTAGAATTCTAGGACAAACTGGCGAGAAGCGTTACCACATGTAGCAAGGTGAAACGATCTGGCAATCGCGCCGAGTGGAGTCCAAACATTTGTAGGCTGCAGGTGATGAGTTGATGGCAGGCAGGTGAGTGATTAGGGTGCTGGGATCAGCTGTGTCAGGCTGAGAGCTGGAGCCAAGCCTATGCCCAAAACACGCCCACTCTCCCAAAGACACACAGAGAAAAACAGACAGACTGACTGTGACAGATGTGCTTTGGTGTAAATTTGGTGTTTGTTTTGCTTCACAGTCACATTTTGAACCTCCTTTTTTTTTTTTAGCATTTCTGCATGCATATAAGCTTGCAAATGAAACCCTGCACACCCCAAAATGTCATCAATTATCTTTTAAAAATGTTCAATGTATAAGTTGACCACTGTTTTTTTCCTTCACAAGGGACAGTTTTATATTCAATCATCCTCTGTTTATAGCTGTTAATTAGTTCCGGAAAAAAATTAAATCTCACAAAGTAGGAATCATTAATCATGAATTAAACACTCTCATAACTGTATAAAACATGATTACTACCTTCTGAATAAATGTTTCAACATTACGAGAGCCTTCTAGACATGAACTAACCCTTTTAGTCACCTTTACACTATTTTAATCATACACATATATATATATATATATATATATATATATATATACACACACACACACACACACACACACGCAATTTACGTTAGGTCAGGAAAAAACACAAGAGGCTATATCATCCCTACAAGCCTGTTTCGCAGGTTTCCCTGCTCGCCAGGGGATTTTTATAAAATTTAAAACAAAATTAAAAAATCCCCTGAAGAGCAGGGAAACCTGCACGTTTAATAAACCACACGTTAATTTAATCCCGGGTTGTGACGTTGATTGGACCATTGAATTGTGGTCATTTTCCCAACCAAGATTTTAAAACAACACAAACACAACGTTGAAACAACATGCTTTTGTTTACGTTTATTCAATGTCGGGTTCCCCTGAAGAGCAGGGAAACCTGCACGTTTAATAAACCGCACGTTTATTTAATCCCGGGTTGTGACGTTGATTGGACCATTGAATTGTGGTCATTTTCCCAACCAAGATTTTAAAACAACACAAACACAACATTGAAACAACATGCTTTTGTTTATATTTATTCAATGTCGGGTTCTGACGTTAATTTGGTCATTTTCCCAACTAATATTCTACAACACAAATGCAACGTTTAAACAACATACTTTTTGACAAGGTTTATTCAATCCCTGGCTGTGACGTTGATTTGACCATTGAATTGTGGTCATTTTCCCAACTAATATTCTACAACACAAATACATCGTTGAAACAACATGCTTTTTGACAACGTTTAATCAATGTTGGGTTCAGATGTTGATTTGACTGTTGAATTGTGGTCATTTTCCCAACCAATATTCTACAACAAAAATACAACGTTGAAACAACATGCTTTTTCACGACGTGTATTCAATATCTTGGTTCTGACAATTAATGGACCATTGAATTTTGGTAATTTTCCCAACCAATATCCTACAACACAATAAGAAGGTTGAAACAAAATGCTTTTTGACAACGTTTATGTCAGGCTTGTCACTGACAGTTTGGTTATGTTTTAGTTTGTGTTTTATTTCCTGTCAGTGCTCTTATTTTGGTTCAGTTTCCTGCTTGTCTCCCTGAGTGCTTGTTTCCCTCACCTGTCCCTGAGTGGCAGTCTGGCACACCTGGTGGCAATTGCCAATCAGGCCACTATTTAGACCTGCCTCGCCCTCCAGTCAGTGCTGAAATATCACTAATATCCTGTATGCTGATTGCTGTTTGCAGCTTGCGGTCTTCTAGTTCCTCGTTTCCTGTTTGCTGGATCCTGTTTCCAGTTTGCCTGTTCCTGGTTTGTGTTTGTCCTGATTTTTGGACATTACATCATGTTTTTCTGCACCAAGCCGGCCATCTCTGCGTCTTGGGGTTCGTCACCACCAATACTTGACAGTTTAATCAATGTTTAGTTCTGAATTTTATTTGACCATTGAATTGTGGTCATTTTCCCAAGAAATGTTCTACAACACAAATACAACGTTGAAACATGTTTTTTGACAATGTTTAATCAATGTTGGTGTTGTGATGTTGATTTGACCATTGAATTTTGGTAATTTTCCCAACCAATAATGTACTACACAAAACAACGTAGAAACAACATGCTTTTTGACAATGTTTATTCAATATCAGGTTGTGACGTTTATTTGACCATTGAATTGTGGTCATTTTCCCAACCAAGATTTTAAAGCACAAATTCAACATTGAAACAACATGCTTTTTGACAACGTATATTCAATATCAGGTTGTGACGTTGATTTGACCGTTGAATTATGGTCATTTTCCCAACCAACATTTTAAAACAACACAAATTCAACGTTGAAACAACATGCTTTTGTTTGTTTATTCAATGTCAGGTTGTGATGTTGACTGGACCATTGAGTTTTGGTCATTTTACCAACCAACATTTTACAACACAAATACAACATTGAAACAACATGCTTTTGACAACGTTTATTCAATGTCAGGTTGTGACGTTGATTTGACCATTGAATTGTGGTCATTTTCCAAACCAATATTTTAAAACAACACAAATTCAACGTTGAAACAACAAGCCTTTGTTTATGTTTATTCAATGTCAGGTTGTGATGTTGATTTAACCATTGGATTTTGGTCATTTTCCCAACCAACATTGTACTACAAAAAACAATGTTGCAACAACATGCTTTTGGACAATGTTTATTCAATATCAGGTTGTGACATTGATTTGACTGTTGAATTGTGGTCATTTTCCCAACCAACATTTTAAAACAACGCAAATTCAACGTTGAAACAACATGCTTTTGTTTATGTTTATTCAATGTCAGGTTGTGATGTTGATTTGACCATTGAAATTTGGTAATTTTCCCAACCAATATTCTACAACACAAATTCAACATTGAAACAACATGCGTTTGTTGACGTGTATTCAATGTCAGGTTGTGATGTTGACTGGACCATTGAGTTTTGGTCATTTTACCAACCAACATTTTACAACACAAATACAATGTAGAAACAATTTGCTTTTGACGTTTATTCAATGTCAGGTTGTGACGTTGATTTAACTGTTGAATTGTGATCATTTTCCGTACCAATATTTTAAAACAATACAAATATGACGTTGAAACAACATATTTTTTGACAACGATTAGTCAATGTTGGGTTCTAACGTTGATTTGATCATTGAATTGCGGTAATTTTCCCAAACAAACATTCTACAACACGAATAAACCATTGAAACATATTTTTTGACAACGTTTATTTAATATCAGGTTGTGACGTTGATTTAACCATTGAATTGTGGTCATTTTCCTAACCAATATTTTAAAACAACACAAATTCAACGTTGAAACAACATGCTTTTGTTTATGTTTGTTTAATGTCAGGTTGTGAAGTTGATTTGACAGTTGAATTTTGGTAATTTTCCCAACTAATTTCTACAACACAAATTCAACGTTGAAACATGCGTCTGTTGACGTGTATTCAATGTCAGGTTGTGATGTTGACTGGACCATTGAATTTTGGTCATTTTACCAACCAACATTTCACAACACAAATACAATGTAGAAACAATTTGCTTTTGACAACATTTATTCAATGTCAGGTTGTGACGTTGATTTGACCGTTGAATTGTGGTCATTTTCCGGACCAATATTTTAAAACAACACAAATATGACGTTGAAACAACATACTTTTTGACAACGATTAGTCAATGTTGGATTCTAATGTTGATTTGATCGTTGAAATGTGGTCATTTTCCCAAACAAACATTCTACGACACAAATACAATGTTGAAACAACATACTTTTTGACTATGTTTATTCACTGTCAGGTTCCGATGTTGATTTGACATTGAATTGTGGTCATTTTCCTAACCAATATTTTAAAACAACACAAATTCAACGTTGAAAAAACATGCTTTTGTTTATGTTTATTC
Source organism: Nerophis ophidion (assembly GCF_033978795.1). Lineage (NCBI taxonomy): Eukaryota > Metazoa > Chordata > Actinopteri > Syngnathiformes > Syngnathidae > Nerophis > Nerophis ophidion. Next base: position 49,446,674 of record NC_084620.1, on the reverse strand, counting down.
AATGTCAGGTTGTGATGTTGACTGGACCAATGAGTTTTGGTCATTTTACCAACCAACATTTTACAACACATATACAATGTAGAAACAATTTGCTTTTGACGTTTATTCAATGTCAGGTTGTGACGTTGATTTAACTGTTGAATTGTGATCATTTTCCGTACCAATATTTTAAAACAATACAAATATGACGTTGAAACAACATATTTTGTGACAACGATTAGTCAATGTTGGGTTCCAACGTTGATTTGATCATTGAATTGCGGTAATTTTCCCAAACATTCTACAACACAAATAAACCATTGAAACATGTTTTTTGACAATGTTTATTTAATATCAGGTTGTGACGTTGATTTGACCATTGAATTGTGGTCATTTTCCTAACCAATATTTTAAAACAACACAAATTCAACGTTGAAACAACATGCTTTTGTTTATGTTTGTTCAATGTCAGGTTGTGAAGTTGATTTGACAGTTGAATTTTGGTAATTTTCCCAACCAATTTCTACAACACAAATTCAACGTTGAAACATGCGTCTGTTGACGTGTATTCAATGTCAGGTTGTGATGTTGACTGGACCACTGATTTTTGGTCATTTTACCAACCAACATTTTACAACACAAATACAATGTAGAAACAATTTGCTTTTGACAACATTTATTCAATGTCAGGTTGTGACGTTGATTTGACCGTTGAATTGTGGTCATTTTCCGGACCAATATTTTAAAACAACACAGATATGACGTTGAAACAACATACTTTTTGACAACGATTAGTCAATGTTGGGTTCTAATGTTGATTTGATCGTTGAAATGTGGTCATTTTCCCAAACAAACATTCTACGACACAAATACAACGTTGAAACAACATACTTTTTGACTATGTTTATTCACTGTCAGGTTCCGATGTTGATTTGACATTGAATTGTGGTCATTTTCCTAACCAATATTTTAAAACAACACAAATTCAACGTTGAAACAACATGCTTTTGTTTATGTTTATACAATGTCAGGTTGTGATGTTGATTTGACCATTGAATTTTGGTAATTTTCCCAACCAATATTCTACAACACAAATTCAACATTGAAACAAAATGCTTTTTGATGACGTGTATTCAATGTCAGGTTGTGATGTTGACTGGACCATTGAGTTTTGGTCATTTTACCAACCAACATTTTACAACACAAATACAATGTAGAAACAATTTGCTTTTGACAACGTTTATTCAATATCAGGTTGTGACGTTGATTTGACCGTTGAATTGTGGTCATTTCCCCAACCAACATTTTAAAACAACACAAATTCAACGTTGAAACAACATGCTTTTGTTTATGTTTATACAATGTCAGGTTGTGATGTTGATTTGACCATTGAATTTTGGTAATTTTCCCAACCACTATTCTACAACACAAATTCAACATTGAAACAAAATGCTTTTTGATGACGTGTATTCAATGTCAGGTTGTGATGTTGACTGGACCATTGAGTTTTGGTCATTTTACCAACCAACATTTTACAACACAAATACAATGTAGAAACAATTTGCTTTTGACAACGTTTATTCAATATCAGGTTGTGACGTTGATTTGACCGTTGAATTGTGGTCATTTCCCCAACCAACATTTTAAAACAACACAAATTCAACGTTGAAACATCATGGCTTTGTTTATGTTTATTCAATGTCAGGTTGTGACGTTGATTTGACCATTGAATTTTGGTAATTTGCCCAACCAATATTGTACTACACAAAACATAGAAACAAAAGGCATTTAGGCAACGTTTATTCAATGTCAGGTTGTGACGTTGATTTGACTGTTGAATTGTGGTCATTTCCACAACCAACATTTTAAAACAACACAAATTCGACGTTGAAACAACATGCTTTTGTTTATTCAATGTCAGGTTGTGATGTTGATTTGACCATTGAATTTTGGTAATTTTCCCAACCAATATTCTACAACACAAATTCAACATTGAAACAAAATGCGTTTGTTGACGTGTATTCAATGTCAGGTTGTGATGTTGACTGGACAATTGAGTTTTGGTCATTTTACCAACCAACATTTTACAACACAAATACAACGTAGAAACAATATGCTTTTGACAACGCTTATTCAATATCGGGTTGTGATGTTGATTTGACCGTTGAATTGTGGTCATTTTCCGAACCAATATTTTAAAACACAAATATGACGTTGAAACAACATGCTTTTTGTCAATGTTTAATCAATGTTGGGTTGCAATCTTGTTTTGACCGTTGAATTTTGTTAATTTTCCCAACCAATATTGTATTACACAAAACAACATAGAAACAACATGCTTTTGTTTATGTTTATTCAATATCAGCTTGTGACGTTGATTTGACCATTGAATTTTGGTAATTTTCCCAACCAATATTTTAAAACGACACAAATACGTTGAAACAACATGCTTTTTGACAACGTTTATCCAATGTCAGGTTATGATGTTGACTGGACCATTGAATTTTGGTCATTTTACCAACCAACATTTTACAACATGGACACAATATGCTTTTGTCAACGTTTATTCAATATCGGTTTGTGACGTTGATTTGACCGTTGAATTGTGGTCATTTTCCGAAACAATATTTTAAAACAACACACATACAACGTTGAAACAACATGCTTTTTGTCAGTGTTTAATCAATGTCAGGTTGTGATGTTGATTCGACCAATGAATTTTGGTAATTTTCCCAACCAATATTCTACGACACAAATTCAACATTGAAACAAAATGCGTTTGTTGACGTGTATTCAATGTCAGGTTGTGATGTTGACTGAACCATTGAATTTTGGTCATTTTACCCACCAACATTTTACAACAACACAAATTCAACGTTGAAACAACATGCTTTTGTTTATGTTTATTCAATGTCAGGTTGTGATGTTGACTGGACCATTGAATTTTGGCCGTTTTACCAACCAACATTTTACAACACAAATACAATGTAGAAACAATATGCTTTTGACAACGTGTATTCAATGCCAGGTTGTAACGTTGATTTGACCATTGAATTGTGGTCATTTTCCCAACAAACATTTTAAAACTACACAAATTCCACGTTGAAACAACATGCTTTTGTCTGTTTATTCAATGTCAGGTTGTGATGTTGATTTGACCATTGAATTTTGGTAATTTTCCCAACCAATATTGTACTTCACAAAACAACGTAGAAACGTGCTTTTTGACAAGGTTTATTCAATGTCAGGTTGTGATGTTGATTTGACCATTGAATTTTGGTAATTTTCCCAACCAATATTGTACTTCACAAAACAACGTAGAAACGTGCTTTTTGACAAGGTTTATTCAATATCAGGTTGTGACATTGATTTGACCATTGAAATGTGTTCATTTTCCCAACCAACATTTTAAAACAACACGAATTCAACATTGAAACAACATGCGTTTGACGTGTATTCAATGTCAGGTTGTGATGTTGACTGGACCATTGAATTTTGGTCATTTTACCAACCAACATTTTACAACACAAATACAATGTAGAAACAATATGCTTTTGACAACGTTTATTCAATGTCAGGTTGTGACGTTGATTTGACCATTGAATTTTGGTCATTTTACCAACCAACATTTTACAACACAAATACAATGTAGAAACAATATGCTTTTGACAACGTTTATTCAATGTCAGGTTGTGACGTTGATTTGACCGTTGATTTGTGGTCATTTTCCCAACCACTATTTTAAAACAACACAAATATGACGTTGAAACAACATGCTTTTTGTCAATGTTTAATCAATGTTGGGTTGCAATGTTGTTTTGACCGTTGAATTTTGTTAATTTTCCCAACCAATATTGTACTACACAAAACAACATAGAAACAACATGCTTTTTGACAACCCATCCATCCATCCATCATCTTCCGCTTATCCGAGGTCGGGTCGCGGGGGCAACAGCCTAAGCAGGGAAACCCAGACTTCCCTCTCCCCAGCCACTTCGTCTAGCTCTTCCCGGGGGATCCCGAGGCGTTCCCAGGCCAGCCGGGAGACATAGTCTTCCCAACGTGTCCTGGGTCTTCCCCGTGGCCTCCTACCGGTTGGACGTGCCCTAAACACCTCCCTAGGGAGGCGTTCGGGTGGCATCCTGACCAGGTGCCCGAACCACCTCATCTGGCTCCTCTCGATGTGAAGGAGCAGCGGCTTTACTTTGAGTTCCTCCCGGATGGCAGAGCTTCTCACCCTATCTCTAAGGGAGAGCCCCGCCACACGGCGGAGGAAACTCATTTCGGCCGCTTGTACCCGTGATCTTATCCTTTCGGTCATGACCCAAAGCTCATGACCATAGGTGAGGATGGGAACGTAGATCGACCGGTAAATTGAGAGCTTTGCCTTCCGGCTCAGCTCCTTCTTCACCACAACGGATCGGTACAACGTCCGCATTACTGAAGACGCCGCACCGATCCGCCTGTCGATCTCATGATCCACTCTTCCCTCACTCGTGAACAAGACTCCTAGGTACTTGAACTCCTCCACTTGGGGCAGGGTCTCCTCCCCAACCCGGAGATGGCACTCCACCCTTTTCCGGGCGAGAACCATGGACTCGGACTTGGAGGTGCTGATTCTCATTCCGGTCGCTTCACACTCGGCTGCGAACCGATCCAGCGAGAGCTGAAGATCCCGGTCAGATGAAGCCATCAGGACCACATCATCTGCAAAAAGCAGAGACCTAATCCTGCGGTTACCAAACCGGAACCCCTCAACGCCTTGACTGCGCCTAGAAATTCTGTCCATAAAAGTTATGAACAGAATCGGTGACAAAGGACAGCCTTGGCGGAGTCCAACCCTCACTGTAAATGTGTTTGACTTACTGCCGGCAATGCGGACCAAGCTCTGGCACTGATCGTACAGGGAACGGACCGCCACAATACCGATACCCCATACTCTCTGAGCACTCCCCACAGGACTTCCCGAGGGACACGGTCGAATGCCTTGGTTGGGCAAACTCCCATGTACCCTCAAGAACCCTGCCGAGAGTATAGAGCTGGTCCACAGTTCCACGACCAGGACGAAAACCACACTGTTCCTCCTGAATCCGAGGTTCGACTATCCGACGTAGCCTCCTCTCCAGTACAGCTGAATAAACCTTACCGGGAAGGCTGAGGAGTGTGATCCCACGATAGTGGGAACACACCCTCCGGTCCCCCTTCTTAAAGAGAGGAACCACCACCCCGGTCTGCCAATCCAGAGGTACCGCCCCCGATGTCCACGCGATGCTGCAAAGTCTTGTCAACCAAGACAGCCCCACAGCATCCAGAGCCTTAAGGAACTCCGGGCGGATCTCGTCCACCCCTGGGGCCTTTCCACCGAGGAGCTTTTTAACTACCTCAGCGACCTCAGCCCCAGAAATAGGAGAGTCCACCACAGATTCCCCAGGCACTGCTTCCTCATAGGAAGACGTGTTGGTGGGATTGAGGAGGTCTTCGAAGTATTCCTTCCACCTATCCACAACATCCGCAGTTGAGGTCAGCAGAACACCATCCGCACCATACACGATGTTGATAGTGCACTGCTTCCCCTTCCTGAGGCGGCGGACGGTGGTCCAGAATCGCTTCGAAGCCGTCCGGAAGTCGTTTTCCATGGCTTCCCCGAACTCCTCCCATGTCCGAGTTTTTGCCTCCGCGACCGCTGAAGCTGCACACCGCTTGGCCTGTCGGTACCTGTCCACTGCCTCCGGAGTCCTATGAGCCAAAAGGACCCGATAGGACTCCTTCTTCAGCTTGACGGCATCCCTCACCGCTGGTGTCCACCAAGGGGTTTTAGGATTGCCGCCCCGACAGGCACCAACTACCTTGCGGCCACAGCTCCTATCTTCCGCCTCGACAATAGAGGTGCGGAACATGGTCCACTCGGACTCAATGTCCAGCAACCTCCCTCGTGACATGTTCAAAGTTCTTCCGGAGGTGGGAATTGAAACTTTGTCTGACAGGAGACTCTGCCAGACGTTCCCAGCAGACCCTCACAATGCCTTTGGGCCTCCCAGGTCTGTTCGGCATCCTCCCCCACCATCGCAGCCAACTCACCACCAGGTGGTGATCGGTAGAAAGCTCCGCCCCTCTCTTCACCCGAGTGTCCAAAACATGAGGCCGCAAATCCGATGACACAACTACAAAGTCGATCATGGAACTGCGGCCTAGGGTGTCCTGGTGCCAGGTGCACATATGGACACCCTTATGTTTGAACATGGTGTCTGTTATGGACAAACTGTGACGAGCACAAAAGTCCAATAACAAAACACCACTCGGGTTCAGATCCGGGCGGCCATTCTTCCCAATCACGCCTCTCCAGGTTTCACTGTTGTTGCCAACGTGAGCGTTGAAGTCTCCCAGTAGGACAAGGGAATCACCCGGGGGAGCACTTTCCAGTACTCCCTCGAGTGTTCCCAAAAAGGGTGGGTACTCTGAACTGCTGTTTGGTGCATAAGCACAAACAACAGTCAGGACCCGTCCCCCCACCCGAAGGCGGAGGGAGGCTACCCTTTCGTCCACCGGGTTGAACTCCAACATACAGGCTTTGAGCCGGGGAGAAACAAGAATTGCCACCCCAGCCCGTCGCCTCTCACTGCCGGCAACGCCAGAGTGGAAGAGGGTCCAATCCCTCTCGAGAGAAGTGGTTCCAGAGCCCTTGCTGTGCGTCGAAGTGAGTCCGACTATATCCAGCCGGAATTTCTCGACTTCGCGCACTAGCTCAGGCTCTTTCCCCCCCAGTGACGTGACGTTCCACGTCCCAAGAGCTAGTTTCTGTAGCCGAGGATCGGACCGCCACCCAGCTCACAATGCATCCGACCTCTATGGCCCCTGCTATGGGTGGTGAGCCCATTGGAGGGGTGACCCACGTTGCCTCTTCGGGCTGTGCCCGGCCGGGCCCCATGGGAACAGGCCCGGCCACCAGGCGCTCGCCATCGTGCCCCACCTCCGGGCCTGGCTCCAGAGGGGGGCCCCGGTGACCCGCGTCCGGGCGAGGGAAATCTGGGTCCATGATTTTTCTACTTCATAAAGGTCTTTGAGCTGCTCTTTGTCTGATCCCTCACCTATAACCTGTTTCCCTTGGGAGACCCTACCAGGGGGCTTTATGCCCCCGAACAACATAGCTCCTAGGATCATTGGGACACGCAAACTCCTCTACCACGATAAGGTTGCAGCTCAGAGACAACGTTTATTCAATATCAGGTTGTGACGTTGATTTGACCGTTGAATTGTGGTCATTTTCCCAACCAACATTCTACAACACAAACCATTAAAACATGTTTTTTGACAACGTTTATTTAATATCAGGTTGTGACGTTGATTTGACCATTGAATTGTGGTCATTTTCCTAACCAATATTTTAAAACAACACAAACCATTAAAACATGTTTTTTGACAACGTTTATTTAATATCAGGTTGTGACGTTGATTTGACCATTGAATTGTGGTCATTTTCCTAACCAATATTTTAAAACAACACAAATTCAACGTTGAAACAACATGCTTTTGTTCATGTTTATTCAATGTCAGGTTGTGACGTTGATTTGACCGTTGAATTGTGGTCATTTTCCCAACCAACATTTTAAAAAAGCACAAATTCAACGTTGAAACAACATGCTTTTGTTTATGTTTATTCAATGTCAGGTTGTGATGTTGACTGGACCATTGAATTTTGGTCATTTTACCAACCAACATTTTACAACACAAATACAACATAGACACAATATGCTTTTGTCAACGTTTAATCAATGTCAGGTTGTGACGTTGATTTGACCGTTGAATTGTGGTCATTTTCCCAACCAATATTTTAAAACAATAGAAATATGACGCTGAAACAACATGCTTTTTGTCAATGTTTAATCAATGTTGGGTTGCGATGTTGTTTTGACCGTGGAATTTTGTTAATTTTCCCAACCAATATTGTATTACACAAAACGACATAGAAACAACATGCTTATGTTTATGTATATTCAATATCAGATTGTGACGTTGATTTGACCATTGAATTTTGGTAATTTTCCCAACCAATATTCTACAACACAAATTCAACATTGAAACAACATGCGTTTGTTGACGTGTATTCAATGTCAGGTTGTGATGCTGACTGGACCATTGAATTTTGGTCATTTTACCAGCCAACATTTTACAACACAAATACAATGTAGAAACAACATGCTTTTGACAACGTTTATTCAATATCAGGTTGTGACGTTGATCTGACCATTGAATTGTGGTCATTTTCCGAACCAACATTTTAAACCACACAAATTCAACGTTGAAACAACATGGCTTTGTTTATGTTTATTCAATGTCAGGTTGTGATGTTGATTTGACCATTGAATTTTGGTCATTTTCCCAACCAATATTGAACTACACAAAACGTTGAAACAACATGCTTTTTGACAACGTTTATTCAATATCAGGTTGTGACGTTGATTTGACCATTGAATTTTGGTAATTTTCCCAACCAATATTCTACAACACAAGTACAATGTTGAAATAACATACTTTATGACAACGTTTAGTCAATGTTGGGTTCTAATGTTGATTTGATCGTTGAATTGTGGTCATTTTCCCAAACAAACATTCCACAACACAAACCATTAAAACATGTTTTTTGACAACGTTTATTTAATATCAGGTTGTGACGTTGATTTGACCATTGAATTGTGGTCATTTTCCTAACCAATATTTTAAAACAACACAAATTCAACGTTGAAACAATATGCTTTTGTTCATGTTTATTCAATATCAGGTTGTGACGTTGATTTGATCGTTGAATTGTGGTCATTTTCCCAACCAACATTTTAAAACAACACAAATTCAACGTTGAAACAACATGCTTTTGTTTATGTTTATACAATGTCAGGTTGTGATGTTGACTGGACCATTGAATTTTGGTCATTTTACCAACCAACATTTTACAACACAAATACAACATAGACACAATATGCTTTTGTCAACGTTTATTCAATGTCAGGTTGTGACGTTGATTTGACCGTTGAATTGTGGTCATTTTCCCAACCAATATTTTAAAACAATAGAAATATGACGCTGAAACAACATGCTTTTTGTCAATGTTTAATCAATCTTGGGTTGCGATGTTGTTTTGACCGTGGAATTTTGTTAATTTTCCCAACCAATATTGTATTACACAAAACAACATAGAAACAACATGCTTATGTTTATGTATATTCAATATCAGATTGTGACGTTGATTCGACCATTGAATTTTGGTAATTTTCCCAACCAATATTCTACAACACAAGTACAATGTTGAAATAACATACTTTATGACAACGTTTAGTCAATGTTGGGTTCTAATGTTGATTTGATCGTTGAATTGTGGTCATTTTCCCAAACAAACATTCTACAACACAAACCATTAAAACATGTTTTTTGACAACGTTTATTTAATATCAGGTTGTGACGTTGATTGGACCATAGAATTGTGGTCATTTTCCTAACCAATATTTTAAAACAACACAAATTCAACGTTGAAACAACATGCTTTTGTTTATGTTTATTCAATGTCAGGTTGTGACGCTGATTTGACCGTTGAATTGTGGTAATTTTCCCAACCAACATTTTAAAACAGCACAAATTCAACGTTGAAACAACATGCTTTTGTTTATGTTTATTCAATGTCAGGTTGTGATGTTGACTGGACCATTGAATTTTGGTCATTTTACAACACAAATACAACATAGACACAATATGCTTTTGTCAACGTTTATTCAATGTCAGGTTGTGACGTTGATTTGACCGTTGAATTGTGGTCATTTTCCCAACCAATATTTTAAAACAATACAAGTATGACGCTGAAACAACATGCTTTTTGTCAATGTTTAATCAGTGTTGGGTTGCGATGTTGTTTTGACCGTGGAATTTTGTTAATTTTCCCAACCAATATTGTATCACACAAAACAACATAGAAACAACATGCTTTTGTTTATGTTTATTCAATATCAGATTGTGACGTTGATTTGACCATTGAATTTTGGTAATTTTCCCAACCAATATTTTAAAACGACACAAATACAACGTTGAAACAACATGCTTTTTGACAACGTTTATCCAATGTCAGGTTGTGATGTTGACTGGACCATTGAATTTTGGTCATTTTACCCACCAACATTTTACAACACAAATACAACGTAGACACAATATGCTTTTGTTAACGTTTATTCAATATCGGGTTGTGACGTTGATTTGACCGTTGAATTGTGGTCATTTTCCGAAACAATATTTTAAAACAACACACATACAACGTTGAAACACCATGCTTTGGTCAGGCTTGCCCCTGACAGTTTGTCTATGTTTTAGTTTTTTCCTCTGAATTCGTCTGTTTCCTGTGTTTAGTATTTCCTGTCTTTTAGTTCCTGTCAAATGCTCTTAATTTGTCAGCTTCCTGTCTTGTTCCCTGAGTGCTGTGTTCCTCCTCAGTGTGTTTAGTATTTCCTGTCCTTAGTTCCTGTCTAGTGCTCTTATTTTGTCAGCTTCCTGTCTTGTTCCCTGAGTTCTGTGTTCCCCTTCAGCTGCGGCTGATTGGCATCTGGCCACACCTGTTGCCAATCAGCCGGCTCCTATTTGTACCTCCTTTGTCTTGTGTCAGTTGCTGGATCATTGTATTGTATTGTCATTTGTATTGTCGTTGCCCCATGTCACTCTTGTGTCTTTGCTACCTGTCGTGTCTGGCGTCATTTCAGCTATTACCTGTCGTGCTACATCTTGTCCCGGTCGTCGTGCTGGGGGGGCGTGACTGGGGGCGTTGTGTTGTGTGTTGTGTGCGCAGTTGTGCACTGCACTCTCTAAAAGCCGTAGATGGTATTGTCACATATGCATGATTGATTGATTGATTGAAACTTTTATTAGTAGATTGCACAGTTCAGTACATATTCCGTACAATTGACCACTAAATGGTAATACCCGAATAAGTTTTTCAACTTGTTTAAGTCGGGGTCCAAGTTAATCAATTCATGGTACAAATATATACTATCAGCATAATACAGTCATCACACAGGTTAATCATCATAGTATATACATTGAATTATTTACATTATTTACAATCTGGGGGGTGGGATGAGGAGCTTTGGTTGATATCAATACTTCATTCATCATCAATTGCATCAGCAGAGAAATGGACATTGAAACAGCGAAGGTCTTACTTAGTAGGATATGTACAGCCAGCAGAGAACATAGTGAGTTCAGATAGCATAAGAGCAGGTAAATACATTAGAAATACATTTGATTATTTACATTAGGTTATTTACAATCCAGGGAGATGGGATGTGAATGGACGAGGGTGTTAGTAAAGGGTTGAAGTTGTCTGAAGTTGTTGTGCATGTACAGTAGATGGCAGCATTGTCCTGTTTAAGAGTGTCACAACATTGCTGTTTACGGCAGACACACTGCTTTACGGTAGATGACAACGTGACTGCTGTTGTTGTGTGTTGTTACCGCGCTGGGAGGACGTTAATGAAACTGCCTAACAATAAACCCACATAAGAAACCAAGATTTTGCCCTCGATCATTCTACAGTTATAACGTCATTGGGTAAACAGGCTGTCCTAACTCAGGTCCGCATGGAGCTGGAGGGGGCGTGGCCTTCAGCTCCGCCTGGATTTGGGGATATTTTCGGGAGAAAATTTGTCCCGGGAGGTTTTCGGGAGAGGCGCTGAATTTCGGGAGTTTCCTGGAAAATCCGGGAGGGTTGGTAAGTATGCGTTGATTTGACCGTTGAAATTTGGTCATTTTCGAAACAATATTCTACAACACAATTACAATGTTGAAACAACATACTTTTTGACCGCATTTATTCAATATCCGGTTGTGACGTTGATTTGACCATTGAAATTTGGTAATTTTCCCAACCAATATTCTACAACACAAACACAACATTAAAACATGCTTTTTGACTATGTGTATTCAATGTTGAGTTGTGATGTTGTTTTGACTATTGAATTTTGGTCAT